>NC_089856.1:857500-1182500 GCF_036373705.1 Amia ocellicauda
AGGGGAGGGGGGGGGGCCGTGGGGGTAGCGGCCGTAATGGGGGGGGGGCGGCTGGTGGTAGTGGGGGGGCGGAGGGTTAGGAGGGTGGTGATGGTGGTGGTGGTGGGGTTGGGGGGGCCCTTCTCTATGGTGATAGTACCCGCCCCCGCCCCCGCGCCGGTGCTGGTGCCGGTTCTGGTGGTACTGCCCGGGGCCACCCCTGCCCCCCCGGTGGTTGGAAGACCCAAACCCGTCCCGGCTGCCCCCCCCCGCGCCCCGGCCCCTGTGTCCCCGCCGCCCCCCCCCTCCCGACCGGCTCCGGCCATAAGAGGGTCCCTCTGTCTCGGCCCCGCCAACCCCACCGCCTCCGGAACCCTCGCTGCCGCCCCCCCCTTCGTCTGCATAGTCATAGGCCGGGCTGTAGAGCTCCTTGTTACTGGGGGCTGAGTAGGACTCAAAAGACTCGAACCTGAAACAGCTGGTGGAGAGAGAGAGAGAGAGAGAGAGAACATAAGAACATAAGACAGAGTCCAATGGAGAGGAGGCCATTCGCCCCATCGTGCTCGTTTGGTGTCCATTAATAACTGAGTGATCCAAGGATCCTATCCAGTCTGTTTTTGAATGTTCCCACATTGTCTCTTCAGCCACATCGCTGGGGAGTTTGTTCAGATTGTGACGCCTCTCTGTGTGAAGAAGTGTCTCCTGTTTTCTGTCTTGAATGCCTTGAAGCCCAATTTCCATTTGTGTCCCCGGGTGCGTGTGTCCCTGCTGATCTGGAAAAGCTCCTCTGATTTGATGTGGTCGATGTCTTTCATGATTTTGAAGACTTGGATCAAGTCCCCCCGTAGTCTCCTCTGTTCCAGGGTGAAAAGGTTCAGGTCCTCAGTCTCTCAGTAGGACATTCCCTTCAGACCTGGAATAAGTCTGGTTGCTCTCCTCTGAACTGCCTCTAGAGCAGCGATATCTTTCTTGAAGTGTGGAGCCCAGAACTGTCCACAGTATCCAGATGAGCTCTAACTAGTGCATTGTACAGTCTGAACATCACTGCCCTTGTTCTCAATTCTACACTTTTGACAATATACACTAGCATTGTGTTTGTCTTTTTTATTGCTTCCCCACATTGCTTGGATGGAGAAAGTGAGGAGTCCACGTAGACTCCTAGGTCTTTCTCATGCGTTACTTCATCCAGTTCTGTTCCTCCCACAGTGTAATTATAGTGGACATTTTTGTTACCTGCATGTATTACCTTGCACTTGTCCACATTGAATTTCATCTGCCAGGTGTCGCCCACAACTGAATATTATCTAAGTCCCTCTGAATAGCCTGTGCTGCCGAGATTGTATCTGCTGAGCCGCCTATTTTAGTATCATCTGCACATTTGACAAGTTTGCTAACTATCCCAGAGTCCAGATCATTAATATAGATTAGAAAAAGCAAAGGCCCTAGTACTGATCCCTGTGGAACTCCACTAACAACCTCTAATCGACACCCTCTGTTTCCTAGACATCAACCAGTTCATAAAATAATAATGTAATCTACTTACATTACCCTGAATGGCTACAGCTTCCAATCTGAGGATCAGTCTCAGAGAGAGAGAGTGTATTGTATCCCGTGTGTGTTATTCCCGTCTCTGTATGTCCGTGCCTCTGACGGTCACTCACCTCTCCTGGCTGTCCGCCCCGCCCTTCTCCTTGGCCAGCAAGTGGAGCCGCTGGTTGATCTTGGCGATGATGGAGTCGGGGTTCTCGGTGTGCTTGGGGCCTCCCCCTGCGTGTGTGTGTCCGTGTGCGTCCGTGTGTTTGCCGTGACTCCCCCCTATCCCTCCGCCTCCCGCCCCGCTCGCCTCGGTAGCTGCCCGCCCCCCACCGCCCCCGCCCCCGCCCCCGCCCCCGCCCCTCGGGTGCTGCGTGGTTTTGGGGGCCTCCCAGCCGCTGCCGTACACGTAGGGGGGGTCGGCACCGCTGGAGGCGGGAGGAGCGGCGCTGCTGCTGGGGGGCTGCGTGTTGAAGTAGTCGTACCCCTCGTAACCTAGGCAACAACCAAGCAAGTAATCAATCTATTTATTAAGTAACCACTTGATGAGTACCACTGTCTGTGTCTTTCAAAGGGTCAGCAGCTCACTGACTGACTGACACACTGACCAACACAATGACTGACTGACACAGGCTAACACACTGACTGACTGAGACAGACTAACACACTGACTGACCGACTGACACACCGACTGACTGACTGACACACTGACTGATACACTGACTGACTGACAAACTGACTGACTGATACACTGACACACCAACTGACTGATTGACTGACATACCGACTGACTGACAGACACTGACTGACTGACTGACACTGAATGTGAAAAAAAAATGTTTTTGACTTGCCTTGCCAACCACTGGTGTCTGTGTAAGAATCTGCAGAGGAGGAAAATGTTGGTCAGTAAAAGCAATGATAAAATAGTAATGTTAATAATAATCAAAATAACTATAATAACAATTACAATACTACTACCTTTACTACTAATAATAATAATGATGATAATTGCTAGTACAGACCAGAGGAGGCCGGCTCTGCCCTGGTCTCATTGTCCGCGGCAGTCCAGTTGCCACAGTCTGCACAAGACACAGACACGCTGCATTAGAGGGGTTCGAGCACTAGAGACAGGAGCACCGAGACACACTGACCCGTCCCTACTGTGTGACTGACTGACTGACTGACACACGGACCCGTCCCTACTGTGTGACTGACTGACTGACTGACACACTGACCCGTCCCTACTGTGTGACTGACTGACTGACTGACACACTGACCCGTCCCTACTGTGTGACTGACTGACTGACTGACACACTGACCCGTCCCTACTGTGTGACTGACTGACTGACTGACACACTGACCCGTCCCTACTGTGTGACTGACTGACTGACTGACACACGGACTGAAAGAGAGACAGCGGCAGGAGACACTTGTCCAGTATCCGCACTGTCCAGTAGGTGGCGGTATGGATTAACGAACCTAAAGTATACAGTCAGTACACAACATAAATAAACAGGTGTCTGCAGTCGCCATCGACTCTGATCACAGCATTCATATGACGCGTTTATTACTGTCAACACAATCCTCATAAAGAATATGTCATTTGTGCATGTATTGCATGTGTATTAAAGTCAGTTCTGCAGTGCACTACATTTACACAAGTCTGCAGAACAAGAACTTTTAAGTTCATGATGAGAATACATTTACCATCACATGTATATAAACACATTTTTAATTTTAATATTAATGCATGAATAATATTACATTTTCAAAGTACACACGTCATCTGACTTGTTATAGTAATGATAATATTGTGTCTGGAAAGTGAATCTGAGGCGGCCATTTTGCTTCAAAATGGACTGACGCGGGTGAGAAGTCCTGTCCCAGACAGACTCACAGGTCCAATCGATACTCACGATCAGGCCGCGGGACTCAACCCGTCCATCCTCCGGGCGGTGACAGGTGAGTGACGCCGGGGCGACAGAGGCTGCTGGGATGCGGACACTATCATGTATGTTTGTTTTTTAGTTAAAGAAACATGAACGGGTTAAGATATCTGTCGGGTCAGATCAGCATGTCTACGATTACAACAGCAGCACTGATACTATAATAATCAATCAGGACACCGCTGGCCCGCGGGCACTGGCGCTGTGACACGATGCTGTTTGGACAGTTTGCCCGGTGCGTCTGATGACAGGAGACCTGGCCGGGCTGCACACGTTATACCCCGGGTCCCCAACACACCCTCGCACAGTCCCACCCCAGCTAGCCTGTGCTGTGCGTTTGTCCGGCCGTGTCTGTGCGTGTTTGTGGGCACACTGGTGGGCACGGAGTCGCACACTGACGCACATGCATGATCCTGAGGGGTCTGACAGCTCCACACTGCCCGCACAGAGCACACGCGTGACGGCTGCGTGTCCCGCAAGTGCGTGGCGCCGCGGCTCGCCCCCCGGCAGCGCTCCCGCCCCGCAGCCTCACCGCGTCCGAAACGGAGCAGCGAAGACAACGCAAATTTAATTTTTTCCCGACTAACCTCCATAGTCGCTGCTGTCCATTCTGCCGTCTTCTCGCTGGGTACGTCCCACTCCGGCCCACACACCCCCCGCACATGTCCAAGGCGTGAACCGCCCCCTCACGCACCCATTGGGCAACCGGTGGGCCGCCGTGCTCGGATTGGTCCGCTTTCACCGTCGATCAAATCCACGGCGTGCGAGTGCTGTGCTGTGATTGGGCGACAGCTGTTGTCAACGTGGTAAAGAACCGCCTCTCTGCAGAGGGGCCTCCCGACTGGTCGACGGGCATGTCAATCACATTAGTCTGTTTATGTTTGCGTGTGGACACACCTGAGCCGCAGTTATGATTGGCTTATAGACCTGCCTGTCATTTGGTCAACGCTGCCCGAGAACGAAGGCAAACGCTCGCCCCCTGATTGGACAGGCAATGCTGGCTATCTGCCAATCAGAGGTCTCGCCTGCCAGCAGCTCGTTCGCTATTGGTTGCGTCTCTCTGTTATCGTTCTGTTTGAGGAAGTCGGAAGGTAAACACGTCTTCACGCAGGGGATTCATTAAAGAGACACACACACACCTGCGCGCTTGTCCCGCATCGGCCTGGTCAGCACTGACCGCTGGGCTCTCAGTCAGCAAACCCGGGGCCCCAGACTGCCATCATCGGATGTGTTGTGAATTAAGAGCGTTCCTGTTATTAAACTGAGCAGGAGATGGAGACAGAGATTACATACATACATACATAAATCATGCGTACATACATACACATAAATATATATACACACACATTTATATATAAGCATACATACTTACCTACATACATGCATTCATATAAAAAACTTACGTGCATACATTATTCTTCTTATTATTTATTTCTTAGCAGACGTCCTTATCCAGCGCGACTTAAGCGCAATACAAAGTGCAAAACTACAGTGCAGTACAAGGCATAACATATTAGATACATGCATGCATACATACATACAAAGACACATGCATACACATCAACATACATACATGAATTAAAAGAATTCAAGCATAAAACTTTATTAGGTTTTTTTCTGGGTACACCCAACATGGCGGATCTCAGGCGCCGTGCTCTCCCTCTCTCCCCCTCCCCGACTCTGCGACGTCCAGCGAGGGGAAAACAGCATCATGGAGGCGCGCCGCTCCGTTCAGCGAACAGCCGAGGGGAGACGATCGCGGCCGGCAGTGACAGCTAAATACCAGCGACACACACACACTCACACACAGCGCCTGACTGTCTGACTCTCTCTCTCTCTCTCTCTCTCTCTCTCTCTCTCACACACACACACACAGGATAGAGGCATGAGGCTCGGGGCT
The DNA here is from genome assembly GCF_036373705.1 of Amia ocellicauda. Classification (NCBI taxonomy): domain Eukaryota; kingdom Metazoa; phylum Chordata; class Actinopteri; order Amiiformes; family Amiidae; genus Amia; species Amia ocellicauda. Next base: position 862,859 of record NC_089856.1, read on the forward strand.
GTTTAAACGGCTCAGGACAGGACGTAACTCTCGAACCCGGGCCTATCCTCCCGTGAGTACCGCTGGCAACCCGTCCGGGAAAAAGGGGCGTTTTTTGCGATTTTGTCTTCCTTGCAAAAGCTTGTTTACACCAATGCGAGATCTACTGAAACAAGAACAAGCCCGACTGTTGCATACCATCGCATACTGCAGTTCAGTGCATTATCAGCGTAGACAGGACTGTGGCTGCGGGTTACCTGGCATCGGTTATGGTTTTGATGATGATGATGGTGACTGTGATTATAATGATCAGTGTTGTGGTTGTCATTGTGGTCTCGCTTTTCCAGTACATTCGTGGCTGTGCTGTGCTGCTGCAATGGAGACAAAAGCACAGCCTGTCTCTGCATACTTATAGTGAGTGGTATTCCCAGGAAAGTGCATGAACTCACACTCACACCAGCGCACAGACTGGCACAGGACATCCCGACCCACTACAGCCCAGCGGGCAGCGCTGGCATGGCGAGGAGGCGGTGCACAGTGCCGCTGCTTCGTGCTTGGCATGTCCCGACCCATGCTTATGATCTGTACATCTGTGGCATTATTGATATTAGTAGTGTTGTTAGTAGTAGTTGTAGTTGCACTATTGTGGTTGTCATTATTGGTGACATTAAAATGATTGCTGTTGTCGCCCGCTGTTCAACTTTTGTCGGTTTAGCGGTGTTGGTATGCATATTAGGCGAACATATTACGTGTCCTTCTTTACGTGTGTGTGTGTGTGTGTACACGTATTGGCGCATGCGGATATGTTTGTCTGTTAGGTTTCTGAAAGTTACCTTCCCCGTTCGTCTTAGACCCAAATTATTAATAATAACTAAATACATTAGCAAAAAGATATCCAGAAGCAATTTTAATGTGCGCACACATTCATCTAAGCACCTGCGATTCCTCACAGTTATGACAAACCCAGGAAGACGTCTGTAGTCCTAGGACCCTGGCAGTGAGTCAGCTGAACAGTATATAGCGCCTTTCACGCCGAGGTGTCCTGTAGAACAGCAGGAGATTACATTAGACCTGCACGGGGTATTGCACAAAATCATATAATAATAGTAATTATGGCATTGTAATGAAAAATGTTTTGATACTGAAGATGTACTCGATTTTCAGCCTGCCTGATAGTGTGTCTCTGTTTCGTTGTCCCTCTCCTTGTGTGTCTCTCTGTCCCCCTGTTTCTGTGTGTCCCCCTGTGTCCCTGGTTCCCTCTCCCTGTGTGCGCTTGTGCAGTGGCTGGTTGACAGTACGCTATGTAGGCAGTGTGGGAGCAGAGGGCAGGAGGTCAGTGGCGACTGCGACCCCATGGAACAGCGAGACCCCCCCCGCATAGCCTCCGCCCCCTGCGCAGACGCCCCCAGCGCACCAGCACAGGGCTCCGGAGCACCCCCTGCCGCCCGGCACCGCACATTACAGGTATGGGACAGAAGAACAGCAACACAGAACAGTACAGCACAATATAAGAACATAAGAAAGTGTGCCATTTGCCCCATCGTGCTCGTTTGGTGTCCATTAATAACTCAGTGATCAAGGATCCTATCCAGTCTGTTTTTGAATGTTCCCAAATTGTCTCTTCAGCCACATCGCTGGGGAGTTTGTTCAGATTGTGACGCCTCTCTGTGTGAAGAAGTGTCTCCTGTTTTCTGTCTTGAATGCCTTGAAGCCCAATTTCCATTTGTGTCCCCGGGTGCGTGTGTCCCTGCTGATCTGGAAAAGCTCCTCTGGTTTGATGTGGTCGATGCCCTTCATGATTTTGAAGACTTGAATCAAGTCCCCACGTAGTCTCCTCTGTTCCAGGGTGAAAAGGTTCAGGTCCTCAGTCTCTCAGTAGGACTTTCCCTTCAGACCTGGAATAAGTCTGGTTGCTCTCCTCTGAACTGCCTCTAGAGAAGAGCTTCAATAGAAATACAAGAGTACAGTACAGTTGAATACAGTAATACACAATAAAGTACAATGCAGTACAGTAATATACAGTACTGTAATATTCAGTATGGTACAATACTGGATAAGGGCATCTCATAATAAACAAATCATAATTTGCAGTAATATGCAGTATAATGCCTGGTCTCCCCTTCAGAGCTCCAGCTGTCCAGATGATCCAGACAGTTCTGCCGAGGACTCGAACCCAGAGCCGAGGGGGGGCCACACGCGGAGGGGGGTTAGTGGTCTGGGGGGGGCGGGTCCAAGGAAACCGCGACCCTCCGCCTTCCCCTCCTCGCAGGCCTGGGACTCGGACTCGGAGAAGGAGACACTGGACGGTATTGATCATCAACCTGCTTGATTGGTTAATTGATTATAAGTGTGTGTGAGCTCTGTGCAGGTGGGGGGGCTGCGCGTGGCTGCGCTGCTGTTGACTGTGTCGTCTCTCCGGCAGAGGAGGAGCTGCAGCACTTTTCGAACCCCCACGGCCTGGCGGCACACAGCCCTGGGCCTCCACTGAGGCCCCCCGGCTCGGGCCCCAGGGCAGACAGGTGAGTGCAAGCAGGTGAGGGCGAGTGCAGGCACGAGTGTGTATGGGAGATACTGGTGTACAGGTAAGAGTTCGCAGGTGATAAAAGCGTGTCCTGGTGAGAATATATAATTAATATAATTTTAGAGTCTGTACAGGCGAGAATCTACACAGGTGAGCGGGTGCAGATGACAGTTAGAGTGAGATGAGTGTGTTAGTGTCCTGACAGGAGAGTGTGTCTAGGTGAGAGAGCAGATGAGACTCTGTTTTCCTCTCTGACCCTCTCCCTCTCTTCCTCTCTCCCTCCCTCCCTTTCCTCCGTTGCTCTCCCTCCCTCCCTCCCCAGGCCTGACAGTGAGGGTGACCAAGCACCTGACAGACTAGAGCACTTAGCCCCCGCAGACCCGGCCATCCTTGGGGGAGGAGGAGGTAGAGGAGGGGCAGAACTCAGACCCCAGCGCGGGGGCGGGGTGGCTCCTCGGGCCGGCACACGCACAGAGGAGCCAAAGACACCGAGATCAACAGGGAGCCCTGACTGTGATTAATTAATTAACTTATTTCTTACCTCTTTTTCTATGTTTTTCTGCTACTGAGATGATTTATTCTCCCCACCTTTCCCCCTCCCCTCCCCGGTGAGCAGCCAGCGAGGAGAGCACAGATCCGGACCGTGGCCGACAGATGGGGGTCCTGGGAGCAATGAAACCAAAGCAGGAGGGCGCGGCGGGGGACGGGGATGAGGGGGAGGACGTGTACCGCTTCCCAGCCGACTCGGAGCCGGAGAGCCCTCCGGTGGCGCCCTGGGCACACTGCACCTTCACTGAGCGCAGACGCAGGAAGAGAGCCTTGCTCAAGCCCTTCTCTGGACTCGGCTCCCGGAACGCCCCCCCTGGGCAACCGACGCCGCCCGTCCGCAACCGGGAACCCCCCTGGAGCCGCGGCCCAGTGGCGCGGTCCAGTTCTGCTCCCCTGTCTGGCCCCAGGCCCAGACCGGGCAGGACAGCAGCCTTGCAGAGAGAGAGAGAGGGGGTGGGGAGGTGCAGGGAGAGGAGGAGAGGCAGAGGGTCGGCGATGGGGGGGGAGAGAGAGGCTGAGGAGGAGGAGGTGGAGCAGGAAGAAGAGGGTGAAGAGGAGGAGGAGGAAGGAGATGCGAGCCAGGCAGCGCTGGGCTGCGAGGAGCCAGCTGTGTTCACCTGTGTGGAGTGCAGCATCTACTTCAAGAAACAGGTGCACCTGCAGGAGCACATGCTGCAGCACTGCCAGTGGGGGGGCCGCGGCGGCGGGGGGGGCGCAGCAGCGGGGGCACGGGAAGGCGGGGCGGGGGGGGCGGGGCAGAAGTTCGTGTGCAAGGAGTGTGGGTGGGAGCTCGAGGGCCGGGCCAGCCTAGGCCAGCACCGCCGCCAGCACCAGGAGTCCCGAGAGAAGATCCTGGAGGAGATACGCAAACTGAACCAGGACGGGGGGGCAGGACGGGGCGGTGCAGAGGGGGGGGGCGGCACCTCCTCCCCCGCCGCCCCCTCCGCGGCCTCCCCCCCCCGGCTGCGCTGCCCCAAGTGTGACTTCGGCACGGACTCGTCGGGCGTGTACGTGGAGCACGCCAAGATGCACATCAAGGAGCGCAACAGCCGGCGCCCGCGCGGAGGGGGGGGGCCCCACCAGCACCGCCATGGCCCCTCCAGCCTCTACCGGCTGCCCCTCCCCCTGCCGCTCCCGGGGCCCCACAGGTGCCAACTCTGCGGCTTCAGCAGCGCCAGTCAGAGCGGCCTATCTGAGCACCTGCTGTACTGCCACCCTCCCTCCTCCTCCTCCTCACAGCCCTGCCCCCTCCCTCCCCCTCCGCCAGCCTGGGACCCAGGGGCCCTGGTGGGGGGGCCGCCAGGGACCAGTCACGACTACCCAGCCCCACCCGCCCTCTCCCACTCTGCTTGGACTCAGCCGGGCTGCAGGCAGACCCCCCGATCCCCACCCTCCCCAGTCCCCAGCGGGGGCCCGGGTGTGGCTCTGACCGGGGGTTTGAGTGCAGGTCTCCCCACTGCCTGCAAGGGGGGCTCCTACCACCCCGTGGCCCCCAGCCCCAGCCCCAGCCCCAGCCCCAGCCCCAGCCCGACCCTCACGCCCCCCCGCCGCAGAGACGTCGCCTTCAAGAGCATCGGGAACCGGCACTGGGGCCCCTCGGCCGGGGGGAGGGAGAGAGAGGGGGCACCTCAGAACCAGATCTGGCCCAGACCACAGACAGAGGACAACCAGACCCAGTCCCAGACCCAGGACCCCTGCTCCGCAGCTGGGTCAGAACCAGCCCGCCTGGCCGCTGGCCCCTGCTGCCTAGGTGAGCAGCCCTGTGTGATGTGTGTGAGGGTGCGCCGGTGTGATGGCAGGGGTGCTGATGTCATCACTGTGGTCAATCAAGGATTTAATTATTGGATTTAACTTACTCTGCAGTTATGCATGCAAATGACTATGTAAGTAGCTGTTTAATTATTATTGAAATACATTTAAACAAATGCTTATTTACATATTTCAGTTACCATTCAATTACATATCCCAGTCCAATTATGATTCAATTGTGTGTTGAATAACTATTTAAATATTTCAATTACTATTCAATTAATATTAATATTAATTAATCTGCTGCCCCCCCCCCCTCCTCTAGCGCTGGTGCCGGTCCCTCGGTCTGCGGTGCAGGTGAAGTGCAGTTTCTCGGCCAGCCTGCAGGGGGCGGCGGCCGGCCCGGGCCTGTCGGGGGGGCAGCGGGCCCAGCTCACACACCAGGTGCCCCTGGTGGTCATGGAGACCTTCACCTTCGGGCCCCGGCCCCCTTCTGCCCCCCCGGCCCCCAGCTCGAAGCCCATCCCGGACCCTGAGCAAGACAGGGGTGAGTGAGCAGCGCCAGGGTCCAGTTACTCACCTAGTGACTGTGCGTTAATTACCTGCTCAACTGGGCACATTAGGATTCATACATGTTTATTTAATCGACTAACCATTATTGAGATGATTATTGTTTTAATTGCCATTGTTTAAATATGGTACAGTGAGGGAAAAAAGTATTTGATCCCCTGCTGATTTTGTACGTTTGCCCACTGACAAAGAAATGATCAGTCTATAATTTTAATGGTAGGTGTATTTTAACAGTGAGAGACAGAATAACAACAAAAAAATCCAGAAAAACGCATTTCAAAAAAGTTATAAATTGATTTGCATGTTAATGAGAGAAGTTTGTTCAGATTGTGACTACTCTCTGTGTGAAGAAGTGTCTCCTGTTTTCTGTCTTGAATGCCTTGAAGCCCAATTTCCATTTGTGTCCCTGGGTCCGTGTGTCCCTGCTGATCTGGAAAAGCTCCTCTGGTTTGATGTGGTCGATGCCTTTCATGATTTTGAAGACTTGGATCAAGTCCCCACGTAGTCTCCTCTGTTCCAGGGTGAAAAGGTTCAGGTCCTCAGTCTCTCAGTAGGACATTCCCTTCAGACCTGGAATAAGTCTGGTTGCTCTCCTCTGAACTGCCTCTAGAGTGTCTAGTAATACCCCTCCTCCCTCCTCTTCAGGGCTCTCTCCTCCTCTGCTGGAGCACCTCTTGGCCACTTGCTCCCCTAGGAAAGCCAAGGGAGGGAGGGGGGAAGACGAGGAGGAAGAAGAAGAGGAAGAAGAGGAAGAAGAAGAAGATGAAGGAGAAGAGGGGGTGGGAATGTTCTTCCTGGAGGAGGAGGAGGAGGATGGGGAGGGGGAGGCCGCGGGCTCGGAGGCGTCAGCGCTGCGCAGCGTGGAGAGGAAGTGCCCGTACTGCCCAGACCGCTTCCACAACGGCATCGGCCTGGCCAACCACGTCCGTGGGCACCTGAACCGCGTGGGCGTCAGCTACAATGTGCGCCACTTCATCTCGCCCGAGGAGGTCAATGCCATCGAGAGGAAGTTCTCCTACCAGAAAAAGAAGAAGAAAGGTGAGGGAGGGAGAGGGGATGGAGGAGTGTGTGGGGGGGAGTGGGATTCATGCTTGAAAGAAAGGGAGGAAATGCAGAAGTGACCTCCTCTCTCTCCCCCTTCCCTCCCTCTCTCTCCTTCTGCACCCTCCCCTCCCCTCCCCACCCCACCCCACCCCACCCCACCCCGCTCCTCAGTGGCGAACTTTGACCCGGACACATTCAGCCTGATGCGCTGCGAGTTCTGCAGCGCCGGGTTTGACACGCGGGCGGGGCTGTCCAGTCACGCCCGCGCCCACCTGCGGGACTTCGGCATCACCAACTGGGAGGTGACCGTGTCGCCCATCAACATCCTGCGGGAGCTGTTCTCCAGCCGGCCAGACCTCGCCCTGCTCCGGGACCCCCAGAGCCCCGGGGACGACCCCTCGCCCGCCGACCGCCCGCTCTCAGAGGGTGAGGTTGAGATGCTGCTGGGGAGTGGGGGAGCTACTGCTGCTGCTGCCGCTACAAGCACCCTCTCTCTCCTCTCCTCTCCTCCTCCTCTCTCTGTCCCTGCTCCTGTTCAGCTGCCTTCCCACTTCTCCTCCTCCTCTTCTGCCTCTGCTGCCACTCCCGCTGCAGTCTGGACACAGGAGGGCAGCCCCAGCGCACTCACAGGTAGGTGACGGGAGCTCAGTGTTGGGGCATTCTGGGGCAAATTATTCAGTGCAAACTGGGGTAACATTTCGGGCAGATTGGTTACATTTTGTGGGCTAATTGTGTAGACGACTCGGGGGAAACCAGAGGAAACGGGGGCTGAATTTGGTACAAAATGGGGAGATTAGTGGATGCAGACGGGGGGGGGAGATTGCGTGCAAACGTGCGAAATATAGTTATATAGTTATACTAGTGTGGAAAGGGGGGGCAATGAAATCGGACTCTGAATACCAGCCCAGCGTTTGCCTGCTTGTGCAATTATATTTCGACATAACCGACTCACTCACACATTGATCTGTCTTCTGTCTGATGTGTATTTATTCGTTAAGCAATGCGTGTGTTTTAGGTCACCCAGCACAGTAAACAATTACACATTTTGTTTTCTTGATTCAACTTGAATATCGATTATGATAATAATAATATGGCAATTCATATGCTGTGAAATGTCTTAAATAATTTAGTAATACACAAGTTAATAAATAAACCCAATAAAATATAAAAATGTAAACAACCAAGCGCAAGAGGGGAGTCGCTGTGCAGTCTGTGGCGCTCTGTAGTCGATTAGTCGCGCCTGCGCGTCTGCGTTCCCCGCTCTGCTCGATTGGTCACGCCTGGCCAGGGCTGTGCATGTGGACGGACCAAAATGGCCGCTGCCACCGCCTCCCCGCAGACCCGCACACAAACAATAGAGCGCAGCCCGAAGACCGAGTCCCTTCTGAACGGTGAGTGAGGGGTCCCTAACCCCGGGGGGCACGGCCCGGACAGCGCGGCGGCTGGGGGGCTGCTGGAGAGGCCCGGGAGGAGGGGGCTGAGAGGGGTTGTTTACCAATACGTGATCGATTCCCATTGAAAGGGTCCATCTTAACGGACAGGATCCGTCTCCGGCCCCGCGAAGCCCAGCAGAGCCGTCCCAGAGCACGGGTTAGACACCCGCCTGCACCGAAAGGAAATCGTCAAATCACACGCGTGGGGGAATCTCACCATTTTGTCTGTTCATTAAAACAACAACAGTCGCACCCCGCGCAGAACAGGGCGCTAGTTCACGCAGTGAGTTTAGATGGACGACAGAACGCACGGCACTGTGATGTCATTGTCATCCCCTCCTCAGATTCCGATCTTGTTCCCGGGTGGGGGATGCTCGTCCTTTTCCCACCCGCGGTGTGTGGTAAACAAAGGCGTCGCTCGGGGGGATATCCGTGTTTCGCCCGTCGGTGTTGACACTGTCCTGCGCGGAGACCGGCGCCGGGCATCGCTCCGTGTTTCCTTGTTGCACAGACGAGGACAGGCCCTGTTTTCAGATCTTGTCAGATTACTATCCATTCAGGTCGGTCTTGTTTGTTGAGATACGCGAGAGTCAGGGTTGTGCGTGGTTTGCGTTTTACATAAACAATTAAAGGTGTGTGTGCGGGGTTGGGGGGCACTTGACGCCGCTGCACCCCCCAGCGTCACGATAAATCACTCAACGACAAGTGTGTGTGTGTGTGTGTGTGGTTATTTTAATTGAATTATGTTATTTAATGCCACACAACGTACCGTTACTTAATGGTAGTTCATGATCGATCAATTAATCAATCAATCAATTAACCAATCAGTATTGTTTTAGCATTTACTGTAGTGCCCTTTGCAACAAGTTGTCACCGATGTGGCCATGAAAGTCAATATTATACCGCGCACAATACGCAAAGTGAAACCATCCCCTGCACTTACAGCACAGACACGACTGTCCGAAAAACAGATTGTGCGACCTCCTCAAGACCCAGGTTTTGTGCAGGCCTGCGTATTTTGGAGTTCACATTGAAAATGCAGTTCAGCCCAAGTCTGACTACAGTACAGTGTAATATCTTTACAGTACATTGCAGTATAGTACAGTAGACTAAACTCCCCTTCATCCAGAGCTGCTCCTTTCCCAACCTGTCCCTTAAGTGGTGTAACAACATGTCCAGAGCGTACCTGTAATTCAGCGGTTTATTCCCTTGAGTGGTTCAGCTCTCTGTAATTTTATGTAATGGTTTCATTAAATTGCTTCCTCACATCGCTAGTCCTGTTCATCTGTGATTCCCCTCTGCCCTGAGCTCTGACTGTGACTTCAGCGCATCGTCTGCACTTGTTAGCTATCAGAACGAGGGTGTAGGACCTGTGTTCAATAATAACTGTATTTTAGCTGCCCTTCTGTAATTTTGAGCCTGTAATTTGTTATGCCTGATTTGTAACTTTGCTCTGTATTTGTGCACTTTTGTTTTGCTCTTGTATCCTGTAAGTTCCCTGGATAAGGGCATCTGGCAAGACATTCATAATAATAATAATAATAATAATACAGCACATCAAACAGAGTATAGCATAGTATACTGCAGTATAGTGTGCGGTGTGCCGTACCCGTTCTGACCCCCCTGCCCTCTCAGGTGCGGTGGAAGACGAGATGCCCGCGGTGGAGGTCGTGACCCCTGCGCAGGGGAAAAGGAGCCTGACGGTGCCCCCCCCAGGAGAGACGGCGAGCAAGCAGCCAGACCCCCCCCCTGCTCGAGACGAGCCTGACACCAGGGGTGAGAGAGAAGGGAGGGATGAGAGGGAGGATGTGAAAGAGAAACCCACAGTGCAGCTCTTCAGAATGGGCTATTTCTAACGGCTGCTCTCTCCCGTCTCTCTCTCTCATTCCCCTTCTGCACCTCTGTTCCTCCCTTCCGTCTCCGTCCCCACTGTCTTCCTCTCCCTCTTCCTCTCCTTGCCCCCCCAGCCTCCAGTCTGCTGCAGTGTGCCGTGTGTGGCACCTCCTTCGAGACGCGCAAGGGCCTGTCCAGCCACGCCCGCTCCCACCTGCGCCAGCTGGGTGTGGCCGAGTCGGAGAGCAGCGGGGCGCCCATTGACCTGCTGTACGAGCTCACGCGCCAGGGGGGGGGCCCGCACGGCTCCTTCACCCCCCCCTCCACCTCCTCCTCCTCCCCGTCCCCGTCCCCCTCTCCCTCCGCTCCCTCCACTGCGGCACTCTCCTCCTCCCGCAAGCAGCCACAACAACAGGCTGCAGCCTCTTCCTCCGGTCAGCCCCCCAAGAAAGAAAAGGCACCCCCTGAAAGCACAGAGGACAAAAAGCCTCCCCCTCTCACCCCAGTCCCTGCCTCCACTCAGGCGCAGACCAAGGCCGGCCCCTCTGCCTCCTCCTCCGCCCCTTCTGCCTCTTCCTCCTCCTCCTCAGGCCTGAAGACGCGCTCCCTCTCTCCCTTCCTCCGCAAGGCTCCCATCTCCTCCCTCCTCCCAGCCTCCTCTCCCCTGCGCTCCCTCGATCATGACCGGGGTGGGGCTAAGAAGACGGCTGCCCCTGCTGCTGCCCCCCCACCACCTCCACCACCGTCCTCCTCCTCATCCTCCTCTTCCTCTACGGCCAAACCATTCTGGGCCCCCCAGGACACGGACGCCCCTCTCAACCTCAGTAAGTGCTGCTGCTGGACCGAGTGTGAGAGCGAATGAGAGTGAGTGTGCAAATTAGTGTTGCACAGTATTCCGAAAATTCAATACGTTTTCGATACTAAAGAAACGGAACTGTTCGATACTAGAATTTCGATCCTTCAGTCCAGTGTCTCGCGTCTCATGACTGAGAGAATCGAGTCGCTCTAGTAATTTCTCTGAATCGGCGAGAGTGAGCATATCAGTGTAGATTAGAATATAATAACTGCGCTTACTACGCAGACAAAAACATATTGATGACAATAAAAGTGCTAGATAGATCTATAGAATGAGCTTTTTCAGACCCGCACAGCAATAAAGACGGCAGTAACACAGTCGCATGCAAGAGACGCAATACAAAAAAACTGAGCTTCTGAAATTAGGCTTCTGTTTAACCCCAACAAAACATCTGTCTAATTCACCTTGTTTTCAGTGTGATTTGGATTGTGCAGGCAGTGGAAGGAGTGACTGTTCAGCAATGCTTCAGCTTTTGTGATTCCTTAGCATGGAATTTTAAATATTTATTTTTCACTGAAAAATGTTGGCGGCTGTGTTTCTTATTCAATTAATGTGTAATTCCCTTTTCTGTAACAAATTACCTGCTTGTGTGAGAGATTATATTCTGAACATAAGACAGTGTCCAATCCAGAGGAGCCCATTCGCCCCATCGTACTCGTTTGGTGTCCATTAATAACTAAGTGATCAAGGATCCTATCCAGTCTGTTTCTGAATGTTCCCAAATTGTCTCTTCAGCCACATCGCTGGGGAGTTTGTTCAGATTGTGACGCCTCTCTGTGTGAAGAAGTGTCTCCTGTTTTCTGTCTCGAATGCCTTGAAGCCCAATTTCCATTTGTGTCCCGGGTGCGTGTGTCCCTGCTGATCTGGAAAAGCTCCTCTGGTTTGATGTGGTCGATGCCTTTCATGATTTTGAAGACTTGGATCAAGTCCCCACGTAGTCTCCTCTGTTCCAGGGTGAAAAGGTTCAGGTCCTCAGTCTCTCAGTAGGACTTTCCCTTCAGACCTGGAATAAGTCTGGTTGATCTCCTCTGAACTGCCTCTAGAGCAGCGATATCTTTCTTGAAGTGTGGAGCCCAGAACTGTCCACAGTATCCAGATGAGCTCTAACTAGTGCATTGTACAGTCTGAACATCACTGCCCTTGTTCTCAATTCTACACTTTTGACAATATACCCCAGCATTGTGTTTGCCTTTTTTATTGCTTCCCCACACTGTTTGGATGGAGAAAGTGAGGAGTCCACATAGACCATGTTATTTAATACGGTGTTGTATTTTTGGTTTTGGCATCGAGTATTGTGATACTAAAACTGGTATCGTATCAAAGTCAAAATGCTGGTATCGTGACAACACTACTGCAATAGTGTTTAATCTGTTAAATAGGCTGTACACTTTTTTAATTCTCTCTCCTCCTCTCCTCTCCTCCCTCTCAGCGGTGGAGGCGGAGGGCAGTAAGGACATCGTGTGCCAGCTGTGCGGCGCGTGGTTCGAGACACGCAAGGGCCTGTCCAGCCACGCCCGCGCCCACCTGCGCCACATCGGGGTGGTGGACGCCGAGACCAAGGGCTCGCCCATCGACTACCTCAACCAGCTCATCAAGACCGAGGACTTCAAGCACCTGCAGCACGACGCCGCCCTGCCGCCCCCCGCCGCCTCTGCGCTCAAGCGCCCCTCGTCCGCCGCTCTGCACAAAACTCCCTCCTCCTCTCAGGCCGGGCTGGGATCGTCTTCGTCCTCCTCTTCCTCGGGGGTCAAGGCTGCTGCCCTCCTGCCCCCCCCCTCAAAGCGCCCCCGCCCCCCAGCCTCCGCAGACAAGGCCTCCATGCAGGTGTACAGGATGAGCGGAGGGGAGCTCACCCCCATCAACCACGGTGAGGCCTGTGTGTGTGTGTGTCTCTCTCTCTATCTCTCTGTCTGTCTCGCTGTCTCAAATTCAAATTAAAAATTCAAATTCAAAAAGAGCTTTATTGGCATGACAAGGTTACACCCATTTTGCCAAAGCAAGTACAGGGGGTTCCACTGCAAAACATAGAACAGTGCAGTGGGCAATAATACTGTATACATACAATACACACAAGTTTACAGACATTACATACATTAATATACATCGAACACAACATTTACAAAACAGTTCTGCATGAATTGGAACTATATATGTATACATAGTATACAGTGTCTTTTACACTGTCTCTCTCGGTGTGGGTCTGTGTATCTCTCTATGTGTCTCTCGGTGTGTGTGTGCTAGGGCTGGGCGATATGACTTAAAAATAATCTCTATTTCTAGAAGTTTGGGCAATACACGATATTTATCTCACTATTTCTTGTTTTTATCCAATCAAGCCACAAAATAAGACCAAAGACATTCAAACTACAAGTATTTCGTTAATCCTTCAATAAGCAAAACTAACAAATACTACATGCAGGCTGTCATGGTAATTATAAGGAAAATGCAACACATTACAGGGCAAGTGTTGTGTGATTACTATTACGTGTGTTATGTTGTTATGGGAGATATATACACACACACATATATACATAAATATATATATACACACACATGTATATGTGTATATATACATATACAGTATATATGTACACTCACCTAAAGGATTATTAGGAACACCATACTAATACTGTGTTTGACCCCCTTTCGCCTTCAGAACTGCCTTAATTCTACGTGGCATTGATTCAACAAGGTGCTGAAAGCATTCTTTAGAAATGTTGGCCCATATTGATAGGATAGTATCTTGCTGTTGATGGAGATTTGTGGGATGCACATCCAGGGCACGAAGCTCCCGTTCCACCACATCCCAAAGGAGGGGCCTAAAGTGTGCCAAGAAAACATCCCCCACACCATTACACCACCACCACCAGCCTGCACAGTGGTAACAAGGCATGATGGATCCATGTTCTCATTCTGTTTATGCCAAATTCTGACTCTACCATCTGAATGTCTCAACAGAAATCGAGACTCATCAGACCAGGCAACATTTTTCCAGTCTTCAACTGTCCAATTTTGGTGAGCTTGTGCAAATTGTAGCCTCTTTTTCCTATTTGTAGTGGAGATGAGTGGTACCCGGTGGGGTCTTCTGCTGTTGTAGCCCATCCGCCTCAAGGTTGTACGTGTTGTGGCTTCACAAATGCTTTGCTGCATACCTCGGTTGTAACGAGTGGTTATTTCAGTCAAAGTTGCTCTTCTATCAGCTTGAATCAGTCGGCCCATTCTCCTCTGACCTCTAGCATCAACAAGGCATTTTCGCCCACAGGACTGCCGCATACTGGATGTTTTTCCCTTTTCACAGGTGTTCCTAATAATCCTTTAGGTGAGTGTATATATGTGCTCTGAGGAAGATAAGTCGAAACGTGTAAGCATTATGATGTTCACTTTTTCTCTAATACATAATTTTTGAGACATTGTTGAATACGGACTGTTTTTAGACGGGAGCTGCTGTACCATCCTAATATAATACGGATAATTGTTCTATATAAAATCCCTGGGATAAGGCACCCCGCCTTTAAGATTTATTAAAACTATTGTAACGCCAGCTATTTTTAAACTTATGTACACTCACCTAAAGGATTATTAGGAACACCTGTTCAATTTCTCATTAATGCAATTATCTAACCAACCAATCACATGGCAGTTGCTTCAATGCATTTAGGGGTGTGGTCCTGGTCAAGACAATCTGCTGAACTCCAAACTGAATGTCTGAATGGGAAAGAAAGGTGATTTAAGCAGTTTTGAGCGTGGCATGGTTGTTGGTGCCAGACGGGCCGGTCTGAGTATTTCACAATCTGCTCAGTTACTGGGATTTTCACGCACAACCATTTCTAGGGTTTACAAAGAATGGTGTGAAAAGGGAAAAACATCCAGTATGCGGCAGTCCTGTGGGCGAAAATGCCTTGTTGATGCTAGAGGTCAGAGGAGAATGGGCCGACTGATTCAAGCTGATAGAAGAGCAACTTTGACTGAAATAACCACTCGTTACAACCGAGGTATGCAGTAAAGCATTTGTGAAGCCACAACACGTACAACCTTGAGGCGGATGGGCTACAACAGCAGAAGACCCCACCGGGTACCACTCATCTCCACTACAAATAGGAAAAAGAGGCTACAATTTGCACAAGCTCACCAAAATTGGACAGTTGAAGACTGGAAAAATGTTGCCTGGTCTGATGAGTCTCCATTTCTGTTGAGACAGTCAGATGGTAGAGTCAGAATTTGGCGTAAACAGAATGAGAACATGGATCCATCATGCCTTGTTACCACTGTGCAGGCTGGTGGTGGTGGTGTAATGGTGTGGGGGATGTTTTCTTGGCACACTTTAGGCCCCTCCTTTGGGATGTGGTGGAACGGGAGCTTCGTGCCCTGGATGTGCATCCCACAAATCTCCATCAACTGCAAGATACTATCCTATCAATATGGGCCAACATTTCTAAAGAATGCTTTCAGCACCTTGTTGAATCAATGCCACGTAGAATTAAGGCAGTTCTGAAGGCGAAAGGGGGTCAAACACAGTATTAGTATGGTGTTCCTAATAATCCTTTAGGTGAGTGTACATATACACAGTATGATTTACTGTCACATAACAACAATAACACAAGTAACAGTGATCACGCAACACATGCGCTGTAAGGTACAGATTCAGGTAGATTTAGCACAGCCGGGTTTATACTGGCGCATTAACATCTGCTAGACGGAGACATTTTTCCTCTGACTGTCCCGTTTCGATTCTACTTACCAGTACAGCACGTTGTTAATACAAAATATTTATTATAATAATAATAGTAATAACCACTTCACCATCTTAATAAAAAGAAAATGATACTTTCTGCATGTGTTTGCATTGCTTTCCAATTTATTAAAATGCAAACAAATGTTATTATTATTTTTATACAAATAATATCAGTCTAAATTAGCGGGGGTGGGGGTGCCTGCAGATCGAGTTCAGCCCGGCGACGAGAGCGGGGTGCAACGTGTGCGCTTGTGCATTAAAGTATCTCTTGGTTGTGTTGGTTATTGTGTGTCACTTCTCTCTCCTCATGTCTGTCTGTGTTTCTGATGCTCATTTCTTGCCGCATCCGACACGTGTGGAAGAACCGGAAGAACGCAAAGCGTCCTAATGACGAAAAATACTGCCGTAAAGATTGCGATTTGCGACACCATGATATAAACGATATAGCATAATATGAAACGATAGACGTTTTTCTATCGTCATACGATATATATCGTCATATCGCACAGCCCTAGTGTGTGCCTGTGGCTGTGTATTTTTGGCCGCAGTGGTATTTTTGAATGTGTTCATGTGTTCACTGATGCTGGTGTCAGTATCCGAGTGAGCAGAACAGACTGTGTCTCGCATCGTCCTGATTGGACTGCTGTTCTTTCTACTATGATCACCGTCCGCAGTCTGTGTGTTCGAGGCGAGGTTCATCTCAATTCGACGGCTCTCTTGTTATGGAGGAGACGAGCAATGAATCTCTCTCTCCCTCTTTCTCCCAGGCGAGCCGGTGAAGGAGATCGGCTGCGAGTTCTGCGGCGAGTTCTTCGAGAACCGCAAGGGCCTGTCGAGTCACGCCCGCTCGCACCTGCGCCAGATGGGCATCACGGAGTGGTCGGTGAACGGCTCGCCCATCGACACGCTGCGCGAGGTCATCAAGAGACGCGGGCTGCCCTGCGTGCTGCCCCCCCCTCCGGCCACGCCCCCCGCCGGCCTCGGCCACTCCAAGAGACCCCTGCTGCCCAAGTCCGCCTCGCCGTCCCTGGGTGGGGGGCGGGACAGAGACGTCCCCTCGCGCTCCCTCTCCTCCTCCTCGCTCCTCAAGCGCCTGCCCTTCCCCCTGTCCCCCCACCAGCCCACCGCCAGGAAGATGGCGTCATCCACCGCGGGCAGCGGGGCGGGGCTGGCGGCCAAGCTCAAACCCGAGCCGGTGCAGCTGGAGCTGGGCTCGCCGGGGGGTGGCGGTGCCGGCGGGGAGGCTGTGTTCCAGTCAGACTCCCTGCAGACCCACCGGACCTGGGCGTCTCCGGACAGCATGATGCCCCTCAGCCTGGGTGAGTGTCAGTCTGTGTGTGTGTTGTGTGTGTCTGTGTCTGTGTGTTTCTCTGGGTGCTGGCGGGCTGTGTGTCACTGTATTACTGCTCTGTTTGTATTTCTGGGCTCGGCCGCGTCCCGCTCTAAACCGAGCCCCCTCCCCTCCCCTCCCCAGCGCCGGCGGAACACGAGCCGACCCGTGATATCCGCTGCGAGTTCTGCGGCGAGTTCTTCGAGAACCGCAAGGGCCTGTCGAGTCACGCCCGATCGCACCTGCGCCAGATGGGCATCACGGAGTGGTCGGTGAACGGCTCGCCCATTGACACACTGCGCGAGGTCATGCGCAAGAAGGGCGTGGAGCCTGGCGTGTCGGTGAAGCGGGAGCCGGGCGTGCGGGGGCTGAGCCTGGGGGGCTGGGAGGACCTGGGCTACCCCTCCGCTGCGCTGCCCCACCCCAAGACCTTCCGCAAGACGCCCCTCTCGCTGCTGCACTCCGGCCCCCGGCTGCTGAAGGCTGGGCTGGGCGCCTCGCTCTCGCTGTCCTCGCTGAACGGGAAGGCGGCAGCCCAGACCCCCCCCGCCTCCTCTTCCTCTCCTCCTTCCTCCTCCTCCTCCACCCTCCTGCTGGGGAAGAGGGGCCCCCAGGACGAGGCCGGGGCTGCGGGGGGCGGGCAGCACAAGCCCTACCCCCCCGAGTTCTCATTCCGCGGGAGAATGGGAGCGGAGAAGCACACAGGTGAGAGGGAAGGGGGATCTGTTCACCCTATCCGGTCCCCATCCCCATCCCCATCCCCGTCCCCGTCCCCATCCCCGTCCCCGTCCCCATCCCCGTCCCCGTCCCCATCCGCCAAGCTCCTAGTGGCAGAAGCAGCTCTCTGTCCGGCTTTGGCTCGCTCTGTCTGTCTGTCGCCCTCATGTTCATGGTTCCTCTCTGCCCCCCCAGCCCCGGACGCGAGCTGCGAGCTGTGCGGGTTCTACTTTGAGAACCGAAAGGCCCTGGCGAGCCACGCCCGCGCCCACCTTCGGCAGTTCGGCGTGACGGAGTGGTGTGTGAACGGCTCGCCCATCGAGACCCTCAGCGCCTGGATGCGCAGCAAGCCGCACAAGGTGGCCGAGATGCACCGCAGCTACCTGCAGGGGGCGCGGCCCTACCCCAAGAAGGTGTGCGGGGGTCCGCCCGTCTCTGTCTGGCTGGGCCTGAGTGTTAAATAATTATCATTAATAACATAAATGAATAATAGATCATAAGTATTAACTAAAGTAAGTGGTAATCTCTCTCTCTCTCTCTCAGGTCCGGGGCGGCTCGCTCTCCTCCTCTGGGGATGGGTCTCCTCTCTCCCCCGGCCCCCCCCGGCCCCTGTCCTCCCCGCGCTCCTCCCTGGGGTCGCCCCTGGGGCGCCGGGCCAGCCGGGAGGTCACGGGTGGCTGGGGGGGCCCCCGGCCGGGCCGAGGTGGGGGAGGCCAGGGCAGCCCCCGCCTGCCTGAGGACTCCGGCCCCCGGGTCACCGAGCTGAACGTGCCCCCGTCCCGGCACACACACAGCCCCCCCCCACACGCACAAGTGGCACGCAGCGAGCTCAACGTCCGCTCGCCCCGAGGTGAGCCCTGTGTCTTACGCTACTCGTGTGTACAGCACATGCATTACTGCACATACAGGGCACCACATGCTACACACTACGTAGTGGGCACATCCCACTACGCACACAGCACCGCACACTGCTCCGCCCAGGCAGCACAGTTCAGTTTGGCGTGACTGACTGATACAATATTGACAAAGCAACGATTACAGGATACACGCGTCACGTGCCTTGGAAAGCTTGCTGAGTTGTCTGTCCGTCCGTCAGGGTTCGAGCGGAGGCCCCCGAAGCACCCGGCCCACGGTGACGGGGGGGAGTCCCAGATGCGACCCCCCCAGCCCCCACGCACCCGCACCGTGCCCGCCCTGGTGCCCAAACCGCCCTCCACCCCGCTGGTCAAACTGGTGGGAAACATCTACTCACTCAAGTGCCGGTGAGTCTCTCTCAGATTATAATTCCAATTTAGTTTATTGACAGACTGGACTAGCATTGTGTTGCCAGAGCAGTTTTTACACAATAAAACTGAATAACAAGAGAAACTTATATAATAATTATAGTAAAGTTGAAAAAATATATAAATACATCCTTTAAAATGTATCAGTTATTTACACATACAGACGGGTGACAGATAACAGGAAAAACAAATGAGTGGAGGAATATAACGAATGCAGATGCCTCCAAACAGCTGTACTGCATGACACAATTAAGCAATTAACATCCCATCATGCTCTGTGCATGTATACAAATGCTGAGCAGCCCAGCTGACCTCAAGTTGGATCAAGATGGCAAGAGGAAAGGATCTCAGTGACTGTGAAAGAGGGGTCACTATTGGGGCACGAATGGCAGGAGCTTCAGTCACAGACGCTCAACTGGCTCGTGTTCTGGACAAGTGGGCGAGTGCATGTGTGGGACACCAAGAGAACGGGACAGGCCTGACTGCTGGACCCTACAGTGAGGGGGTCCGGAGGCCCTGTTATGCTGTGAGAGTCATTTTCCTGGCATGGTTTGGTCCACTTGTCCCCTTAGAGGGAAGGGTCACTGGAAATCATGACGCAGTTATTCTGAGTGATCACCTTTATCCTATGGTGACACATTTCTGTCCTGATGGGAGTGTCTCTTCCAGGATGACAATGCCCATCCACAGGGCACGAGGGTCACTGAATGGTGTGATGAGTGTGAAAATGATGTGAATCATATGCTCTGGCCTTCAGTCACCAGATCTCAACCCAATTGAACACCTATGGGAGATTGTGGACCGACGTGTTAGACAGCGCTCTCCTCCACCATCATCAAAACCCCAAATGAGGGAATATCTTTTGGAAGAATGGTGTCCATCCCTCCAGTAGAGTCCAGAGACTCGTAGAATCTGTGCCAAGAGCACTGAAGCTGTTCTGGGGCTCGTGGTGCCCAACACCTCACTGAGACACTGTATGTGGGTTTTCCTTTAATTTGTCACCCATCTGTATAGATGTATTGAAATTAAAGTAAATGTATATATAGTTCAAACACACGATGCGTCTCGCAGTGAATGAACAGTCTTGTCTCTCTGTGTCTCAGGTTCTGTGAGGTGGAGTTCCAGGGCCCTCTCTCGGTGCAGGAGGACTGGGTGCACCACCTGCAGCAACACATCCTGGACATGAACTTTGGCAAACCGGAGCCCCCCCCCGCACCACCCGAGACCCCCGACCCGGCGCCCGTCCCCCCCCCGTCCCCGCCCCCAGTCCCCGTGACCGCACCCCCCACCCCCCCGCCCCTGGCCCCCCCCGCACAGGCCGTGTAGCCCCCGTCCCCGAAAGCACTAACCCCCTCTGTATGATGTAGGCGACAGAAATGTGTGTATGTGTGTGTGAGTGAGAGAGTGTGTGGAGGTGAGGGGTGCATGTCCGGGGCTTTGCGGTATAGATAGATATTTATGTAGTGAGAGAGGGAGGGAGATGGTGTCCAGAGCAGACGGTACAGGATTGCTACGTGATTGGGGCTGACAGGCAGGGGTCAGGGGTCAGGGTCACCGAACCAGACAGCTGCTGCTCCGAGGGCCTGTGTCTCCTTCTCTCTCTCTCTCTCCTGCCTGGTTGTTCTGAAAGTGTTTTTAAACTCTCCTCCAAAGAGCTCCGCCCCCCCCATGGGTCCAATGCTCGTAACTGTGGAACGAGAGACACTAGCGCCCCCCCCCCCAGCGTGTCTCTGTCCCCGGGGTGCGGTTTTAACTTTTTGTACAGTTCTGTGAAGTGGGTTTTAAATGTGAACGACAGTAGGGAGGAAACGCACACGGGCCTGCAGTGTTTGTGGGGGGGGGCTGTAGCTGTGGACGGAGGCGGGTCAGTGTGTTACGGGAGCGGGGGGGTGCTGAGCGAGGGATGGAGCAGGGAGAGCTAACATACGGCACAAATACTGAGCACACCCAAACACACAGCTGCAGGAGACCCTTACAGTCAATAAGGCCAGAGAGTGCGAGTGTGTGCGTGTGTGCGTGTGTGCGTGTGTGTGTGTGTGTGCGTGTCTGTGTGTCCGTCTCTGCTGGGGGGGACTGTGGCCTCTGTTGGGAACCTCTCCCACCTGTGAGAAGCAATACCCGGAGGGGACGACCTCTCTGGCCACGTCTGTCGGTTCCTTCAGGACTGTGTGTTACAGTCTCTCAAACTAATCACCCAATCAGACTTACACGCATGCACGCACACACACACTAAGGTCCCCTCGCTCCCTCAGCGCGGCCGCTCCGGCGCTCTCCAAAGTGCTGCCTTCAACCAGAGACCTGGCGGGGGGCCGGGGGGCTCGGCAGGCCTGCTATATAACTACATGTACTTATAAAATGGCGGAGACTATTATGATGATTATAAAGACTATTATAATTGTAATTGTTATTAACTTCTATTAACTGCTAGCTAAACGTGATCTTAATTTCTCTGTTAAACTTGTAATTTTAAACCTTTTTTTTATGCCTTTTTTTTTTCCTGCGTTCATGTCTTCTTGAGTAAAGGGATGTAGAGACACTCTGGACACATCGCTCTCCTTCATTTTTGGTTGTTACTCTTCAATATGATTGCTGATGATGTTTCACTGTTTGACTGGGGTGTGGGGGGGGGTATGGTTCTGGGACACAGACAATGTTATTGGATTATAGTCTTTAAAAGATTTTATTTCAGCTCCTCTTCATATATTTATATAGTATAACTCAACGACAAAGACAGTCCAGTCCAGCAGGCTCTCGGCCCTGGTCCCAAATTATGAACTGAACTAGTTAGTGGTTTAATGAGTCCAGACTGAATTGTGGTATTTAGCCCCTGAGTGAAGTTGCCTCTAACTGTAGCTTGTCAGGACTGGAGTCTCCCGTGTTCAAGTGTCAGTCACACACACACACACACACACACACACACACACACACGCATGAATACACAACCACATACAGTTGTGTGTATGCATACTGACACTCTTAGACACCCCCAGACCAAAACACAGACGCACACGCACGCACACTCTCAGTACAGAGGTCTGCTGGGGTTTGAATGAGACGCTCGGGACTGCCTGCCTAGTTTAGGGTGGGGGGCTGAATGAGATGAGCCGGTGCTACGAGAGCGCGAGGCGGGGGGGGCTGGCAGTAAAGCACTACTGTACATAGGCTTTGTGGTTTAGCTTCTGATCGATAAATTAATGTGATTAATTTCCAGCTTGGTATTGATCCATCAAGTCTTCCTTCTGATTTTTATATTGTTTCTTCAAATGCTCTTTATTAACCATTTATTGCCAGCCTTTTGTTTCCTCTGTTTGATGTCATCATATTATTTTTATTATTAAAAGGATAGTTGCCAATTAAAAGCTCCAATTGCCTGTCTGTCACCATTTGGGTTTCTTGATGTTTGTACTCGGAGAGGTTTGGTCCAGTCCAGTCCAGTTCAGTTAGTGACTCTGCAGCAGTCCAGTCCAGTCCAGTCCAGTCCAGCCAGTGACTCTGCAGCAGTCCAGTCCAGTCCAACCAGTGACTGCAGCAATCCAGTCCAGTCCAACCAGTGACTGCAGCAGTCCAGTCCAATCCAGTCCAGTCCAGCCAGTGACTCTGCAGCAGTCCAATCCAGTCCAGTCCAGCCAGTGACTGCACCAGTCCAGTCCAGTCCAGTTCAGTCAGTGAGTCCTGTGTTTGCTAAGGGGGATCTGAACTTCTTAATATTTTGTCGCTGACGTGTCACCCCTGTGTTGTCAGGCTGCGATGACGCACTTTGTCCGGCAGAGGGCACTGTGGACATTGTTACTCTGTAGACACTGCAGCTGTTATGACGCCACATTTGCGGCAGGTGGCGTCAAAATCACATACATTCCGGATTTCAGCGCCCAGGAATAGACACGGTGATTTGTTTGTTTATTTATTTACCTACTTCCTTAAATATAGACGACAAATCTTAAAAGTGGGAATAAAAAATGTTTTTTAAAAGAAACTGGAGCTTCACTGTCACACGGTGGCCGACAGACCTCCATGAAGGACCCGGATGGCACAGAGCGGGCTGACACACTTGGCGAGGATCACGACGTACAGGTGAGTTTTGCTGGAGGTGTGTGAGTGTGTGTCCAGACGGCATAATATTATTGTTATTGTTATTATTATTATTATTATTATTATTATTATTATTATTAATAATAATAATAATAATATTAACTAGAATGTAAAGTGTCTGCAGATACCTGACCTGCAGGTGATGGTACTCAGTACTTGTTGAGTACATGGGTATTACATGCAGGTAACAACAATTAATGAATAGAACTAGATGAAGTAACACATGAGAGAGACCTAGGAGTCTATGTGGACTCCTCACTTTCTCCATCCAAACAGTGTGGGGAAGCAATAAAAAAGGCAAACACAATGCTAGGGTATATTGTCAAAAGTGTAGAATTGAGAACAAGGGCAGTGATGTTCAGACTGTACAATGCACTAGTTAGAGCTCATCTGGATACTGTGTGCAGTTCTGGGCTCCACACTTCAAGAAAGATATCGCTGCTCTAGAGGCAGTTCAGAGGAGAGCAACCAGACTTATTCCAGGTCTGAAGGGAAAGTCCTACTGAGAGACTGAGGACCTGAACCTTTTCACCCTGGAACAGAGGAGACTACGTGGGGACTTGATCCAAGTCTTCAAAATCATGAAGGGCATCGACCACATCAAACCAGAGGAGCTTTTCCAGATCAGCAGGGACACACGCACCCGGGACACAAATGGAAATTGGGCTTCAAGGCATTCAAGACCGAAAACAGGAGACACTTCTTCACACAGAGAGGCATCACAATCTGAACAAACTCCCCAGCGATGTGGCTGAAGAGACAATTTGGGAACATTCAGAAACAGACTGGATAGGATCCTTGATCACTTAGTTATTAATGGACACCAAACGAGCACGATGGGGCGAATGGGCTCCTCTGGATTGGACACTGTCTTATGTTCTTATGTGTTATTACATGGTAGTAAGCAGGGTCCCGTCACAGGGATGCTGGGCGGCTCTGCTCGTTTGGTTGAGCAAAAGGCGCAACAGGACAGAAGATGCGGAAAATTCAATGCAACCGCTTTGTTTTTAACGGCCAATTAAGGCTCAATTAACCGGGACGCTTCTCAGCTCTTACTACAGAGATCAGGACAGTCAGCCAGCGACTTACTCTGTTATACCCACTTATTATTGCACCGGGCCGAGTGAGTGTGAGACAGAGAGAGGGAGAGAGTCTTAGTGTGGGTGTCTGCTTTCTTCGTTCAAATTATTATTTGTTTAATTGAATAATCCTCTTTTTGGATGGGATGGGGATTGAGCGAGAGGCGCAGTCCGTCCCTGGGTCGCTGTTCGTGGCGGCTGAGCAGCGTCCACTCGGAACAACAGCAAGCGCCGCCGTGTCGTTAACAGCGGCTCGTTTTTATATGATTGACTTTGCAGGACTTTCTTCACACACGCCTGACAGCGGCCGGGGGATCTGCTGTGTGTCCGGCTGGACCGACCCGAACCCCCGACACTGAGCCGCGACTCCCGTCCAATAACGCACCTACAGATGCGCCCCTCTCTCAGACACACACACGCACGCAAGTCGTTTCACTATCAGTTCCTTGAAGACGTGTCCAATTCCTTCTCTCCCTCTCTCTCCTCCCTCTCTCTCTTTCTCTCCCTCCCTCCCTCACACACTCCCTCGCTCAACAAGCTGTGTAGCGTCTGTACTGCACACCTCGCATCCACACCCCGCGTCACACAGACACACAGAGCGCAATCAGACACAGAGAGACGGCGGGTCCGGGACTGTGGGTGTCGGCGGCGGCTCGGTCACCGCGGTCTGTCATCGAGAGACTGAACACGGACACAACTTCTGCTCATACAGAGGTAGGGCTGCAGGAAGACAACTGTGAGAGAGAGAGAGAGAGAGAGAGAGAGAGAGAGTTTGTGTTATCTTTAGAACAATCTACAGGTACACAACGGGTTAATATATGTTGTTGTTATTATTATTAATAATAATAATAATGATATTATTATTATTATTATTATTATTATTATTATTATTATTATTATTATTATGTGTTATACCGTCCGCATTGATATGTTGATAGACTGAGATACATGATAGGTATAGAGAGAATATAAAGATCGATATATAGATAGAAAGAGGGGAGATGAGGACAGATAGAGAGAGAGCCTCTTTGTTTACCTTTTCTCTTTCTCTGGCTCTGCCTCACTCTTTTCTCTCTCCTTCTTTGTCAAGTCTCTATCTTTCTATCCTCTCCCCCACTCTCCCTCTCCCTCTCCCTCTCCCTCTCTCTCTCTCTCTCTCTCATATTCTGTCTTTCTACTCTCTCTCGTTCTCCCCCCTCTCTCTCTCTCTCTCTCTCTCTCTCTCTCTCTCTCTCTCTCTCTCTCTCTTTCTCGGGTGTTGTGTAGTTTAGGCCCCAATGCAATAATTTTATTTTTAGTATTTCTTGCAATGTTGGAATTTTGCTCAAACAAATGTATATATGTATATGTGTACACAGACAGACAGATAGATAGACAGATGGATAGAATTTCCACAGGACTCTTGTGCAAGTCTTTCTATGTCCGTGTCACAGAGGAGTGTCTGTCCCCTGTCCCTGTCCCTGTGCAGCCCTGTCCCCCAGCCCACTCGCGCCCCGTCCCACGTCCCGCCGCGCTTTGAATCGTCACAATAACAACAGCAGCAACAATAACAGTAGGATCATGAGAATAATAGTCCACAACCCTCTTTCTCAATGTGTAGCCGAGGGTTTTCCAGTTGTATAATTGGTCCCTGTGTTTTCAACAGAAGACTACATCAAGTCTTAATAATAATAATAATAATAATAATATACATAACAACAATAATAATAACTATTAGTTTCAGTTTCTAGAGCAGTTACAATATTTCCCAATTATCCCAAAGCTCCGAACAACTCGGCGCTGTTGTCGTCGTTGGTCTGTTGCTGCTGCTGGTCCGCAAAACAAACAAACAACATTTTCCCATAACGCAATTTATTTTGATTCTACATTAATTGAATTGGCAATATTATTAAAAACACATTTAAAATACACCCTTCTATACATACATATTAGTATTAGTATTATTATTAGTCTGTACAGTCGGGTGTCGCGTATTTCAGCTCGGTTTCCACTCGGAAACGGAGGGTTTTTACAAACCTGTTCCAGACGCGGATCGCTACATTTCTATTTTAATTGCTTATAAATTTACCCTCGAAAGACTTTATTCTGTGAAGTATTAGAAATTAATTTGATATTTTTTGTAAAATAAATTAATATTGTTTGCGCTCGCTTTTCCCAGGCTGCTGCCGAAACACATTAAACCACGAATTGATACAGACACACACATAAAAAACATTAAAAGTAAATCTGTATTTATACAAATAAAATGTTTTAGAAACTGAGTGAAAATATAAGTGATTGTCTATTATTATTATTATTATTATTATTATTATTATTATTATTAATAATAATAATAATAATTGATATTATAATTATTGTTGTTGTTGTTGTCGTAGTATCAGCAACAGTTGTTATAGTGTTTGGTTAGCTACTCTGTTGTTTCTTTAATCTGAATTAAATAAAATTGCTTTGTAAAATTTAAATTGAACTCAGAAATCAGTTCCGTATTGTACAGTATAAACTTACAGGCGCCGATTGCAGGTTGCCATCTGTATTATTATTATTATTATTATTATTATTATTATTATTATTATTATTATTATAACAGTGATATTTAGTTATGGTTGTAGTTGGTGTTGTTGTCCATATAGTAGTAGTAGTAGTAATAGTATTTAGACGGTCTAAAATAGTCATTTATAAAAGTGCTGATATAGCGCGCCGTGTCAGAATTAACAGGAATTCCCATCAAGGTAAAGAGAGACTCTGCATTTACTGTGAACGATGTCAAATATTTTCAGTGTAGATCTTCATTATTATTATGATTATTATGATTATTGTTATTATCAGGGCGGTATTATTGGGCTGCCCGTGTCTTTGACTCTGGGCGGGACGGCAGCGGGTTTGGAGACGCGCTTACACACCTGCAGTCCGGTGAAGCTTATCTGCAGCTTCAGAAGCCATTTAACACCACTACAATTATTATTATTATTATTATTATTATTATTATTATTATTATCATGATGATTAAAGTGAAGCCAGTTTTCGCTCACTCAGCGCCACGGAGACACACATTTCTCACGGCAAGCTGTCCGTTCCCTTGTTTAATTAGGAAACAGCCCAATATTACAATTTCAAAATAAATACAAACATACGTAAATAATAATTCTAACATTTAATTTATTTGCATTTAAACCTTGATTTAATTAAATACATATTCGTACCCAGGGAGAGATTTCTGTGACTGTTCCCCGTTCTCGTGTGTGTGTTTAGTTTTTTTCCAATCATGAGTAATACATACATACATACATACATACATACATACATACATACATAATAATGTGTTAATATGTTGGGCGGGACACACGGACACACGGGCGGCCTGCGAGTTTCTGTTCAGAGAAACACAGATGCTGTTTTTCACGGCCCTGTCCCGCATGGGTTTATTATATATCCCGTACAGGGTTACTCTCCCGCCTGGGTTTATTAGAGCACACCGTCTAATAAATAATCCGCTTCATTACAGGACTCAGAAACATCCACGAACTCACAGTTGTTCAATTTAGCACACAAATCTTCAACACTGTAAACTGGGGCGACTGTGCTGTGAATAATAATCATCATCATCATAGTAATAATAATAATCACAATATAAGTGTCCATTTGGTTTAGTTAAGCTCTCCTTGTGCTTGTATCTACACACATAAAACACTGCAGGAGTAGCGCCGGTGCTAAAGGAGCTGAGGCTCGGAGGGCGACTCAGTATTGGACAATTTGCACCAACGCTGTCCTGTATCGGAGGGGGAGGGGACAGAAATGTGTCACATATCTGTAGATGTACATGTGTTCACACACTCACACACCTGAACAGAGCAGGTGTCCAAGCCAGCATCACACCTAGAATATCACCAAGGGCTGGACCAAAACCTTCACCCACCGGGTGTCGGGTATGAACAGTAGAAATGGCCAACAACACACCGCGGTGTCGGGGGACAGTTTCGTAGTCTGCGATTCGCGGGGTCAAAGTGTTGACGGTGTCGGGCGGTGCGTGTTGTGTTGATACTTGTGATGATTTGGAGAAAAAAGGAAAATGATGTTTTGTTTTGAAACTGTCATCGATGCTGTTGCTGTTGTTGTTGTTGTTAATATTATTATTATTTCGTCGTTGTTGTATTGTGACAGAACAAATAGATAACAAATATGTTTAAAACTCTATGGCGTCTTAATTTATATTTTATACGGTTTTACAATTTAATATTTGTGTTAAAATATTGTTATAGACGCTGAAACGTTTGATAAATAATTTTCTGAATAATTTTCAAAACCCAAATCATTTACATTATTTCTCTTTCTTTCTTTTGCGGTTTCTGCCACGATCTTAATCGCTTCGAAATTATTTTAAGTAGTTTTTCAATGTTTGTTTCCATTGTAATTAAGACGCGTTAAAATAAATCCGAGAAAGATATTCGATATTGTCACTGTAAGTCTCAATTTATCACACGATATTATGATTTTTTCTAAGTTAATATATTATTATTATTATTATTATTATTATTATTAATAATAATAATAATAGTAGTAGTAGTAGTAGTAGTAGTAGTAGTAGTAGTCCACACTGCATTTGGGGATGTTTGGCGTCGAATCAACCCTTAACATTCCGTATTTGATAATAGAAGAATAATAGATATATAGTATTAATTTTCCCTTTTTGTGTTTCTCCCAAATTAATGTTAAAATTATTATAGATTTTTTAAACATTATTAGAAATGAAGCCGGGACTCGTGCTACATAAACACACTTCTCTCCTACATTTAACAAAATACACATTAAACCTGTTTAAAACTCCATGCTCCGTGTTCGAGAAAATCATTCTTATTTCGTGAATCACATTTCAATTGCGACCACGTCTTTTGTGAGCTTGAGTGGATTTATTGTTTTACAAAAGAGAGTTTTATTGCTGATTGATTTGAGCGCAAAACCAGCGTCGTCCCACTTCGAAACCCGCTCGTGTGCACTTTCCAACACTGTCTTCAAGTACAACTAGAATTAATTCACATTTATATGTTTTTACTTGTATTTTATGACATTCAGTTTTGAAGACGACCTGGAATTTGAACTGCAGCTAAAATCAGGCTGTTGCTGCAAAACCGCGTCTCTGTCACGGCAGTCACTGACAGAAACGCCGCCTGTCCGTCTGTCTGTGTTATAACGTGTCTGCGCTGGTTTCTGCTGGTCAGTTGAGTTGGTTATTAACTGGCAGGTGGTCAGTGGTCGTTACTCCCTGGCGAGTGAGTAAACCCGCCTGGTGCTGCTGGGTGGAGGTGAGTTAGAGCGGCTGGGAAGTCCCTGGACCGGCTGAATGGCGGGTTGGGTGACTGCGGTGCCGGATTAGTGGGTGAATCGCTCCGTGTTCAAGACATGAAGCCTGACATTTAAACACAGTATTATCCTAGAACAACACTAAACATACTGCGTATTGTATAGACTGGGGAACATTTAAAAATTAAATGAATATAAAAATAATAATAATAATAATAAAGATCATTGTATTCCCGAGAAAGTGTCCCACGCAAGCCGGTCCTCTCCGCCATCGCTGCACCTGAACTAACGAGGTTTCACAGAAGCGCAAACAGGACGGATACACCTATTAGATACGTATTTATTGATTGATTTATTTGATTAAAACTTGTAGCCTATGCGTTTTGGATGTAATAGTCTATTTCAAATGATAAACATTTAGTTGTACTTTAGAGGGAAAATATGGACGACATTATAAATATCAGACCATATTTAAATCTTGATAATTTAGGCAGCAAATGCTGCGTTGTTAATAAAGTAAATACAGTTACCAACGTGTTGATTTTGAGGTAGACTCTGAGCTTTGTCCAGACTCCTCTGAAATTGCCGACACATTCCTAATAATAAAAACAAAAAAACAAGTTCACATTTTGCACGATTACATTAATTGTAATAATGTATTCAACGCGCCTGATTGATTGATTGATTTATTTATGTATTTATTATTCGGCTTGTGCTTTCTATTCCGCCATTGCACCTCTAAATGAGCCCAAATGACCGATAATGCAGAACACGGACCATCGGATATTAAGAGCAGCCAACTTGAATTATAGTTTAGGAAACAATGTCAAATATGTCCTAAAACATGTCTGCTTCTCCTGTCATAATGTATGGGATGAATCGGAGGCCTGTGGCGTGTTCTTGTCACACCACACTGTCCGCTTCTATTGACTTTATTGCGATAAAGAAATGTCACACACCGCCATGGTAATTGCAAAGCCAATAGCGGCGCATATTATAGTCTGTAATATATATCCTGGGAATGTTAAATCCCCCTCGCAGGGATGGGGGAGCAAAGGAAGGAGAATATTTTTGTTTAGGGTTTTTAATGAAAGGAGGTCACGGGTTTAATACAATTGTCGCCCCCAACGCGGCTCCGGTGTGACCCCTCCGCCCCAGACGCCTTGTCGCTGCTCTATAGGGGAAGATAAATAAAGAGAGAAAGCAGGAAAGAAAGAAACGAAGAACCATTTTCCCCCTCTTCTCCTCTCCTCTCCCCCTCTCCTCGTCTCTCCTCTCCCCCCGCCAGGTCGCACTGGGTTTCCCGTTGAAGTGTCTAACTCGATCTGAGGTCCGGTGCCAATAAAGCACTAATGACGATGGTGTGGAATGGAAATTTTTAATTAAAAACGAAGAGAGGGAGGGAGGGAGAGAGAGGGGCGCTGCAGGGAGACG
The DNA here is from genome assembly GCF_036373705.1 of Amia ocellicauda. Classification (NCBI taxonomy): domain Eukaryota; kingdom Metazoa; phylum Chordata; class Actinopteri; order Amiiformes; family Amiidae; genus Amia; species Amia ocellicauda. Next base: position 893,352 of record NC_089856.1, read on the forward strand.
CACAGACTGCAGCCCGGTGTAGCAGCACACAGCCCAGAGTCCTCAGCCCAGAGTCCTCAGCCCAGAGTCCACAGCCCAGAGTCCTCAGCCCAGAGTCCTCAGCCCAGAGTCCACAGCCCAGAGTCCTCAGCCCAGAGTCCACAGCCCAGAGTCCTCAGCCCAGAGTCCACAGCCCTGAGTCCACAGCCCTGAGTCCACAGCCCTGAATCCACAGCCCAGAGTCCTCAGCCCTGAGTCCACAGCCCTGAGTCCACAGCCCTGAGTCCACAGCCCAGAGTCCTCAGCCCAGAGTCCACAGCCCAGAGTCCTCAGCCCAGAGTCCACAGCCCTGAGTCCACAGCCCTGAGTCCACAGCCCTGAATCCACAGCCCAGAGTCCTCAGCCCTGAGTCCACAGCCCTGAGTCCACAGCCCAGAGTCCACAGCCCAGAGTCCTCAGCCCAGAGTCCACAGCCCAGAGTCCACAGCCCAGAGTCCTCAGCCCTGAGTCCACAGCCCTGAGTCCACAGCCCTGAATCCACAGCCCAGAGTCCTCAGCCCTGAGTCCACAGCCCTGAGTCCACAGCCCAGAGTCCACAGCCCAGAGTCCTCAGCCCAGAGTCCACAGCCCAGAGTCCACAGCCCAGAGTCCTCAGCCCTGAGTCCACAGCCCTGAGTCCACAGCCCTGAATCCACAGCCCAGAGTCCTCAGCCCTGAGTCCACAGCCCTGAGTCCACAGCCCAGAGTCCTCAGCCCAGAGTCCACAGCCCAGAGTCCTCAGCCCAGAGTCCACAGCCCTGAGTCCACAGCCCTGAGTCCACAGCCCTGAATCCACAGCCCAGAGTCCTCAGCCCAGAGTCCACAGCCCAGAGTCCTCAGCCCAGAGTCCACAGCCCAGAGTCCTCAGCCCAGAGTCCACAGCCCAGAGTCCACAGCCCAGAGTCCACAGCCCAGAGTCCACAGCCCTGAGTCCACAGCCCTGAATCCACAGCCTTGAATCCACAGCCCAGAGTCCACAGCCCAGAGTCCTCTGTGCGTTCACATAAACCCGCGGATCACTAACCAGTGCGCCGCTGCGTCTTTTCAGAAATAAGGACCTGATCCGAGTTCAGAAACTGTCTTTTGTTTGGTCTGGTCAGTGGTGTGTGTGATGCCACCGCTTTGCCCAAACTGCAGAAGTTTAGTTTAAATTAATTGCTGAGCCAGGAGGAATGAGTTGGTTGAACTGGTACTGGGCTCGACCGATGGACACTGATAAAAGCATCACTATCTGGACAGGAGATCCCACATTCGCTCGGGTTGGGTTCTCTGGTGAACTGTAGAGTTTCCACATTAATAATAATATTGTCTCTCTCTCATACCTCTCTCTTTCTCTTTGTTCATAAGCGAGCGCGCTGGAGGTGAGGGGATGAAGACAGAGGAGACGCGCTCCTGTCTGCAGCAGGCCCCCTCTGCTGTTCCCTTCGGTGAGAGACAGACAGACACACACACACTGACACACAGAAACACACACAGTAACACACACACTGATGCACACTGACACACAGAATCACACACAGACACATACACACTGACGCACACTGACACACACACAGTAACACACACATGCACACACACACACACACACACACACTGACACACAGAATCACACACAGACACACACACACACACACACTCACACATACACACTGACGCACACTGACACACAGAAACACACACACACACATGCACACAGTAACACACACACTGACGCACACTGACACACAGAATCACACACAGACACACACACACACACACACTCACACATACACACTGACGCACACTGACACACAGAATCACACACAGACACACACACACACAGTAACACACACATGCACACACACACACACACACACACACTGACGCACACTGACACACAGAATCACACACAGACACACACACACAGTAACACACACATGCACACACACACACACACACACTCACACACACACTCTAAAAATGAAGGTTCTTCAGCAGTTCTGTTTAGAGCCAGTTGTTTGTGAGTTTATTGTCATTAAAGGGTTCGTTTAAGAACCGCGAGGTCCAGCCTAATCTCAAGGGATCATTTATGAACCCTTTTTCGTCATGGTCGTGGTTGATTTGAGACACATTTAAGGTTCTTTAAGGATCCTTGTTTGCAAGAAACCTTGGTAAAAGGTAAAAATGAGAACCTTAAGGGTTCCTCCACAGTATCAACCCCAGGAACCCTAAAAGGTTCTTATTAGAACCTTTACTTCTTACTACTTAGAGTGCAGACACACAGACACACAGACACACAGACACGCACAAAGACTGACAAAACACAGAACCCCATAGACTGACAAGAGACAGACTGACAGACAGACAGGTGCACAGGGTGTACGCATCCTGTAACTCCATTTACAAATGATCCAATCACAAATCAACAATCAACCATTATTTCCACAAATCCCCTGTCCACTCCCTGCCCTGCCCTCCCCTGTCCTCCCCTGTCCTGTCCTGCCGTGCCCCAGGTGCGGAGCGGCGGGAGGTGTGTGCGGGCTGTGAGTCGCCCATCGCGGATCGCTTCCTGCTGCGTGTGAACGAGCGCTCGTGGCACGAGGGTTGTGTGAAGTGCGCCGTGTGCCTGCAGCCGCTGAGCGGGAGCTGCTACTGCCGGGAGCGCCTGCTCTACTGCAAGCACGACTACGACAAGTAAGGCAGCGTGGGGGGCCTGGGCGGGCTGGGGGGCTGTTAGTTTGTTTGAAGGTCAGTGTATCAGTCAGTCAGTCCGTGTGTCAGTCTGTCACTCAGTCAGTGTGTCTGTCAGTCAGTCAGTCAGTCAGTGTGTCTGTCAGTCAGTCAGTCAGTCAGTGTGCGAAAGTGTTTAAGTGTGTGAGTGTGACGGTCACAAATCTTCGAAAACAAGGACTTAAAAGCACCCACACCAGGCAATCTGCGGCTCCACTCTACTGTATTGCGCAGAAACTTGGACCCCCTGCTGTTGCCACAACCATCACCTTGAGACACTTGGGGCCTCCAGCGTATTCTTGGGATCTCCTGGAAGGACCATGGCCCTCACACAGACCTCCTCAAGCACACCCAGACCACCAGCATGGAAGCAACTGTGGCTAGACAACAACTCCGCTGGGTCGGTCATGTCATCTGCATTGACAGCTACTAAAGTCCAGCAGGAAAGTTGGTGGCATATCTGAAGGAAACATGGAAAAACTGTGCCATCAAGCCTGGAGAGCTTGAATCCATGGCTGCCAACCAGCAGCGCTGCAGCTCATTGTGTCACAGAGTCAAACAGCTTGAACTCCGGTGTACCCACCACAGAGCAGCGCTTCTCAGCTCCGACACCAACAACCACACCCATCCTCAGACTCAGTGCAGCGTCTCAGTACAGTGTCTCAGTACAGTGTCTCAGTGCAGTGTGTCAGTGCTGTAGTACAGTGTCTCAGTACAGTGTCTCAGTGCAGTGTCTCAGTGCTGTAGCACAGTGTCTCAGTGCTGTAGTACAGTGTCTCAGTGCAGTGTCTCAGTGCTGTAGTACAGTGTCTCAGTGCAGTGTGTCAGTGCAGTAGTACAGTGTCTCAGTGCAGTGTCTCAGTGCAGTGTCTCAGTGCTGTAGCACAGTGTCTCAGTGCAGTGTCTCAGTGCTGTAGCACAGTGTCTCAGTGCAGTGTCTCAGTGCTGTAGCACAGTGTCTCAGTGCAGTGTCTCAGTGCTGTAGTACAGTGTCTCAGTACAGTGTCTCAGTGCAGTGTGTCAGTGCAGTAGTACAGTGTCTCAGTGCAGTGTCTCAGTGCAGTGTCTCAGTGCTGTAGTACAGTGTCTCAGTGCAGTGTCTCAGTGCTGTAGCACAGTGTCTCAGTGCAGTGTCTCAGTGCTGTAGAACAGTGTCTCAGTACAGTGTGTCAGTGCTGTACAGTGTCTCAGTACAGTGTCTCAGTGCAGTGTGTCAGTACAGTGTCTCAGTGCTGTAGCACAGTGTCTCAGTACAGTGTGTCAGTGCTGTACAGTGTCTCAGTACAGTGTCTCAGTGCAGTGTGTCAGTACAGTGTCTCAGTACAGTGTCTCAGTGCTGTAGTACAGTGTCTCAGTGCAGTGTGTCAGTACAGTGTCTCAGTACAGTGTCTCAGTGCTGTAGTACAGTGTCTCAGTGCAGTGTCTCAGTGCTGTAGCACAGTGTCTCAGTACAGTGTCTCAGTGCTGTAGTACAGTGTCTCAGTGCAGTGTCTCAGTGCTGTAGCACAGTGTCTCAGTGCAGTGTCTCAGTGCTGTAACACAGTGTCTCAGTACAGTGTGTCAGTGCTGTACAGTGTCTCAGTACAGTGTCTCAGTGCAGTGTGTCAGTACAGTGTCTCAGTGCTGTAGCACAGTGTCTCAGTACAGTGTCTCAGTGCTGTAGCACAGTGTCTCAGTGCTGTAGTACAGTGTCTCAGTGCAGTGTCTCAGTGCTGTAGCACAGTGTCTCAGTACAGTGTCTCAGTGCTGTAGTACAGTGTCTCAATACAGTGTGTCAGTACAGTGTCTCAGTGCAGTGTCTCTGTACAGTGTCTCAGTGCTGTAGCACAGTGTCTCAGTGCAGTGTCTCAGTGCTGTAGCACAGTGTCTCAGTACAGTGTCTCAGTGCTGTAGCACAGTGTCTCAGTACAGTGTCTCAGTGCTGTAGTACAGTGTCTCAGTGCAGTGTCTCAGTGCTGTAGCACAGTGTCTCAGTACAGTGTCTCAGTGCTGTAGTACAGTGTCTCAGTGCAGTGTCTCAGTGCTGTAGTACAGTGTCTCAGTGCAGTGTCTCAGTGCAGTGTCTCAGTGCAGTGTGTCAGTGCAGTGTGTCAGTGCTGTAGCACAGTGTCTCAGTACAGTGTCTCAGTGCTGTAGCACAGTGTGTCAGTACAGTGTCTCAGTACAGTGTGTCAGTACAGTGTCTCAGTGCTGTAGCACAGTGTCTCAGTACAGTGTCTCAGTACAGTGTCTCAGTGCTGTAGTACAGTGTCTCAATACAGTGTGTCAGTACAGTGTCTCAGTGCAGTGTGTCAGTACAGTGTCTCAGTGCTGTAGCACAGTGTCTCAGTACAGTGTCTCAGTGCAGTGTCTCAGTGCTGTAGCACAGTGTCTCAGTACAGTGTCTCAGTGCTGTAGTACAGTGTGTCAGTGCAGTAGTACAGTGTCTCAGTGTAGTGTCTCAGTGCAGTGTGTCAGTGCTGTAGCACAGTGTCTCAGTACAGTGTCTCAGTGCTGTAGCACAGTGTCTCAGTACAGTGTCTAAATGCAGTACAGTGTCTCAGTGCAGTGTGTCTCAGTGCAGTGTCTCAGTGCTGTAGTACAGTGTCTCAGTGCTGTAGCACAGTGTCTCAGTACAGTGTCTCAGTGCTGTAGCACAGTGTCTCAGTACAGTGTGTCAGTGCAGTGTCTCAGTGTAGTGTGTCAGTGCTGTAGCACAGTGTCTCAGTACAGTGTCTCAGTGCTGTAGCACAGTGTCTCAGTACAGTGTCTAAATGCAGTACAGTGTCTCAGTGCAGTGTCTCAGTGCTGTAGTACAGTGTCTCAGTGCAGTGTCTCAGTGCTGTAGTACAGTGTCTCTGTACAGTGTCTCAGTGCTGTAGCACAGTGTCTCAGTACAGTGTCTCAGTGCTGTAGCACAGTGTCTCAGTGCAGTGTCTCAGTACAGTGTCTCAGTGCTGTAGTACAGTGTCTCAGTGCTGTAGTACAGTGTCTCAGTACAGTGTGTCAGGACAGTGTCTCAGTGCAGTGTCTCAGTACAGTGTCTCAGTGCTGTAGCACAGTGTCTCAGTACAGTGTCTCAGTGCTGTAGCACAGTGTCTCAGTACAGTGTCTCAGTGCTGTAGTACAGTGTCTCAGTGCAGTGTCTCAGTGCTGTAGCACAGTGTCTCAGTACAGTGTCTCAGTGCTGTAGTACAGTGTCTCAGTGCAGTGTCTCAGTGCTGTAGTACAGTGTCTCAGTACAGTGTCTCAGTGCAGTGTCTCAGTGCAGTGTCTCAGTGCTGTACAGTGTCTCAGTACAGTGTCTCAGTGCTGTAGCACAGTGTGTCAGTACAGTGTGTCAGTGCAGTGTGTCAGTGCTGTAGCACAGTGTCTCAGTACAGTGTCTCAGTGCTGTAGCACAGTGTGTCAGTACAGTGTCTCAGTACAGTGTGTCAGTACAGTGTCTCAGTGCTGTAGCACAGTGTGTCAGTACAGTGTCTCAGTGCTGTAGCACAGTGTCTCAGTACAGTGTCTCAGTACAGTGTCTCAGTGCTGTAGTACAGTGTCTCAATACAGTGTGTCAGTACAGTGTCTCAGTGCAGTGTGTCAGTACAGTGTCTCAGTGCTGTAGCACAGTGTCTCAGTACAGTGTCTCAGTGCAGTGTCTCAGTGCTGTAGCACAGTGTCTCAGTACAGTGTCTCAGTGCTGTAGTACAGTGTGTCAGTGCAGTAGTACAGTGTCTCAGTACAGTGTCTCAGTGCTGTAGCACAGTGTCTCAGTACAGTGTCTCAGTGCAGTGTGTCAGTGCTGTAGCACAGTGTCTCAGTACAGTGTCTCAGTGCTGTAGCACAGTGTCTCAGTACAGTGTCTAAATGCAGTACAGTGTCTCAGTGCAGTGTGTCTCAGTGCAGTGTCTCAGTGCTGTAGTACAGTGTCTCAGTGCTGTAGCACAGTGTCTCAGTACAGTGTGTCAGTGCAGTGTCTCAGTGTAGTGTGTCAGTGCTGTAGCACAGTGTCTCAGTACAGTGTCTCAGTGCTGTAGCACAGTGTCTCAGTACAGTGTCTAAATGCAGTACAGTGTCTCAGTGCAGTGTCTCAGTGCTGTAGTACAGTGTCTCAGTGCAGTGTCTCAGTGCTGTAGTACAGTGTCTCTGTACAGTGTCTCAGTGCTGTAGCACAGTGTCTCAGTACAGTGTCTCAGTGCTGTAGCACAGTGTCTCAGTGCAGTGTCTCAGTACAGTGTCTCAGTGCTGTAGTACAGTGTCTCAGTGCTGTAGTACAGTGTCTCAGTGCAGTGTCTCAGTGCTGTAGTACAGTGTCTCAGTGCTGTAGTACAGTGTCTCAGTACAGTGTGTCAGGACAGTGTCTCAGTGCAGTGTCTCAGTACAGTGTCTCAGTGCTGTAGCACAGTGTCTCAGTACAGTGTCTCAGTGCTGTAGCACAGTGTCTCAGTACAGTGTCTCAGTGCTGTAGCACAGTGTCTCAGTACAGTGTCTCAGTGCTGTAGCACAGTGTCTCAGTACAGTGTCTCAGTGCTGTAGTACAGTGTCTCAGTACAGTGTCTCAGTGCTTTAGTACAGTGTCTCAGTACAGTGTCTCAGTGCTGTAGTACAGTGTGTCAGTACAGTGTCTCAGTACAGTGTCTCAGTGCAGTGTCTCAGTACAGTGTCTCAGTGCTGTAGCACAGTGTCTCAGTGCAGTGTCTCAGTACAGTGTCTCAGTGCTGTAGTACAGTGTCTCAGTACAGTGTCTCAGTGCTGTAGTACAGTGTCTCAGTACAGTGTCTCAGTGCAGTGTGTCAGTGCTGTAGTACAGTGTCTCAGTGCAGTGTCTCAGTACAGTGTCTCAGTGCTGTAGTGCAGTGTCTCAGTACAGTGTCTCAGTGCAGTGTCTCAGTGCTGCAGTACAGTGTGTCAGTACAGTGTCTCAGTGCAGTGTCTCAGTACAGTGTCTCAGTGCTGTAGCACAGTGTCTCAGTACAGTGTCTCAGTACAGTGTCTCAGTGCTGCAGTACAGTGTGTCAGTACAGTGTCTCAGTGCTGTACAGTGTCTCAGTGCTGTAGCACAGTGTCTCAGTACAGTGTCTCAGTGCTGTAGTACAGTGTCTCAGTGCAGTGTCTCAGTGCAGTGTCTCAGTGCAGTAAAGTGTCTCAGTACAGTGTCTTAGTGCTGTAGTACAGTGTCTCAGTACAGTGTCTCAGTGCTGTAGCACAGTGTCTCAGTACAGTGTCTCAGTGCTGTAGTACAGTGTCTCAGCACAGTGTCTCAGTGCTGTAGTACAGTGTCTCAGCACAGTGTCTCAGTGCTGTTGTACAGTGTCTCAGTACAGTGTCTCAGTGCTTTAGTACAGTGTCTCAGTACAGTGTCTCAGTACAGTGTCTCAGTGCTGTAGTACAGTGTCTCAGTACAGTGTGTCAGTACAGTGTCTCAGTACAGTGTCTCAGTGCAGTGTCTCAGTACAGTGTCTCAGTGCTGTAGCACAGTGTCTCAGTGCAGTGTCTCAGTACAGTGTCTCAGTGCTGTAGTACAGTGTCTCAGTGCAGTGTCTCAGTACAGTGTCTCAGTGCTGTAGTACAGTGTCTCAGTGCAGTGTCTCAGTACAGTGTCTCAGTGCTGTAGTACAGTGTCTCAGTGCTGTAGTACAGTGTCTCAGTGCAGTGTCTCAGTACAGTGTCTCAGTGCAGTGTCTCAGTGCTGCAGTACAGTGTGTCAGTACAGTGTCTCAGTGCAGTGTCTCAGTACAGTGTCTCAGTGCTGTAGCACAGTGTCTCAGTACAGTGTCTCAGTACAGTGTCTCAGTGCTGCAGTACAGTGTGTCAGTACAGTGTCTCAGTGCTGTACAGTGTCTCAGTGCTGTAGCACAGTGTCTCAGTACAGTGTCTCAGTGCTGTAGTACAGTGTCTCAGTGCAGTGTCTCAGTGCAGTGTCTCAGTGCAGTAAAGTGTCTCAGTACAGTGTCTTAGTGCTGTAGTACAGTGTCTCAGTACAGTGTCTAAGTGCTGTAGTACAGTGTCTCAGTGCAGTGTCTCAGTGCTGTAGTACAGTGTCTCAGTACAGTGTCTTAGTGCTGTAGTACAGTGTCTAAGTGCTGTAGTACAGTGTCTCAGTGCAGTGTCTCAGTGCTGTACAGTGTCTCAGTACAGTGTCTTAGTGCTGTAGTACAGTGCCTCAGTGCTGTACAGTGTCTCAGTACAGTGTCTCAGTGCTCTAGTACAGTGTCTCAGTGCAGTGTAGTGTCTCAGTGCAGAAAAGTGTCTCAGTGCAGTGTCTCAGTGCTGTACAGTGTCTCAGTGCAGTAAAGTGTCTCAGTGCAGTGTCTCAGTGCAGTAAAGTGTCTCAGTGCAGTGTCTCAGTGCTGTACAGTGTCTCAGTGCAGTGCCTCAGTGCTGTACAGTGTCTCAGTACAGTGTCTCAGTGCAGTAAAGTGTCTCAGTGCAGCGTCTCAGTGCAGTAAAGTGTCTCAGTGCAGTGTCTCAGTGCTGTACAGTGTCTCAGTGCAGTGTCTCAGTGCTGTACAGTGTCTCAGTGCAGTGTCTCAGTGCTGTAGTACAGTGTCTCAGTACAGTGTCTCAGTGTCTCTGAAGTGCAGGATGGCTGCTGTTCTTCATCGGGTTTGAGTGCTAGAATGTGGTCAGACAGCCGTTCCACTCCCACCACACACTGGAAGCTACACAGCAGATAGAGGAGAGGAGAGGAGAGGAGGAAACAGAGGAGAGGAGGATGATGAGAGGAGACCAGATCTAGACTCACTCACACACACTCACATAGACTCACACACACACATAGACACTCACATATACACACACGCACACACAAAGACTCACAGACACACACACACTCACACACTCACACACTCACATTGACTCACACACACATAGACACTCACACACACACACAAACACACACACAAAGACTCACAGACACACACACAGACACACACATGCACGCACACACAAAGACTCACAGACACACACACACACACACACACACACTGAAAAGCATTATTTATACATTTCTATTGAATTATTTAAGTAAAATAGAATAACAGGTGTGTGTTTTGTAATGCGGTACAGTCAGCTCTCACCACACCTCACCATTAAACAACAATAAGAATATAGTGAAAGAAAAGAAACATAATATAATTACAGCAAGTAAATAAGAAAAAAAAAGTAAAACTTGGCCGTCTAGGCTGCATGTGACCTTGAGAGAAGACTCCCAGAATGCTTAGCAGTGTTTGCCCTCTCAGCGTCTGTCAGCACCTCCGGCCTCTCTCTCCTCGCTGCCCACAGACATGAACAGAGCATTCATCAGATCTTTGTGTTTTAATTCGGGCGGGGGGCTGTAGGAGTGCAGGTGTTGGGGGGGTTAGATAAGGAAATATCTTCAGTGTTTTTTGTTTTTTTTTCTTGTTTCATGTCTGTCCATCTGGAGAATACAATGATTCACTGAGAGAGCAGGGGCTGCGCCAGAGACTACAAACACAATCTACACATTTTATATGTGTGTGTGTATGCATGCATGCAGGAGAGGGGTTAAAAGGATGAAGTGGGAGGGAGAAGGGAAGAGAGAGAGAAGGAGAGTGAGAGTGAGGGGGTAATTCAACCACACTGTCATACTGATAGACAGACAGAGAGACAGAGAGCGAGAGAGAGAGAGAGAGAGAGAGAGAGAGAGAGAGAGAGAGAGAGAGAGAGAATAATGGCAGTAATACTGGGGAGAGTGTACAAAATAGTGTGGAGTCGGGACAGTGTGAAGCCCATCCCGCTAATTGTTTAATTAGACAAATTAGGGAGCTGTAAGGGGTTGAGCTGGGCTGGAACAAAACCAGGAGACCCTGCCACCACCCCCCCAGCAGTGGAGTTTGCCCCCTCCCTCAGCTCTAGTGAAAATTACTCACACCTTACACCGGTGAGTAAAGATTGGTCATCAAACTACACTTTACAGTGAAAAAATGTACTTTAAAAGAAAATCACAATTCTCTCTCAATTCAGTTTCAATTTCAATTCAATTTAAGGAGCTTTATTGGCATGACAAACCAATTCTCTCTCTCTCTCTTTCCCTGCCTCCTTTCTTCTCTCTTCTTGATTTCTCCTCTGCTCTCCCTCTCCCCCTCCCTGCATTCCACTCTCTCTCTCTCTTTCTCCCTCTCTCCACCACATTGTTACAATTATATATTCAATTATGAAGCTGTATGCCTATATACCCCCCACCCCACCACCTCCCTCCTGCCTCTCCTTCCTCCCCCTCTCTTCCCTCTCCACAGCAGTTAAGAGCCTCATAATAAACAGTGATCATGTAGCTGAACAGCAGGAGCAGGTCCCAGACCAATAAAGCCCAGGACAGCCCCAGGCCACACTGCCTGTAACCAGTCACAATATTACTCTAGTCTGGGGCTTTGGGGCCTAAAAGCCCCATCCTCCTCCAATAACTCCTCCTCTTCTATCTCTCAGAAAACAATAATCCCTCTCTCTCCCTTCAGCTCAGAATGCTTCCTCCCTCTCTCTCTCTCCCTCTCCCTCTCTCCGTCACCCTCTCTCCCTCTCTCTCCCTCTCCCTCACTCCCTTTCCCTCCCTCTTCCTCCCTCTCCTTCTCCTTCCCCTTCCCTCTCCCTCTCCCTCTCCCTCACTCCCTTTCCCTCCCTCTTCCTCCCTCTCTCCCTCTCTCTCTCTCTCCCTCCCTCTCCCTCTCTCCATCACCCTCTCTCCCTCTCTCTCCCTCTCCCTCACTCCCTTTCCCTCCCTCTTCCTCCCTCTCCTTCTCCTTCCCCTTCCCTCTTCCTCCTGCTCCCTCCCTCTCAATCTCACAGTGTTAGTGTAGGTCTGAAGCCCTCTCTCCTCCATCACTGTCTGCTTGGTAATAATATTTTGGCTCCAAACCTCGTTTCGCGCCCGTTGAGATTGATGACCCTGACGACACAGGGGCTGTTTATCACGGCTGCTACCCCCCCACCCCTCCTAATCAGCTGCAACAACCTCTTTGTGTCTCAGTGCAATGGCAGAGATTGGGGGGGTTCAACTGATGGTAATCATGACAATGACGTGTGGTGCGGTGTGGTGTAGTATAGTGTAGTAATGTAGTATGTGCCTTTCTGTGATTTTGCATGTGCGTGTGTCTTTGTGAGCTGTCTAATTAGGGCACTAATTGCTGTGGATGATGCTATGTCTCTCTATTGCTCTCCTGACAATCCCATTAAGAAACAGTGAAGCAGGGCTCTGGGACTGGAGCTTGAGAGAGGAGACGAAGGAAGTGTGAGAGAGGGAGAGAGAGGGAGAGAGAGGGAAGGAGATGGAGAGAGAGGGAGAGGGACGGAGAGAGAGAGGGAGAGGGAGAGGGAGAGGGAGGGAGAGGGAGAGGGAGAGGGAGAGGGAGAGGGAGGGGGAGGGAGAGATCACGTGTCTCACTACTAGACAGTACTGTGGTGTCTCTGTTTCTGTGTGTTTCTACAGTCTATATACTCCAGGTGTGCAGTTGGTATAGTCCAGGGGTTTTCAAACCAGTCCTGGAGTACCCCTGTCCTGCTGGTTTTTGATCCAACCTAGGTCTTAATTACTTAATTGAATGGTATATTGCTTTGTTAGGTCAATTAAGGGTGCAATTAAGCAATTAAGACCTCAGTTGGAACAAAAACCAGCAGGGCAGAGGGTACTCCAGGACCGGATTGAAACCCCCTGGTATAGTCTATAGTCCAGGTGTGCCAGTGTGTACAGTCTGTATACTACAGGTGTGCAGTGTGTGCAGTGTATATACTCCAGGTGTGCAGTGTATACAGTATATACTCCAGGTGTGCAGTGTATATAGTATATACTCCAGGTGTGCAGTGTGTACAGTATGTACTCCAGGTGTGCAGTGTGTACAGTATGTACTCCAGGTGTGCAGTGTGTATAGTATATACTCCAGGTGTGCAGTGTGTACAGTATGTACTCCAGGTGTGCAGTGTGTGCAGTGTATATAGTCTATACTCCTGGTGTGCAGTGTATACAGTATATACTCCAGGTGTGCAGTGTATATAGTATATACTCCAGGTATGCAGTGTGTATAGTATATACTCCAGGTGTGCAGTGTGTACAGTATATACTCCAGGTGTGCAGTGTATATAGTATATACTCCAGGTGTGCAGTGTGTACAGTATGTACTCCAGGTGTGCAGTGTGTACAGTATATACTCCAGGTGTGCAGTGTATACAGTATATACTCCAGGTGTGCAGTGTGTATAGTATATACTCCAGGTATGCAGTGTGTACAGTATATACTCCAGGTGTGCAGTGTGTACAGTATGTACTCCAGGTGTGCAGTGTGTACAGTATATACTCCAGGTGTGCAGTGTATACAGTATATACTCCAGGTGTGCAGTGTATATAGTATATACTCCAGGTATGCAGTGTGTACAGTATATACTCCAGGTGTGCAGTGTGTACAGTATATACTCCAGGTGTGCAGTGTATATAGTCTATACTCCTGGTGTGCAGTGTGTAAAGTATATACTCCAGGTGTGCAGTGTGTATAGTATATACTCCAGGTGTGCAGTGTGTACAGTATGTACTCCAGGTGTGCAGTGTGTACAGTATATACTCCAGGTGTGCAGTGTGTATAGTATATACTCCAGGTGTGCAGTGTGTACAGTATGTACTCCAGGTGTGCAGTGTGTACAGTATATACTCCAGGTGTGCAGTGTGTACAGTATGTACTCCAGGTGTGCAGTGTGTACAGTATTTACAGGTTTGGGGGATTTTCTTGCTATGAATCTATGTGCCAGTAGTGACTGACAGCACCGGGTCTAAGTTTTCTGCACCTGCTGTGTCCTAGTACTTTAATCAAGGTAAACATTTTATTGTTTGTAAGGGAGTCAGATGTTTGGTTTTGTTTTTTAGTTGGGGGGAAGAAACCCTTGAATGTCAATTAACTTCCTTTATCATTGATTTATCTGGAATATATTTACAGCAGAATGTAAGTGGAAGAATAGGGAAAACGGGACACAAATGGGATAGACTAGTGTGGTTTGTTTGTGAAATGTGCTTGATGAGTAAACAGCCACAAACTTTGTTATTTATTTATTTATTTAATATGTATAAACATATAAATATAAATATATATAAGGAGAGAGAGAGAGATCCAAGTAAGTCCAAAGCGCATCGCGTACCAAAAATGATGCAAAGGGCGAAGAATAAGAAGGAGAGAAAGCAGAGTGGAAAGCGAGCGAGACAGACAGAGAGGGGCTCGGGCGATATTGCTGCTTTGCATAATATCCGATAAGTCTCGTCTCCCCGTCTCCTCCGCACTCAAACAACAATTTAATTACAGGCGGCTAATAAATGTTTCATGACGGAACGAGCTGCTAGCCCTGTCTTTATTAAATCTGAGATAATAAAGGAAGAGCTAGAAAAAGAGAGGGGAGGGAGGGAGAGAGAGAGAGAGAGCGAGCAAGCGAGAGCACAGTCTAAAATCTATCAGATCCAGCAGAAAAGACATTCTCAACTCGGCCCGATGCATCTCTCGTTACCCTAGCAACCCCCCCGTCTCCCTCTCTTCACACACTCTCTCTCTCTCTCTCTCTCTCTCTCTCTCTCTCTCTCACACACACACACACGGACAGGAAATGAGAAACGGGAAGACAGGATATTGCGTTCTGGAGGACCTGGGGATTAGAGGTGTTATCTAAACCAACACTCCCAGAGATGCCTGATTTCCCCCCCCCCTCTCTCTCTCTCTCTCTCTCTCTTTCACTTTCTTTCTCTTTTATGTTCTCTCTTTCTTCCTCTCTGTCTCTCACTGTCTTTTCCTCAATCTCTCTCTTTCCCTCTCCCTCCTGGCATGTGCAGGGTTAACAGAGAGAGTGTGCGAGTGTGTATCACTTTGTGTATCTGTGTTTTTTGTGAGAGTGTGTATCAATGTGTGTGTGTTAGTAACTGTGTGTATCAATGTGTGAGTGAGTGTGCGTATCACAGTTTGTTTATCAGTGTAAGCGTGTATCTGTGTTTTTTGTGAGAGTTTGTGTGTGTGTGTTAGTATTTCTGTGTGTCTTTGTATCGGTGTGTGTGTGTGTGTATCTGTGTGTGTATGTTTTAGTATGTGTTCTTGTGTGTGTGTGTGTGTATCGGTGTGTGTGTTTTAGTATATGTGTGTGTTACTATCTGTATGTGTGTGTGTGTGTGTGTGTGTGTGTGTATCGGTGTGTGAGTGAGTGTGAGTGTGTGTGTGTGTGTATTGGTGTGTGTGTATGTACTCTCTGGCAGGCGCAGGGTTAACAGCCAGACTGCTGCTGGGAGCGGATATTGCTGTGTGTGTGTGTGTGTGTGTGTGTGTGTGTGTGTGAAAGAGAGAGTGTGTATCAGTGTGTGTGATATTACAGTGCGAGGGAAGGTGGCTGGGAGCCAGAGATGCATAATCACATCATCTCCTTTTATTAAATTCACTGCTCTGCCTCGCTGTTATTAAAATCTCCCAGCGTCCTCTGCAACACACACACACACACACACACACACACTGATGTACATTGAGACACTTTGACCTGCCACACACACACAGTTTCAAGTTACTTTTACATGTTCATATATCTGCAAGTACTTAAGTAAGTAAAGCAATTAAAAGGCTAATTAGTGTCATTGTTAGTTCACTTTAAGCATTAAATCATCTAATTGGAAGTTGATCAATGAAGAAGATGCTTTTTTAAATGTTTATTTTACTCTGGCCAACACATATAATAAAACAATGAGGGAATTGTATGCTGAGGACTCCCCCCCCCCCCACACACACACACACACTTTCCTCTCTCCTTTCCTCTTTCTCCCTCCCTATTTTTATCAATTCATATTCTCCCCCCCCCCCTCTCTCTGTCTGTCTTGGGGCATCCCTGAGCTCATAACTGCTCTTGTTTGAGTCTCAGTGAAATTAGCTGCCTCTCTCTCTCAGCGGCAATATCTCCCCCTCACACGGGGAGCCACACCCATTTCCCACAACGCACCACTCCACCCACAGTATTATTAACATTATTATCGGTGTTGTTGTTGTAGTATTGTTGTTTGCTACTGTTATTGTTGCAGTTGTACAATAATAAAAGTGACAGCAGTACAGGCAATAGCTAGTATAATGAATAGTAGTAGTATCAGTAGACGTAGTAGTAGCAGTAGAAATAGAAGTGGGTTTAGATGGCTTTGTAGTAAAAATTACACCAATTACACTGCGGTGAGGAGCAGCTGTAGTGACTGCAGTGACCAGACGCAGGCCCGGCCCGTGTGGCGTAGCGAGAGTGCGTGTGGACCTGTGATGCCTGGGTACTGGGCTCCAATCCCACATGCGTGTGCCTGTATCTGTGTGCTGTGTGCATATGCCTGTATGTGTGTGTGTGTATGTGCCTGCATGCCTAGATATGTTCATGTGCATGTATGTGCCTGTTTGCATGTCTCTCTGTATACAGACCACTCCAAGTTCAGAAATCAATGTTAAGTGGTCTCTTATTTTTTCCAGAGCTGTATATATCTGCGTGTGTGTGTGTGTGATACATGTGAATGCACTGATTCTGCGGTTTGACGTGCCGCTTCACAGACTGAAAATGACAAAAACAAATCACAGCCTAATGGCGCTCACACCTGCAGGGCGGCTAATGAGAGGGGAGCCCCGGAGCCGCCGCCGCATCCATCAGCCGCCACTAACAATGCGTGTGTGCGGTTTGGGGGGGGGGTCTACTGCCCCTCTCTCCTCTTAATGTCTTTGTTTCCTCGTGTTTGTATCGTCCCTCTGGGCCTGTGCTTCTTGCTGTTCTGTGAGTTTCTCACAGTTGGTTTAAAGACCAACACAACGCAATACAACACAGAGTAGCACAGCACAAGAGCACTGAAGCACTGAGAGCACAGCGCAACGTATGTTTGTGTGTTAATCCACCTATTGGGGTGTGTGCATGTGGCTCTGGGCCCCTCCATGGGTAAGGGACACGCCAGCACAGTTTAATTTCAGTTGATAGGACCGCTGCAGGCCGGTAGAGTCACTTGCATTGGGAATGTTGCGCTTCTCTTTAATAAAACAACACAAATGTGTTTCTGTGCCGTTCCTGTTCTTCCCAGAATTAACGCAAAACATGGAATCAACAGTAAAAAAGTATACTCAGGTTACACAATGAGCTGGACAAACAGACAGACAGACTGACACACTGACACACTGACTGACTGACACACTTGACTGACTGACACTCAGTGACTGTCCCATAAAGCCCTAGGTCTGTAGCTCTGCAGGACCAGGCTGCGTCCTTGAGCTGAACCAGAACAACACAGTCCTGTAGGTGGCCAGGGGGGACGGGACCCTCGATACGCAGAGCTTCTCTCCCCCCTCCAGGAGGCCCAGTCCTGCTCTCTTGCATTCCTGCTGCTCTCGCTCTCTCACGTCAGTTTGACTCCTGTGAGCGGAGGCTGGGCGGCTGGCAGATGGGGTTTTCCAGGCAGGCTGGGATTAGGCCGGGTGGCCGGGCGGTGGGTCCAGGGCCGCACAGATCACACTGTGAGTGTGTGGCGCTGCCCGGGTCTCCCTGCCACTCTCCCCCACTCACGGCCGTCCGCACCGCTCCCCGGGACCGAGGGGCAGGGGGCAGAGGGAGGGGGAACAGGTGTTAAAGAGAGAGACCAAGCTCCAACAGGAATCTTGCTCTTTTCTTTCTTCTTTTCATTCTTTGTCCTTTTTATGTGATTTGTTTTGCCCTCAAACAAACAGACAAGAAAAAAATAAATTTAAAAGAACAGATTCCTTTGATGCTGTGGTATGTGTGTGTGTGTGTGTGAGTGTGTGTGTGTGTGAGAGAGAGAGAGAGTGTGAGAGTGTGTGTGTGTTTACAGAGTCCTGGGGTGCAGATTAACCCCATGCTATCCCCAATCCCCAGTTATGAGTTTACACCGTCTGTCTGGACTCTACGCTGTTTAAACATCTCTGCTAATTAATCCCTACTTTATTGCTTTCTTTGGGCCAGGAAAACAGAGAGAGAGAGACAACAGAGATAAAGAACACAGGAGAGTGGGGGTGGGGTGGGGTGGGGGGGGACAGAGAGAGAAAGAGGGAAAGAGAGAGAAAGGGAGATAGGAATATGGAGCGGAGATGTTGAGAGGGAGATGGAAAGAAAATGTGAGAGAGGAGGAGGAAAGCAGGCTGAGAGCGATGAAGTTGAGATGGACAAGAAACAGGAGAGGGGAGCTGCTGTAAGAGACAGCGTGTGGGAGAGAGAGAAAGAGGGAGGGAGAGAGAGAGAGAAAGAGAGGGAGAGAGATTTCACCTAGGAAATATTGTAAACCAGATGATAAACCTACTTTAAAATAGTTTTATTTTGAACTGAACAAACACACAATATACATTAATTAATTACTTAGCCAACAAATAAACAATGATCCGCAGCAGTTCTCTTGGGACGGCGCGAAACTTGCCCCACTCTGCCTGGTGCGGAGCAGAGCGGACTGCTGAACAGGGGCTGCTGTGGCCACCTGGTGGCACAGCGAGGAACTGACAGACAGAGCAACCGTGCCCAGCCTGGGGCAGACGGGGAGACTGGCAGGGCTGGGGCTGTAATGGGGGGCAGGGAGAGGAGAGAGGGACAGAACTATACACTGGTGCAGGACTGGTGAGGTAGCTGTAGTAATTAGCAGTAGTAGTGCTGGTAATAGTAATTCTTAGTATTCGTATAGTCGGTAATACTATTATTATTGCTGTTTTTTATAGTAGTACGAGAAGTAGTAATGTTTGTATCAGTTAACTATTGTTATTATAAGGTATGGTAATAGTTTTATATAGTAGCAGTAGTAGTAATATTATCAGCAGCAGTCGGTGTTATAATATTGTTATTATTAGTAGTTAAAATATGTTTGTATATACTGTGTTTTCTAATATGTGTAGTATTGTTATAATGTTATTATTAGCAGTGGTAAGTGTTATAGCAGCAGGAGTGTGTTATAATGTTGTTGTTATCGGCCGCATGAGTGTGTTATAACGTTGTTCTTATCTGTAGCAGGAGTGTGTTATAACTGTGTTGTTATCAGCAACAATAGAGTGTTATAATGTTGTTATCAGCCGCAGGAGTGTGTTATAACGTAGTTTGCCCCCGCGGGTCCAGGCTGTTTGTGACGAAGTGCAGCAGCTGTCTGAAGGCGGTGGGGGCGTCGGAGCTGGTGATGCGGGTTCTGGAGCAGGTCTTCCACGTTGACTGCTTCTGCTGCTGCGAGTGCGAGCGCCGGCTGCGCCGCGGGGACGAGTTTGTGCTGAAGGAGGGGCAGCTGCTCTGCCGCAGCGACTACGAGAAGGAGCGGGACATGCTGTCGGCCATCAGCCCCGCGCCCACCGAGTCCGGTACCGGCACCCCCACGAGCCCAATCACTAATCAATACATGCACCCCATCCATAATCAAAATACAGTCTGCCCCCTCAGCCCCTGAAAACTAAAAGTGCCCCTCTGCATCCCATCAACAATCAAGACACACAAACACACCCCAAGCACACCGCCTCCAGGAACCAACAGTAAATCAATACTCCTGATATGAAAATCAGGACGCAACAGTAATCAAGATCTCTCCCTCTTTCCTCTCCCCTCTACCCCTCTCTCTGCCCCCCTAGTGAAGAGTGAGGATGAGGAGGGAGGGGGCGTGTTGCCGGGGAAGCCAGGGGAGGAGGGGAAGGAGCACAAGCGGTCGAAGCGTCCGCGCACCATTCTGACCACGCAGCAGCGCCGGGCCTTCAAGGCGTCCTTCGAGGTCTCGTCCAAGCCCTGCCGCAAGGTGATCAAACCACCCCCGAGCAGCCGCCCCACCCCTGCAGCCAACATCCTTTCATCTCTGACTTGCCTTCCTCCCTTCTCCCCTCTCTCTCTCTCTCTCTCTCTCACTCTCTCTCTCTCCAGGTTCGAGAGACACTGGCAGCAGAGACAGGTCTGACCGTGCGAGTGGTCCAGGTGTGGTTCCAGAACCAGAGAGCCAAGGTGAGGGTCCCAAACCCCACCCCTGGATCCAAGCAGACCCCACACTTCATTGGTTAATTGTTCGTGTTGGTGTGTAGAGTGTGTGTGGTATTAATGGTGTTCCTGGTGTCAACGGCGTTCATGGTGTGTGTGGTGCTGTTGTGCCACAGATGAAGAAGATCGCTCGGCGGCAGCAGCAGCAGCAACAGCAGCAGCAGGAGCAGGAGCAGCTGGGGGGGCCACGCAGGGGTCCCAGCCGGGGGGGGCGACAGAGCAACGAGGACAGTGAAGGTGAGTTGGGCGGGTGAGAGGGGATTATATGTGTGTGTGTCTGTATTTCTTTCTGTCTGTCCAACTATATGTGTGTGAGTCTGTCTGTCTGCAGGCCTGTCTCTCTGTCTGTCTTCGATGGAAAGTGTATTGGCCTGTCATTAACCTCTCTGCCTCTCTGTGTGTATGTATGTGTATCTGTCTGTCTGTCTCCCTGTGTCTCTGTCTCCCTGTGTGTCTGTCCAGATGGGTCCAGTGTCCACGGGATGGATGGGCTGCTGGCCCAGTACCCCGTGCTGCCCCGGCAGCAGCTCCTGACTCTGGACCAGAACGTGTACGGCACCGAGCCCTTCAGACACGGGCTCACCCCCCCGCAGCTGCCCGGGGACCACTTGCACCCCTACGGTGAGGGAGAAGGGGATGGGGGTGAGGGGAGGCGGGGAGTCAGATTAAGGGCGAGGGGGGAGGGAGTCTTTCTCCGGCGGTGTGTGTGGTGTCCAGGAGGTTGTGTGTCTGTTTGAACCCCCCTCTCTCTCTCAGACTCAGAGACAGTATTCCACGACCTGGACAGCGACGCCAGCCTGGGGCACCTGGGCGACTGTCTCCTGGCCACCACAGAAGCTGGGCTCCTGCAGGCGCGGGTGGGGAACCCCATCGACCGGCTGTACTCCATGCAGAGCTCCTACTTCACCTCGTGACCCCTGGGTGACCCCACCACCACCAACACCACCACCACCACCACCAATCAAAAACAGAGACCCTCCACCGCGTCATCTGCACTTTCAATTCAACCGATTGGTTGGGTTAATCGATCGATTGATCTATTGGTAAGGGTGTCCAGCCCTGGTCCTGGAAAGTGACAGTCCAGAAGGTCCCGGTAGCAGTGGTCAGTCTCCAAAGTCCCACTGCCAGTCCATTCCTTGAGTACCGGGGCTGGCTGGCGCTGGGAGGAGCAGGCATTGGATCCCACTGAGCCCCCTGGCGTCAGCCATCCTCCATCCTCATCCCACACCCATCCAGGGCTTTCAGTCAGTTCATCTCGGTAGTCTGCTTCTTCCTCAGACAACCGACATAACCAGAGATGGTAGCCTGAACTTCCACCATCATTTACATAAGTTACTAAATATTACAAACTGCATACTGGCCACTGGCCACCAGTTAAAGGATACTACAAACTAGACACTCGATTCAAAACACTAGATACTCCTTACAAGATACCAGTTACCAGACACCAAATATTGGTTACTAGACACTAGACACCAGTTACTAGACATTAGACACTAGACACAGACACAGATACTAGCTAACAAATACTAGACATTAGATATTAGACGTTAGACACTAGACAGACACAGACATTAAACACAAAAAACTAGATACTAGACACCAAATATTGGTTACTAGATACTAGAGACCAGATACTAGATCATAAATACTAGACATAAGATATTAGGCATTACACAGACACAGACACCAAATATTGGTTACTAGATTCTAGACACCAGATACCAGATATGACAAACAAGACATTTGATACAAGACACCAGATACTACTTACAAGATACAAGTTACTAGACACCAAACATTGGTTACTAGATATTAGATAACAAATACTAGACATTAGATATTAGATTCTAGACAGGAGACAAGAGACACTAGGGGGTGAGGACAGAGCAACAGAGTGAGACATTACCAGTTGAAGGTGCAGATGACAAAGACTGGTCCAGAAGAGTTGTTCTTGCGATGGGTTGATTGGGGACCAGGGATGGGGCAGTGTGTGTGTTAGAGAGAGAGAGAGAGAGAGAGAGAGAGTGCGTGTGTTGGGGAGAGGGGTGCGGGGGGCTTCGGAGGTGGTGGGGGTGTGCTACGAACAGGCCTCAGGGTCCAGTCAGTGTCTGCAGTTTGATTCCTGGTCACCCTTGATGTGTACATAAGCCCCCTCTGCTCCTCTCCCCCCAGTCACCGAAAATGTGAGCATCCTAACATGACTTGAATGCATCTTCTTACGACTACGATGATGATTGTGTTCATGGAGCTGAACAGCGTCGAGCTGTGGAGAGGGGTGGCCTGGGAGCTGGGGCGAGGATGCTGTTGCCGGGGTGGGTACCGTGTGCAGAACAGTACACTACACTACAGCACACAGTACAGCACTACAGCGTCACACTGTGCACACTGCAGGGGGGCGGCACTGCCACTGCGTTACAGGACCCAGCTTCCAAGCAGCGCCTCTCTGTACTCCGTGTGTTCTATTTCATTGTGTTTTCCAGCTATTTATTTGTCTGCCACATGAAAGGAACAGAGCCCCCCCCCCCCACGCCGCGCAGCTGTGCATTGCAGGAGTCTTGTGGGAGCTGGAGAGGAGGGGGGGGTTGCCTGTAAGTCATTAACTTATTAAAGATTGAAACGGAGAAGAGATGACAGGCTAGGGGGGGGGCAGGAACATGCATTCCAGAGCTGTTAGAATTAGTTAATAATTTCAAAGTTTCAACCCTGTAAGAAAGAGCACAGCACAGCACGGTGTGGTACAGCGCAGTATGTTGACGTTTAGTGCAGTGCAGTACAGCACAACAAGATCTACCAATACAGCACAGCACCACACTGTATACCCAGTCCAGGGTGCACGGGCAGGGGGAAACTGCAGAATTATCAATCGGGTTGATCAGGGTAAACAGGACCGAGGTCCCCCCCCCCCCCATCTCCAGCAGCCAGGACCCTGTCCCCCCCCGGCCGAGCTCCTGCGCAAAGATCATTCTTCATGACTGTGAAAAGAGACTGATTTTTTTTTTTTTATCCGTGTGTTCATTTCAATGGATGTTTAGAAACAAAGAGTGATGATATTTATAGTCCGTGCTGTTCTCAAACGAAAAAGCGCATTGTATTTTATCTTATTTGATATTTATTTATTCAGTTTTATAAAAGTGTGGCCGGTGGTTTTGGTAGATAAGACCACAACTTGAGAAACACACACAGAAGCAGCAACTTGTAAGTATTTTGTACCTCTCGTGTGCGTGTGTGAGAAGACACTATTTATCTATTTATGTGCACTGTGTCGTGTGCTCTCCTGACGTCGTACCTGTTCCTGAGCGTTTCCGGGAGGCCGCTCTGTCAGGCGGACTTTGTTTCTTTGTGTCCGACTGTGGGTCTCCTTCTCTCCCATGATAATGTGCTGGTATTTCTTATTTTTTATTTCTCCAATACACTTGTACTGCAGAACAAACCAACAAAACAAAACAAAAAATACAACAACAAAAATACAGCTCTTGTGGATTTATTATTGTCAAGTTTATACTGCAAAACACAGATGGTTCCTGACAAACAGAGCAATGGAGACACAGTCCAGTCCAGCAGGGTCTCAGCCCTGGTCCCGAGAGACACAGTCCAGTCCAGCAGGGTCTTAGCCCTGGTCTTGAGAGACAGTCCAGTCCAGCGGGGTCTCGGCCCTGGTCCTGAGAGACACAGTCCAGTCCAGCAGGGTCTTAGCCCTGGTCCTGAGAGACAGTCCAGTCCAGCGGGGTCTTAGCCCTGGTCCTGAGAGACACAGTCCAGTCCAGCAGGGTCTTAGCCATGGTCCTGAGAGACAGTCCAGTCCAGTACACCATTGGGCATAAACGCCAAGACCAGACAGCAGCCTGGACACCAGCCCCAGTCAACACCTAAATGTCAAGCTAGGTCCACCACAGCGCTCCAGTGGACACAGGCCCAACCTTACCGATGGCCTGAGATCACAGGGGACTCAAACCCTGAGAATATAGTCACCCTAACCTGATCACTAGACTTAATTTGAGTCCTCTTTTGAATAGAATTGCTCCTTCCCGCTGTCCCTCTCTCCCTCTCTCCCCTGGACGCTCTCTCGCTCTTGTGATGTTTTTCTGGAGCCAAAGGGGTAACGAGTGTGGTGTTCAGGTCATGCAGGGGAGAGAAGGTCAAACAAGAAAGGGATCGAGCAGAGGGAGAGGAACGGGGAGAGAGAGAGAGGAGTCTCTCAGTGTGGTCTCTCATTGCCAGGCCTCTCCGCTTTAATATCTGATGCAGAAAATGAAGGAATTTTACCCTCCTGTGGTCACAGAACTCATAACTCAACAGGCCTCCCGCCCTCTCTTTATCTCCCCCTCCTGCCCTCCTTCTCGCTCTGCTCCACTCCCTCCCTCCGTCTCTCTATCACTCTATCCACTACTCTTCTGCATCTCTTACCACCATCTTTCTCTTCCTCTTGACTTCTTTTCCTCTCCCTACATTTTCTCCCTTTATCCCCCTACTCTGTTCCTCTCTCCCTCTCCCTCTTGAAGCCAGCAGTCTAATAGCCAGTGAAGATGAAGGCAGAGATAGGGGCGCATTCCTGAGGTTAATATCTTACTGTAACTCAACGTGGTGCTTACTGGAGGGGAAAAGACAGGGAGAGCGAGACAGAAGAGAGAGAGAGAGAGAGAGCAAGAAGAAAGAAAGGTAAAGGGAGGGAAGCACAGGAAATGAAAGAAAAATACTGACGGGAGAAAAGAGATGAAAGGGAAAGAGCAATGGAGTGAGCGAAGGATGGGAGGCAGAAGAAGGGCGACTGGCGAGAAAAAGCACGGGAGAGACGAAGAGTGACAGGACAGAGTGAAAGACAAGGCTGTTCCATTTCACAACACACACACTGCTCAACACACACACATACACAAATACACACGCTGCACAACACACACTAATACAGATACGCTGCACAACACACTAATATAGACACGCTGCACAACACACACACACTAACACACACGCTACACAATACACTGCTCAACACACACACTAACACACACGCTGCACAACACACATACACAAATACACACGCTGCACAACACACACACTAACACACGCTACACAACACTGCTCAACACACACACTAACACACACGCTGCACAACACACACACAAATACACACACGCTGCACAACACAAACTCTAACACACACACACACATACACCAATACACACAAACTAATACAGACACGCTGCACAACACACACGCTACACTTCATACACACACCACACACTACTGGTCAAATCAAAGCTTCTTGTGGGCCACAGCTAGCTAGGAATGAGAGAATGAGAGTGAGAGAGAGGGAGAGAGAGAGGGATGGAGACAGAAATAGCACAATAAGGCCTGTCAGTACCCGAGAGAGAGGGAGGGAGAGAGAAGAGAGGAGGTTGATAACCTTGCAAACTCCACTTTAATGAATTTTTTTTGAAATTTTCTGAACAGGTCTACAGGGCACAGAGGGGAAAAAACAGCAGAGAGATAGAGAGAAAGGGAAGCAGGAGAAGAGAGAGAGACAGAGGGGTATGCTAGTATATGTATGATAGTTATCTTTACTATTATTATTATAGCCTCCTTTGTCCTCCTAAAATAAACTCGCTATATCCTTACATCGCCACTGCAGCCCTTATGTGTGTGTGTTCGGCAGTGTTTCAGGGTCTGCCCGTCGGTCAGGGTCTGGTGTGTGTCAGCGTCTGGATTGCCAACGGAGTCCTCTGATGTTTTCATTTCATAATCAATCACTTTGCATGAGACCAGTTTTAAAGACGGCACAAACCACCACCGGCGTGCGATTCAGGACCACCGCACTACGTCTCGTCCATCTAGCGGAAAGGCGGCGTCCGCAGTGCCGAGTAGGCGAGAGGACGGGCCGCACAATCCGCCTGAAATAATGTCTCTGATCCAGTTCGAGACACCTTCACACCACATCGCTATAAACGAATGTGCGACTGGCCCCACGGGCACTGAGGAGTTCTGGCACAGTGCTGCTAACCGACGAGTTGAAACTGCGGACCTGGTTTGGTGGAGGAATGGTGTGACCGGGCATCGGGGGGGGTTCTGGTTTCTCATATGTAAATACAAATTCTTGGGAGAGAACGATTGCATTAAAATGGCTTAAAACATCAATTTCAACTGAATCAATAAATCATAACATTTGTTTTTATTTAATTGTGTTTTTTTGCAAAACAATTAATTATCACAGTTGGAGAACATAAAACAACAAACTGGCACCCTGACAGACAGAAAGACACAGACACACACACACTCACTCACAGCGCCACAGAAAGCTGATTCGTCTTAAAAGGCGACAACGTTTATCAGAGATAAGAAAATGCAACTGCAATGCTCTCTGCTTTGATAGACAGTGATTTGGTTACAAACAATCAGGATTTAAACAAAACAAACAAAAAAACACTGTACCTCCTATTTCAGACTGTGACCCTGTAGTATGTGTACACACACACACACCAATTCAAATATACATAAATAGCTAAAGTCCACAGTCCTCTGGTAAGAAGGGCTTTTCTGGGCTGTGCTAGGACGGCTGCGGGACACGCTTTCCTGCAGAGACAGAGAGAAACACAGAGACAAACAGAGACACAGAGACACAGAGAGACGGAGAATGACAGAGAGACGCAGAATGACACAGAATGACAGAGACGCAGAGACAGAGACATAGACGCAGAATGACACAGAGACACAGAGATGCAGAGACGCAGAATGACAGAGACGCAGAATGACACAGAGACGCAGAGAGACAGAGACACAGACACAGAGAGACACAGACGCAGAACGACAGAGACGCAGAAAGACGTAGAGACACAGAGAGACGCAGAGACACAGAGACACAGAAGCAGAAACACAGAGAGACGCAGAAAGACAGAGTTATTAATGTCAATCTATCCTCAGCCTCAAACAGTGGAAAATGCATCTGTGATGTGAATGCATTATTTTATTATTCAAATGATCGTTGTTATTATTGTTAATATTTGCTATTATTGCTACCGCCTCCCTCCCATTTGTTGTGGCATTAATGGCATGTTGTGGAGGTGCATTGCATGTGTGTGTATGTGTTTGTTTTTCTCGCGTGTGCGGCGTGTTGTCTCACCCAGCGCCGTTATGTCCACGGTCTCGGCACACGCCAGGAAGCGCGACACGTGCGCCGAGCAGCGGGAGGCAGAGTCCTGGTTGTCACGTAGACAGCGCTCAAATTCCGAGAACTGGGAAGAGCACTGGGAGCGGATCAACTGGATCACTGGACTGGAGAGAGAGAGGGGGGTTACTGTCCTGTCCTGGTCTGGACTGGCTCTGCTGTGAGCTGGATGTCCTGACCCTGACACCCCCCCATCCCCATCCGCCACTCACTGTGAGGACGTGCACTGCGCCACCTTCATCTTCAGCTGCTGGCACTCCCGCTGCCATGAGGATGGGTTGGCAGCCACACACATCCCATAATCCTCCATCTCCTTCCGACAAAACTCAGCCGTGATCTCCATGGCAGCCTGCCTATGGGGGGGGACATTGTAAAGGTGAAACACAAACTACAATGCATATAGTACATACTCCAGGTGTGCAGTGTGTGCAGTCTATATACTCCAGGTGTGCAGTGTGTACAGTGTTTATACTCCAGGTGTGCAGTGTGTACAGTGTTTATACTCCAGGTTTGCAGTGTGTGCAGTGTTTATACTCCAGGTGTGCAGTCTATACTCCAGATGTGCAGTGTGTACAGTGTTTATACTCCAGGTGTGCAGTGTGTACAGTATTTATACTTCAGTTGTACAGTGTGTACAGTGTTTATACTCCAGGTGTGCAGTCTATACTCCAGATGTGCAATGTGTACAGTCTATATACTCCAGGTGTGCAGTGTGTGCAGTGTTTATACTCCAGGTGTGCAGTGTGTACAGTGTTTATACTTCAGTTGTACAGTGTGTACAGTGTTTATACTCCAGGTGTGCAGTCTATACTCCAGATGTGCAATGTGTACAGTGTTTATACTCCAGGTGTGCAGTCTGTACTCCAGATGTGCAGTGTGTACAGTGTTTATACTTCAGGTGTGCAGTGTGTACAGTGTTTAAACTCCAGATGTGCAGTGTGTACATTCTATATACTCCAGGTGTGCGGTATGTAAAACATATGCAGGTCCATTATCCTGGTATTTTCAGTTCAACTAGCAGATGCAGTGGCTGTAGTAGAAGAGTAACCGCAGCACTAGTTACAGCAGAGTATTGTATTGACCTGGGTGACGGCTGTTATAAAGTAACAAGGATATACATCGTAAAAAAGGCTTGTAACAGACAAACAGAGTAGCGTAGACAGTTATACAGCGGCACAGCAACAAAGCACACAAGCGGACTTACATGATTAAGCAGCCGGACGCCCCACGTTACCGTCACGCTGCGGCCACCAAGGTCAGCCTGCCCACCCTCGACGTGCATTGGCCGATAAACTTGACCGTCACCACAGGAAGCGCTACGTCGCCAGATTCTATTGGCTGCCACACGTGTCAGTCTTCCGTCTCAGGTTCCGAGCCCGACGCCGCTGAGGAGCTCCCTTAAAGAGACCGCAGCACAAATCCGGTCCCCAGCTGTCATTCATTCATTCTTTCTCTGTCGCCTCTCCCTTTCTTTTTCCTCGGCAGTGTGTCACATTGTGTAGTCCTTTGTAGAATGGACTTAATACGAAAAGCAGACATCAGTCAATTACTACCACTACTACTAATAACCCAATACATCTTTATTGTCCATTCAACAGTGCATAGCATAGCGCTCGTTTTGGGCTTGACTGTGGCACACTTGCACACCCGACATACACAGCGTGCGAAAATCATTCATAATACAGTCAACACACCGAGCCGCTCCGCTTCCCTCCCCCGGAAGCCCTTGCCGCGACGTGACGTCAGAGGTCAGCCAGCGGCATTGGAACGCCGAGGTGGAGAACGCGGGGTTCGCTGCGTGCTGCGTGGTGACGTGCTTCCGTACACGGAAGCGAAAGTGTGTGTGTGTGTAGAAACATCTTCAACTCGGGTTGGAGAGAGAGAGAGAGAGAGAGAGAGAGAGGGGGCAGCGTGCGTGTGTGCGGGGGAGACAGGGACGGGCAGCTCGTATCTGTGCGCGACCAGCAGCTGCGAGGACGGGCGGCGGAGACCCAGACGGACGGCCGGAATGGCAGAAGGAAATATGGCCACGGACGGACAGGGGAGGCCGGGGAAGGCGCCCGAATCCGCCGAGAACGACATCTCTACCACGGCAGACAGCGTCCCGGGGACCCAGGGTGCCACGGACGAGCTGGTGAGCTCCGTGTCGCTGTACCGGCGGCGGCCCAGGCTGCTGCACGGGACGGTACTGCCGTTCGTGGGGCTGCTGTACCCGGCGTGGCTGTACCTGTGGCTGGCCGTGTACGGCGCCGCTGACTACCCGGAGGCCGGCATGATCGCGCTCGCTGCCATCGGGATCGCGCACGTCCTCACCGCGCTCTCGGGACACTGGTCCGTGCACGCGCACTGCTGGCTCACCTGCGCCAAGGTAGGACTGTCTGTCTGTCTGTCTGTCTGTCCTTTCTGCAAGACTGTCAGGAGGGGTGTCTGTCTGTCCGTCTGTCCTTTCTGTCTGTCTGTCCTTTCTGCAAGACTTGTCCGTTTCTCTCTTTTTTCTGTGTGACTGTCTCTCTCTCTACCTGTCTGTCTGTCTGTATGTCTTCCTATCTGTGTGCATGTCTGTATGTTTCTGTCCTGTGTGTGTGTGTGTCTGACCCGTGGGTCTATATGGTCTCAGTACTGTGCTGCCCCTAGTATTTCCAAGTCTCTGTGCCATAGTGCCTCTGTCTGTCTCTGCTGCCCTGTCTGTGTGGCTGTGGGGGGGGGTCTGTGAGTACACTGTGTTTGTATGGACTCTGCGTGTCTGTGCTGCACTGTGTGTTTCCTGTACTGTGCCATGTTTGTGTGGGCACTACTTGTGTGTACAGTGTATCGGGTGCCTAGATTGGAAGCAAATATGTTTAACAGACTGCTGTCTGTTGGCTGTACTGATCATCATTGTTGTTGTTCTGTTTTTGTTGTGTGTGTGTGTGCAAATGTGTGTATGCCTGCCGTGTGCAGGAGCCGGACCCTACGAAGGCCTCTCTGGTGAAGGTCGTCCCGATGCCCAACAATGGCTCAGCAGAGCTGCTGCCACTGCAGAGAGACACGGTGAGACTCGTGGCCAAAGCGCCGTCCCCCCAGCCCTGTCCCCCCGGTGCCGTGCCAGTCAGTCCTGTCCCCCACCTGCACAGTCAGTCACCATCTTTACCCCATGAGCGTTATAATATCAGTAATCATTTATTAATTTGACTTCTGCCTGTCAAAGAGATGGTGTGTGATTTTGTGTTTGTGTGTGTGTGCGCGGGCGTGTGCACAGGACGAGGCCGGGTTCGAGGTGATCTCGTTCGAGTTCCAGAAGATCCGTTACATCCTGGAGGGGGGCCGCTTTGCCCCCGTGTCCTTCCCTGTCGCACGGCCGCTCGGCTTCTTCCAGGGCTGGAAGGGCTACCAGGAGGAGGCGGAGCTGCGGGCGGCGAAGAAGACATACGGAGGCAACAGGTAACGTAGCCACTCGTCCTCACTGGGACCGCAATCACGCCCCAGCAAACGGCACAGTGTCACTGGGTCACTGCCAAGCTGGAGGCGCTGTCAGATGGTACGGTGTATTGATTGATTCATTGATTAATTGATGGATGGATTGTGTGGCTGTGGTTGCCAGGGCAGAGATGGTGGTGCCGGAGTTCCTGGAGCTGTTCAAGGAGAGAGCCACTGCCCCCTTCTTCGTCTTCCAGGTGAGAGGTCAAGGGTCACCGCACCCCCACGGTTCCCCATCACAGCTCTTCCTTGTTTCTCTCCCTTTCCCTCTTGCACAGTACAGGTGTGTTTACTGCATGTGTGTGTGTGTGTGTGTGTGTGTGTGTGTGTGTGTGTGCGGGCTGCAATACAGGTGTGTGTGTGTGTGTGTGTGCGCGCGCTGCAGTACAGGTGTGTGTGTGTGCGCGCGCGCTGCAGTACAGGTGTGTGTGTGTGTGTGTGCGTGTGTGCACGTGCGTGCTGCAGTACAGGTGTGCGTGTGTGCACGTGCGTGCTGCAGTACGGGTGTGTGCGTGTGTGTGCGTGTGCGTGTGTGTGCGTGTGTGCACGCGCGCGCTGCAGTACAGGTGCGTGTGTGTGTGTGTGTGTGTGTGCACGCACGCGCTGCAGTACAGGTGTGTGTGTGTGTGTGTGCGGGCTGCAATACAGGTGTGTGTGTGTGTGTGTGCGGGCTGCAATACAGGTGTGTGTGTGTGTGTGTGCGGGCTGCAATACAGGTGTGTGTGTGTGTGTGTGTGTGTGCGGGCTGCAATACAGGTGTGTGTGTGTGTGTGTGTGGGCTGCAATACAGGTGTGTGTGTGTGTGTGGGCGGGCTGCAATACAGGTGTGTGTGTGTGTGTGGGCTGCAATACAGGTGTGTGTGTGTGTGGGCTGCAATACAGGTGTGTGTGTGTGTGTGTGCGGGCTGCAATACAGGTGTGTGTGTGTGCGGGCTGCAATACAGGTGTGTGTGTGTGTGTGTGTGTGTGTGTGTGTGTGTGCGCGTGTGCGCGCGTGCGCGCGCGCTGCAGTACAGGTGTGTGTGCGTGTGTGCGCGCGCGCTGCAGTACAGGTGTGTGTGTGTGCACGCGCGTGCTGCAGTACAGGTGTGTGTGTGTGTGCGGGCTGCAATACAGGTGTGTGTGTGTGTGCGGGCTGCAATACAGGTGTGTGTGTGTGTGTGTGTGTGTGCGGGCTGCAATACAGGTGTGTGTGTGTGTGTGTGTGTGTGTGTGTGTGGGCTGCAATACAGGTGTGTGTGTGTGTGTGTGTGCGGGCTGCAATACAGGTGTGTGTGTGTGTGTGTGTGTGTGTGCGTGCGCGCGCTGCAGTACAGGTGTGTGTGCGTGTGTGTGCGCGCGCGCTGCAGTACAGGTGTGTGTGTGTGTGTGTGTGTGTGTGTGTGTGTGTGTGTGTGTGTGTGTGTGTGCGCGCGCACTGCAGTACAGGTGTGTTTACTGCATGTGTGTGTGTTGCAGTTCAGGTTTTCTTACTGCCTGTGTGACCTGTGCAGGTGTTCTGTGTGGGGCTGTGGTGTCTGGACGAGTACTGGTACTACAGCGTGTTCACCCTGTTCATGCTGGTGGCCTTTGAGGCGTCGCTGGTGCAGCAGCAGATGAGAAACATGTCTGAGATCCGCAGGATGGGCAACAAGCCGTACATGATCCAGGTGAGCACGCACACACCCGTCCGACATGCTTACCACACCAACACGCAGGCACTGTGCGAGACGTTTCAGTGTGTGTTGTCTGTTCCCTGGCAGGTGTACAGGAACAGGAAGTGGAGGCCGGTGTCCAGCGATGAACTGGTCCCCGGGGACATAGTCTCTGTAGGTGAGGTTCTGCCTGCCCTCCTCCTCTCTGGCTCTCTGCGTACGACCCGTGTCTGGAGCGTGTGTGTCACGGTGCAACAATGGTGTGTGTGTGTGTGTGCAAGTGAGTGACAATCTCTAACGTTGTCTGTGTACGTGTGCTAGGCCGCTCCCCACAGGAGAACCTGGTGCCGTGTGACGTGTTGCTGCTGCGTGGCCGCTGCATCGTGGACGAGGCAATGCTGACCGGAGAGTCCGTCCCTCAGATGAAGGTCAGGACCACCCTGACCCCCCCCATCAGTACAAACGCAGTCCCAACCCGAGCAACTCGAACCCTGACCCAGGCCACCTCACCCTCATTCGAACACTTCACTTATGCTTAATGCTCAATTACTCAAAACTAATCCTAAGATTGTGTGTGTGTGCGCGCGCGCACATTAGGAGCCCGTGGAAGACCTGTCTCCGGACCATGTGCTGGACCTGCAGCTGGACTCGCGGCTCCACGTGATCTCTGGCGGAACCAAGGTGGTCCAGCACAGCCCGCCCCACCGCGCCTCCGCCGGCCTCAAGCGTCAGTACCACCGCCCGCCAGCAGGGGAGGCAGTCTGTTTGTCTCGCTGTCTCACTCAGTCTCTTTCGTTCGCTCTCATTCTCTGTCTCTCGCTTTCTGTCTGAGCTCTGTGTCTCCATTTTCTTTCTCTTGTTCTGTCCATCCGTCTCTGTCCCTCTGTGCATCACTGTCACTCCTTCCCTCTCTCCGTCTCTGAGTGCAGTGCTGTGTTCAAGTCCGTCTCTCTCTCTCTAGCTGTTGACAATGGCTGTGTGGCGTACGTGCTGAGGACTGGATTCTACACTTCTCAGGTAAAGACGTGACTCCCGTCTCTCTCTCTCTCAAATTTTTCAAATTCAAGGTGCTTTATTGGCATGACCAGAAAAGAGTATTGCCAAAGCAATGATGATATAAGGTTTAGAACATGTATATTTCCATACATAAATACATATATGTATGGTAAACAATTAACCAATTAATTTAAATTAATAAAATTAAACAATAATTCAGAGAAACATAAAATGAATACTGATAATTCTCTCTCTCTCTCAGGGGAAGCTGCTGCGGACGATCCTGTTTGGAGTGAAGCGCGTCACGGCCAATAACCTGGAGACCTTCATCTTCATCGTCTTCCTCCTGGTGTTCGCCATCGCCGCCGCCGCCTATGTCTGGGTGGAGGGTGAGACTGACTGTCTGATGCACTGCCTGACTGCCTGACACACTGACTGACTGATACACTGACAACACTGCCTGTCTGTCTGTCTGTCTGTTGGTGATCTGAGACTCGACTCTCTCTCTCTCCTCAGGTACGAAGGATCTGAGCCGCAGCCGCTACAAGCTGTTCCTCGAGTGCACCCTGATCCTGACCTCAGTGGTTCCCCCAGAGCTGCCCATCGAGCTCTCGCTGGCCGTCAACACCTCCCTCATCGCCCTGGCCAAGCTCTGTGAGTCGCTGACCGACCGGCACGCTGACCGACCGGCACGCTGACCGACCGGCACGCTGACCGACCGGCACGCTGACCGACCGGACCGACCGGCACGCTGACCGACCGGCACGCTGACTCTCACACTCTCTCTCTCTCTCTCTCTCTCTCTCTCTCCATGCGTGTTGTTTTGTGTCTGCGTGCGTCTGCGCATGTGCAGACGTGTTCTGTACAGAGCCGTTCCGGATCCCGTTTGCGGGGAAGGTGGAGGTCTGCTGCTTCGACAAGACTGGCACCCTGACCAGTGACAGTCTGGTGGTGCGCGGAGTGGCCGGCCTCAGGTACCCCCCCTGTCCCCCTTTCCCCACCCCCCTCTCTGCCTCATTTACCTCAGTCCTTCTCAGACTCCTAGTCTTGGTAGTATTCCCAGCCAACATTGCCCTCTACTGGAGACACTGAGGTATTTCAGAGAGACAGTGTCAGATACACCTGCTGCTCCTCATTTATACCAGAGGCTTTTTTGTACTCTTTGTTGCTTGTGTAATATGACTGGTGTGCGTGTGTCAGGGAGGGGAAGGAGCTGACCCCTGTGTCTGAGATCCCCGTGGAAACGCACCGCGTCGTGGCGACCTGTCACTCTCTGGTCACCATGGACGATGGGCAGCTGGTGGGAGACCCGCTGGAGAAGGCCATGCTGACTGCAGCGGACTGGAGCCTGACCAGGGGTACTACAGCCCTACTACAGCACTACAATAGTACAGCACTCTGTCCCGCCATGGTCTGACGCTCTCCCTCTCTCCCTCCAGATGAGAAGGTGTTCTCCTGCAGCTTTAAGACCCAGGGGCTGAAGATCCACCAGCGCTTCCACTTCGCCAGCGCTCTGAAGCGCATGTCTGTTCTGGCCTCATATGAGCGGCTCGGCTCCACCGAGCTCTGCTACATCAGCACTGTGAAGGGCGCTCCGGAGACGCTGCGCAGCATGGTACTGCACACACTACACAAACTGCACTCACTACATTGCACTACACTCACTGCTCTACACTCACTGCTCTACACACACACTGCACTCACACACACACACACATATATACACACACACGGCACACACTATATTCTAGTATATATACAGTGGGTTGTGTGTCGTGTGTGACGGTGCAGTGTTGTGTGTTGCAGTTCTCTCAGCTGCCAGACAGCTACGACGCCGTGCACAGGGAGATGTCCAGAGAGGGGGCGCGCGTGCTGGCGCTGGGGTACAAGGAGATGGGTCACCTCAGCCACCAGCAGGTACTGTACTGTCAAGTATTGGGCATACCACAAAAGAAAGGTGGAAGAGTCCCAGGACAATCTGAGCCCTGTGCTGCCCAGACAGGTAGAGCAAAGACACCATGGAGGAGGCAGACTATAATAGAGTTTGTATGTAAAAGTCCATTTATAATGTGGCACAAGCTTTTTTGCAGTTCTGTTTCCTTGTGCTTCTTTTGTGCAATAAATAACTCCAGTCCAAAGGAAAGTCCCAACAAACAACTTCACACAAAGACTACACGTCCAGAACTTCCAGAAACCAGGATCTATTCTTCGCCTTGAAAAGCATTAGAACATTGTACACAAAGTAGTGATAGTTGCAGAAGGGAAAGGAGGACAGAGCAAGAAGGGTGTGATAACACACTGGGAAGAGAAGTAGAGAAGTGATTGATCTGAAGATAGAAATCACAGGGCAGTATCAAGAGTCCCGACGTGTCCTTTTTCCTGCCCGGGTCCTAATCAAAAGACTGTAGAGGAGGGCAGTCCGTTGTGGCGGCGTTGTGTTGTGCAGGTTCAGGAGGTGTGTGGTGTGTTGACAGTGTTGAGGAGGTGTGGGAGGTGTGTGGTGTGTTGACAGTGTTGTGTGTGTTGTGGAGGTGCGGGAGGTGTGTGGTGTGTTGACGGTGTTGTGTGTGTTGTGCAGGTGCGGGAGGTGTGTGGAGGTGCGGGAGGTGTGTGGTGTGTTGACAGTATTGTGTGTGTTGTGTGGTGTGGAGGTGTGTGGTGTGTTGACAGTGTTGTGGAGGTGCGGGAGGTGTGTGGTGTGTTGACAGTGTTGTGTGTGTTGTGTGGTGTGGAGGTGTGTGGTGTGTTGACTGTTGTGTGTGTTGTGTGGTGTGGAGGTGTGTGGTGTGTTGACTGTTGTGTGTGTGTGGTGTGTTGACAGTGTTGTGGAGGTGTGGGAGGTGTGTTGACTGTTGTGTGTGTTGTGGAGGTGCGGGAGGTGTGTGGTGTGTTGACTGTGTGTGTTGTGGAGGTGTGTGGTGTGTTGACTGTTGTGTGTGTTGTGCAGGTGCGGGAGGTGTGTGGTGTGTTGACAGTGTTGTGTGTGTTGTGCAGGTGCGGGAGGTGTATGGTGTGGTGTGGAGGTGTGTAGTGTGTTGACGGTGTTGTGTGGTGTGTTGACAGTGTTGTGTGTGTTGTGCAGGTGCGGGAGGTGTGTGGTGTGATGACAGTGTTGTGTGTGTTGTGCAGGTGCGGGAGGTGTGTGGAGGTGCGGGAGGTGTGTGGTGTGTTGACAGTGTTGTGTGTGTTGTGCAGGTGTGGGAGGTGCGGGAGGTGTGTGGTGTGGAGGTGTGTGGTGTGTTGACTGTTGTGTGTGTTGTGGAGGTGCGGGAGGTGTGTGGTGTGTTGACAGTGTTGTGTGGTGTGGAGGTGTGTGGTGTGTTGACTGTTGTGTGTGTTGTGGAGGTGCGGGAGGTGTGTAGTGTGTTGACGGTGTTGTGTGGTGTGTTGACAGTGTTGTGCAGGTGCGGGAGGTGTGTTGTGTGTGTTGTGTTTGTTGATGGTGTTGTGGAGGTGCGGGAGGTGTGTGGTGTGTTGATGGTGTTGTGTGTGTGTCCGTGTGTTGTGTAGGTGCGGGAGGTGTCCAGGGAGGCGCTGGAGTGCTCTCTGCAGTTCGCCGGATTCATGGTCGTCTCCTGTCCATTAAAAAGCGACTCGAAGAGCGTCATCCGAGAGATACAGACCGCCTCCCACCATGTGAGTTTAAACACACTGACACCCCCATGCACACACATTCACACACTAACACACCCACACATTCACACAATCACTCACACTGACACAAACACACTCACTCACTCACTCATTGGCTGCCCTGACACTGACACTCACACATTCACACACACACACACACACACACACACACACACACACTCACACTGCCACTTACACACACACACTGACACACTGACACACACACTCACACACTCACACTGCCACTTACACACACACACTGACACACTGACACACACACACTGACACACACACACACACTCACACACTCACACTGCCACTTACACACACACACTGACACACTGACACACACACACACTCACTCATTGGCTGCCCTGTCTGCAGGTGGTGATGATCACAGGAGACAATCCCCTGACAGCGTGCCACGTGGCCAGAGAGCTGCACTTCACACAGAGAGAGCACACCCTGGTGCTGCAGACCACACACTGCCCAGGTCCGCCCGCCTGCCCGCCTCTCTGTCTGTGTGTGTCATTGTGTGTGTGTTACTGTGTTGTGTGTATGTTGCAGACACTCCCTGGCAGTGGATGTCTATAGACGGCTCCTTATCGCTGTGTGTGTCACTGTGTGTGTGTGTGTGTGTGTGTGTGTGTGTGTGTATCTCAGTGTGTCATTGTGTGTGTGTTGTAGACGCTCCCTGGCAGTGGGTGTCTATCGACGGCTCCGTGTCACTGCCCATGCCGCCGCCCTCGCTGCCAAGCCTGGTGTCCCAGTACGACCTGTGTGTGACCGGGGAGGGCCTGACCTGGCTGAGCCTTGACCCCCAGCTCCTGAACGGCCTGCTGCCGCACATCCGTGTGTTCGCCCGGGTCAGCCCCAAGCAAAAGGTCAGAAGTCAAGTGAGACGTTCTGCTCTGCTCTGTGTTACAGCTGTGGCCTGCCTGTTACATAGTGATGATTATTAGTATTGTTCGAGATAACGGTGTTTCCATGTTGTTACTGTTGCTTTAGCATCGCTGTGACTGTCAATATAAGTTTCACTGTTATTACACCCGTTATAAGGAGCTTTTCTGGTCTTGTTTTGCTGCTTTTGCACTTGTTGTAAAGCAGTAGTAACAGGAGTCTGATCTCTCCTCCTCTTCTCTCCCTCTGTTGCTCTGTTAGGAGCTGGTGGTCACCAGTCTGAAGGGGCTGGGCTTCGTGACCTTGATGTGTGGGGACGGCACCAATGATGTCGGAGCGCTGAAACACGCCCACATCGGTGAGACACTCGGGAACGACTCGCCAGTAACTGGACAATATCTCATCCACATCTCAATATCTCACATCTCTCTCTCTGTCTGTTCCACTCTCCCCCTCTCTCTCTCAGGTGTGGCCCTGCTGGCCAACGCCCCAGAGCGCATGCCAGAGAGGAGGAGGCGAGTGAGGGAGAGCAGGGAGCCCCCCCCCAGCGAGCCGCGGCCCCCGCCCCTCCCCGGCGGGAAGCTGAGCTCCAGGGGGGCGAGGAACAGGGTGCTGGCGCACAGAGAGGAGCAGCTGGCCGCGCAGAAGGTGCGCTGTGGGACTGGGTGTCGGTGTGCCTTTGTTGGGCGTCATAGCGTGATGGGGTTGTGTGTTGGCCGTCAGTGTGTGATTGTGTTGTGCGTCGGTGTGACGGCGGGGTGTGTTGTGTTGGGCAGGAGCGGATCAGCCAGGTGCTGAAGGAGCTGGAGGAGGACCAGGTGCAGGTGGTCAAACTGGGAGACGCCTCCATCGCCGCCCCCTTCACTTCCAAACTGTCCTCCATACAGTGCAGTAAGTAACACGCCACACACAGCGCCACACAACCCGACACAACAACGCCCCTCACCTCAACCCTCTGACTCTCTTCCCCGCCCGCAGTCTGCCACGTGATCAAGCAGGGCCGCTGCACGCTGGTCACCACGCTGCAGATGTTCAAGATCCTGGCCCTGAATGCGCTGGTGCTCGCCTACAGCCAGAGCGTGCTGTACCTGGAGGGCGTCAAGTTCAGCGACTTCCAGGCCACCCTGCAGGGCCTGCTGCTGGCCGGCTGCTTCCTCTTCATCTCGCGCTCCAAGGTGGGGAGGAGGAGGGAGCTGCCTGTGCCTGACACTCTCTGGACACAAGACACAAGAGACTGCTGTTGTGTGTGTGTGTGTGTGTGTGTGTGTGTGTGTATAAACCTCTCTCTCTCTCTCTGTAGCCTCTGAAGACCCTGTCCCAGGAGCGCCCCCTGCCCAACATCTTCAACCTGTACACAGTGCTCACAGTGTTGCTGCAGTTCCTCGTGCATTTCTGCAGCCTGGTGTATCTGTATAAGGGTGCCCAGAGCCGGAGCCCCCCCAGGTACACCCACACACTACTTGCACTACACAATCGCTACACACACACTGCACTCTCTCTCACACGCACTGCACACACTCACACACGACACATGCACTGCACACTCTTACATGACACACTGCACACTCTCTCTCTCACACACACACACACACACACACACACTCTCTCTCTCACACTGTGACGGCGCTGTCCCTGTCTCCGCAGGCCAGAGTTCGTTGACCTGTACAAGGAGTTTGAGCCCAGCCTGGTCAACAGCACTGTGTACATCATGTCCATGGCCATGCAGATGGCCACCTTCGCCATCAACTACAAGGTAGCGCACCGACCCAGTGACCCACTGACACATTGACTGACACTAACACACTGACGGACACTGATTAACCCTCTCTCTCTCTCTCTCTCTCTCTCTCTCTCTCTCTCTCTCTCAGGGTCATCCGTTCATGGAGTCTCTGTGGGAGAACCGGCCGCTGCTGTGGAGTCTGGTTCTGTCAGGTCTGGCCATCGCCGGGTTGCTCTCCGGCTCCTCCCCCGACTTCAACCAGCAGTTCGCGCTGGTGGACATCCCCTCAGAGGTACGGGGGAATGGGGAGGGAGAGCGGGAGCGGGAGCGGGTCCAGGGGGGGGTCCAGGGGGGGGGTCCAGTGTGTGTACTAACCCTGGTGTCTCCCTTCCCTGCAGTTCAAGCTGGTGATTGGACAGGTCTTGGTGCTGGACTTCTGTGCCGCCCTGCTGGTGGACCGGCTGCTGCAGCTGCTGCTGGGGAGGGGCTCCTTGAAACTGCCCTGCTGAGGGTCCCGCGCAGACGGACCTGATCACTACAGAACAGCCGTGCCTAGCGACAGAACCCACGGAACCCCGGAACAGCGGCGGCGCCTCGCAAACACATGATGCCACAGAGGAGAGGAGTACGGGGGAGGGGGGGGCACATCACAAACTGCAATGCCCCCCTGGAACTGAACAGCTGCCCCAACACCCCTCCCTCCATCGCTTTCATTTCTTTGTTCCGTTTCTCATTCCTTCCGTCTCCCGCCCTCTCTGTCCCTCCCTCGCTCGCTCTTACTCCTTCCCCTCCACTGTCACCCCTCTCTCCTGCTCTCTCTCTCCCAACCCCCCCCCCCGGCCCGAGAGTGGAGTATTGTGAGAAGGGGGAGGGTGTTCACTGTAACACAGCCCCCCCGAGTGTTCAACAGAATGGGGATTTTATTACTATGATGATAATTAATATTGTTATGATTGTTATTATTGTTTTGTAAGGACAGAGCTGGGAGAGGAGGAGGTGATAAATTATGACAACAGACTCGCACACCATCTACTGTGTTTCTCATCCCTCGTTCTGCTGCAGCGTCTTTTTCTTCAACACACACACACACACACTCACACACGGGTAAGTGTACAGGATAGACACACAGATGCACAATCTCTCTCACACACTCACTCGCCTCCTACGATGACCAGCACTCGCTCTCCGATTTTCATTTTCTTTGGAACTATTGTTTGGGGGATTTTACTATAATGATTGAGGTTATTAAAAAAAGAAAGGAAAAAATGAATCCATGGTGCAGATCCAGTGACCACAGGGTCCCAGTGAGGAAGAGGATATGACATGTGGAGTCCAGCAGAGGGTGCTGTTGCAGTCTGTCAGTCTTACTGTATTATCAATTTATTATGAATTTATTGAGGCAGCGTGGTGGGGGGGGTGGGTGAACTCACTGCTTAGACAGTGAATCCTGTCCAGTTTTAGACTGGGGGGGGGGTGCACACACGCCGAGTCTGATGGTGTGTTCTTTGTCAGTGATGCATATTCATCTGCAGCTCTTAATTGGTTAATTGCGTTGGGGTCATTATCAGGAGAAGTCAGGTAGCCAGTGTCGACTCCAGGTCTTAATCTGTCGATAACTGTAAAACCTGCAGTAGCCCCTAAACCCCTTGAGGACTGGAGCCGCCCAGCCCTGGACTCCCTAAAGCAGGGGTTCCCAACCCTGGTCCTGCAGGGCCCCCTGCCCTGCTGACTTGTGTTCCAACTGAGCTCTCAATTACTTAATTGTACCCTTAATTTAACTAATTTCTAACTAATTCATTATTTTAAACAGTAGGGGGTTTAAGTGAAGTGTATAATTGTATAAAGAACGTATTAAAGAACCAACTCTTATTACACAATTTCAAATCTGAGCAGATTGTTACTGTTAGTGTTCACAAACCAGCAGGGTGGGGCTACGCCAGGACCAGGGGTGTGAACCCCTGCCCTTCAGGACTGACACTCTCCCTCAAGACAAGGGCTGCAGCGTAAGAGGAGAGACTTGAAGACGCGAGTCGCACTTTGTGTCTTTATTGAGTACAAACCCCCAGCCTGCACAGCTCGGGTTAAAAAGTAAAGCTTAAAGATGAACAATGAAAACATACACACACACATACATACATACATTCATACATCTATATATATATATATATAACTGTAATTCCTCTTCCCTTACTCTTCTACTACTATTCGATATCTATGTAACGGGTTGGGTGTGTTGGGTTTGGAATGTGGGTCATCGTGGTTCCTCCGCCGGAGCCTCGGTCTGGAATGCGATGACATCATCCACCTCGGCACCATCATGTCACTGGTGTGACAGGTAAGAGTGTCCCTCTCATCAGTATTCGTAAATATATCGGTGACAGTGTAACAGTCCATGTATTGATGTGTGTTAACAGTGTATCGGTGTTACAGTGTAGGTGCAGAGTGTGTGTCGGTCAGTGAGTGTGTACGTGCATGTTGTAGTGTCAGTGTGTGTAACAGGCCGTGCTCTAGGCCTGTGAGTTGGAGGTCAGAGAGGAGCTGTGAGAAATCACTGGGCATGTCCGGCTGGCAGCAGTCTTCTCAACTGTGAAGGTGTAGTTGTACTGCAACACAACGACAATGCGTCACACAACAAGACAACATGTCACACAACAGCACAGCACAACTACAGCTCTAAGCCTGCCCACCTCGTTCTCGATGTCCTGCACTGACTTGATTTGGATGTTGTTCAGGCTCATGGATGGAACCTGAGAGAGAGGGGAGGGTTATTACTACAGTTAGACTGACACACAGACTGACTGACTGACACACTGACTACACCACACAGGTACTCACCCCGCCCTCTGCCTTGGCCTCGAACCTTGGGTGCAGTGCGAAGGGAACACCATCCATCGCTAAGAGAGAGAGACAAACTTTTAAACACCTTTATTAGAGTAATATAAAAGGAACTACTTGGTTCCATAAATAACACCCCACATGAGGGAGAGGGAGAGGGAGAGCGCTCAGGGGGGCAGGGCGGGGGTACCGGAGATGTTGTAGATGTTGCTGGTTTCCTCCATTTCCGAAAATTCCAGGTTGCTACGACGGCGGCTGAGTTTGCCCAGGGCGGGGCCGCGGGGGGTGCTGTTACTGGAACACGGGGGGGGGGGGGGGGGGGGTAAGACACAGAGCTGAGGTTAAGAAAACCCACACAATACATTATATCGGTCATTTAGCTTTAAATAATAATAATAACAACAACAACCGAAATGCGGCCGACTGAAACACCTCAAGACTCACTCATTAATAGGATTAATATGATGATTATAATTAAAATCCACAGTGAACGGGGATGGGGGGTTACCTGGGCCGAAGGGGTAGCGGGGGGGGCTGCTGCTCCAGGGACAGGCCCTTCATGTCCAGACTGAGGTTGCGGGGCTTGGCCTGGGGGGCCGGGTGGGAGAAGGGGCTCTTCTTGCACCACACCACGAAGCCGTGCATATCACTGTACACAGAGAGGGGCGGGGGAGGGGAGTTACAGCAGTTTACATGTATGTAGACGAGCTGGACAAGACAACAGTAGCTTTAGCAGCAGTAATAACACTTGCCACAGTAATAACAGGAACTATAGCTCCTGTTATTACTGCTGCTATAGTTGTAGTAGTAAGTCACCACAGTAATAACGAGCTATAGCAGCAGTAATAGCACTCGCCACAGTAACAACAGGACCTATAGCAACATTAATAACATGAGCTATAGCAGCAGTAATAAAACTCGACACAGTAATAACAGGAGCTATAGCCGCAGTAATAACACTCGCCACAGTAACAACAGGAGCTATAGCAGCAGTAGCCGCAGTAATTACAGGAGCTATAGCCACAGTAATAACACTCACCACAGTAACAACAGGAGCTATAGCAGCAGTAATAACACTCACCACAGTAACAACAGGAGCTATAGCAGCAGTAGCTGCAGTAATAACAGGAGCTATAGCCACAGTAATAACGAGCCACAGTAATAACACCAACTATAGCAGCAGTAATAACACTCACCACAGTTACAACAGGAGCTATAGCAGCAGTAATAACAGGAGCTATAGCAGCAGTAATAACACTCCACAGTAACAACAGGACCTATAACAGCATTAATAACACGAGCTATAGCAGCAGTAATAACAGGACCTATAGCAGCAGTAATAACACTCGCCACAGTAATAACAGGAGCTATATCAGCAGTAATAACAGCAGCAGTAGCAGCATGGCTGTGACACTGACCCCAGGCAGGTGTAGTGGGGCAGCACCACTCTGCTCTTGCCGGTCAGTTTGATGTCCAGCACGGCCCTGTCCGCACTGGTCAGCGGCACCATCCGCACACACACCCGCTTCTTCTTAGA
Organism: Amia ocellicauda; assembly: GCF_036373705.1. Classification (NCBI taxonomy): domain Eukaryota; kingdom Metazoa; phylum Chordata; class Actinopteri; order Amiiformes; family Amiidae; genus Amia; species Amia ocellicauda. The sequence continues at coordinate 936,877 of NC_089856.1, forward strand.
GACCGACACCTCTGAGTGGGGGGGCAGACAGAGAGAGACGAGACAGAGACAGACCGCTGGTCATGACACGACTCAGTGCACACTACACAACAAGCGTAACCCTTATTGTGAGGCTGTTACGCTTGTGATATTGTGTAGTATGTGTGGAACATTGCGTGATAGTGCGTGTTAAACCACATAAGTCACTTTGAACAACAACAACAACAACAACAACAACAACACAGACAGTGCACAAGCTGTGTACGTGTGCGTGTCTGCACGTGTGTCTGCTCATCAGAATGGCTGACTCACTGTTCTCCAGGTACTCCGGGATGTAGCAGTATCCGTGAGGAATGGACTCCTTCTCAGAGATAATCTGAATATCTGCTACCACCATGCCCCCCGCCATGCTCTGAGAGAGAGAGAGAGAGAACTGGAGTCAGCGCTGTGGGGACTAGAGTATAGTACACAGCAGGGTTGGGGTCAATTCAATTTAAATTGAAATTCATGGGCTAATTCCATCTCAAATCTTATACTTTTTTTAATTGATCACTTCCAATTTGAATTCTTAATGATTCTTGTAATTCAAATTCATGAATTGGAACTGTGATTCTTCTAATTGGAATTTAGACATTTTAACCTGGAATTGAATTTATAATTGTCAGTATCTCATACTTCAGAATTGAATTGGAAATGCTTTTCATGTGCCTTGTTTTAATCATTTTACCATTTTAACCTTTTTAATCCATTATGAATCCTCTATAATGATGTATCATGTGTTCTTAAACTACTTTATTTTGTAATAATTGTGACATTTGTCAATGATTTAGACAATACAATGTTTACAAGACAGTGGTTTATTATTTAAATTACAGGCAGATGCTTCTCAGGTCAATTGTTCCTGGCCTCCTAGGAACTGAGGAATTTCTATGATCTGAATCTCAGCCTCTGAGATCCTCATCCACCTAATAGACACTCATACAAGACAGTGTCCTAGTCCTGCCCTCTTGTTGGGAAGGATATGTCACAAGAACCATAAAATTACTTGCAATTACCCACTATAACTCTAAAACGTAGGACCTACCTCGCTGTCCTTGTTTGTTGGGTAGAAGGATTGTGGAGGTTTTGACTGTGTTAAGGATTGCTTGTGTTGAACCTGATGTTGTGATTGAACCTGGACTGGCTGAGGACCCACTGCCTACCGCTTCGGACAAACACTTTCACAATGTCAGAGAAGCCTCTGGTGTTTGATCACTTTTGAAAACTTAAGTGATGGTAACAAAGAAGGAAACCGTTAAGGATTAAGGAATTGGTGTGGGAGAAATATAGAATTGGAATTGAGTTTGCAGAATTGATCCGAATTTGGAATTGAGATTAATTGAATTGAAAAGGAATTTAGGAAAGTGTTTTGGATAATGATTTGATTTGATAAAATTTATAGGGATAAAGAATTTAATTAGTGGAATTGACCCCAACCCGGCAGTACAGTACAGTATAGTAGTGTAATAGTGCAGTATAGGGCCTAGACTGGAGCCAGCAGTTCCTTACGGTGCTGTAGCAGAGGTAGTAGCCGGACTTCAGGCCGAAGCCCTTGACAAAGTGAGCCGTCGAGCCGTCCTGGGTCACATTGATCTGCATCAGAGGAGGAGAGAGAGTGTGAGGCTGACGGCAGACTGACAGAGCGTCTGTGCAGCGTGTCAGAGGGCAGTGTAGGGTACAGGGGTCCATGTTGGGACGGGGCTGAAGGGCGCAGTTTAGGGACAGGGGGCAGTGCCATACTCACCAGTGTAAAGTCTCGGGGGCAGGTGTTGATATTGGAGGTCCAGGCCAGCGCTGTCACGGGCTGTGGGGGGGTGCCAGACATGTAAAACGACATCCTGGGGGAACAATGCTCCGTTACTGACATGACCCTTGTAACAATTTATAGTATTGATCAGCAACTATATTGAATTTATCCAAATTAACTACCCGGCCTGTGTGTATCAGACAGAGACATTCCGTTCCCAAAACATCTGATTTCCCTCCCTTGACGCTTTCAGGTAAACATGGCTGCATTGATAACGAACCGTCCTGTTGTTTCTGAGAGTCGTCCACAAGGTCACAGCAGTGAATCTGTACCAAAGGGCCTGCATATCCACTCATTAGCTCTCTGATTACTCTGTAGCCAATACAATCTGTTCATTTTACGTATTAATCAGTATTTACTTCATATTCATTGATTCTCCCGAATATTTTCCACATATAGACTTTTCTTTGTTCGCTTTCGAGGTCTTGACGTATAAATAGCCGCACCTAATTGCTGCTAATACAATAGTAATAATATAGCTACTCAGAAAGAAGGAGACGGACGGGCAGGGAGGAGGAGAGCAGACACTATATAGGCCACTGCATGGTAGTGGTGACGTCAGTCGTCTTGTATTATTACCTGCCACCGCAACACACCGTCATTTCCTTCTTCCTACCTGTGCTTTACGTCACGGCTCACCTTACTTCCACGTCCATAGGGACACAGAGCTGGACACCCAGCTGGAGACAGCCTGCACTACTGTGACTGTCGTGTCAGAGCTGTGTGTGTCAATGTCCCCAGTGAATGACCGAGTGCGGGACCCAGTGCGGGACACAGGCGGGTCTCAGCACTGGCGCTTCCCTGCGCTCTCTTCCGCGTCATCGGGGCTTTGATATTCCCTGACAGTCACTTACAGGAACTACAGGTTAAAAGGCACTTTTTTAACGATTTAAACTGCCCACCCGTGCGCCGAACCGGCCCGGGACACGCAGCGGACACTCACCTTGCCAAACGCCGCGGCGACACCGACGATCCGGGCTCACGGTCCGCTCTGGCTGCACTTTGCAAACTTTCTCCGCGGGACTCGGACTGTGTCGCCTCAGCAGCTGCGATGCTCGGAGCAGGAAGTGGCCTCGAACACTACAAATCCCAAGATGCAACCGGCGGGGGTTGTTCTTTTACGCATGCGCATGTGTACGTATGAAGGGGTTCCACGTAGATTTCAGTCCGCCATCTTGGGTGAGAATAAAAATGATTTCAAAGCTTCGATAATGTCCTATTACATTACATTACAACCCCTGATTTCTCGCTATTTGATCTGTTTTTGGTCACATCGCCTGTTAAGATCATCCAAGTAGCCTTTCCGATGCCAGGGATTTAAAGTTGCTTCGCTCTCTTTCCCTTGAATGTCTCGACGGAACAATCAATATTTTAAAATATTTTCTGAAAATCCCAAATCTTTTTTCCAGAAACTTTTGTATTGGGTTTTCATGTGACATTCGCCATTCATTTGCGCAGTATTATGTTTTAAAAATAAGCACAAAGCATTCGCATTTTTAGTGGCATTGAAAGATAATAAAATAAAAAGTTTTATTGGCATCTGCACGTCACGTCATGTTGTCCTGTGTGTAGTGGTGTGTGCTGTCTGTATTTATGCGGAAGAGACGAAAACTACATCTCCCAGAGTAGTTGCGCATTGTTGCCACTGCGCATGCGCGGTGCTGAGCGGGTCCGCTGTGTGTATTGTAGGCGCGGGATGAATTTGAAATAAACCGGGAATAAAAACACGGCGGAGACAAGATGGCGGACAGCGCCGGGTCAGCGGGGAGCGAGGCTCTGTCCGAAACACACACACACAGGTATGTTGCCTTCGCTTTAAACAAATCTTCTGTTTGTGACGTGAAACACAAAAGGCAAGTCAGTGTTTTTAAACTGCGGAAGTGAAGCGGGTGCCGTGAGAAGCCGCGACTGTGACGTCAGAGGAGTCGTGTTCGGTGTATGTGTCTAAAATAATGACGTAGGCAGCTGTGCGAGATGTGCTATTCTGTCAGGCTGGTGTAGCTATACGTGACTTCTGTGTGTAGTGTGTGAGCAGCACACCACAGCACGACCACATGTTTGTGTTCAGGGTAACCAGCTCACCGCTCTCCTGTAATAACGTGCTTGTGTTCCCTCTTCTCCAGCTGTCAACACGCACACAATGAACCCACGACAGACAAGGTGCCCTCCCCGTCCTGTGTGTGTGTGTGTGTGTGTGTGTGTGTGTGTGTGTGTGTGTCTGTCTGTCTGTCTGTCTGTCTGTCTGTCTGTCTGTCTGTCTGTGCGTCTCTCTCTTTCTGTCTGTGTGTGTCTGTTGAATGTGAGAGACACTGTGGACATTCTTCAACCCAATAACCACAGTCTTTACAACAACACTTTTCCAGGTGTCCTCTGTCCCGCTGCACTCCGAGTTTGTTGCCCCAGACGATCTGCAGTGTCCCCCCTCAGATACCCCCGGGGGCAGGAAGAGATTCCCATCCAGGAGCCCCAGCCTGGGGGGGCCGGAGCGCAAATCCCCCCGCACTGGCGTCTCCCCCACAGAGCCGCACGGGGAGAGCAAGGGAGCGGGTCGGGCCAGAGCCCAGGGGACGGGACTGAGCCCTCGGAGTCGCAGGAAGTCCTGGAGGCGGTCGGTCCGGGGCCGGCGCTCGCTGCCTGCCCTCCCCCGAGACTCCTGCGGTGCGTGCGTCTGTCTCCTCCACCTCTCTCTCTCTCTCTCTCTCTCTCTCTCTGTGTATGCACTCGCCTCTGGATCCCTCTCACTGTCTCTCTTCCGCTTCCTTCCCTCTTCTCTCTCACCATCTCTCTCTCCCTCAATTCGAATGAAAAACGCTCGGTTCAAAGATGGTTTCTCTGTCCTCCCGTTTTCAGGGCTCTGCCGGGAGATCAGTAAGGATCTGCCGATGAAAGAGAGACTCTCGAAGCTGATGGAGTCTTCAGTGCAGGTAACTGACCGTGGCCCGTTGCTCGTGACTGTAGCTGCTCTCGATGCACGATGTTGACTTCCTGTCCCGTCCCGCAGTTCGCTCTGGGCAAGATGCAGGAGTCCCTGCGGACCAGGGAAGGGGTGGACCTGGATGCCCTGCAGTCCGGCGGTGAGCTGCGTCCGTCTCTCCCTCTCTCCCACACCCTCTCTCAATTCAAATTCAAGTGGAAGCAGCTGTGTTGGCATGACTGAGGGACATCTGTGTGGCCCCTGCAGTGACAGACAGACGCAGAGCTCAGGAACGGGGCGATGGGGACAGGACATACCGGAGTTACACATCTAATGTTTTACGCACACTCTCTCTCAGTGTCCAGTGTGAGTGAGGAGGCCCACCTGCTCTCCCAGACGCTGCTGAGAGACGATGCTGCCCACAGAGACACAGAGAAAACAACTCCGAGGTACAGCTAACACCCCCCCCTACACACACACACACTTGAGCTGTGTATCCGTGTGTTTATTGACCTCCTCCTCTCCTCCAGCAGAGCCCCGGACGCCGACATGTCAAAGGTCATGGACCGGATGAGGTCGTCCATTCAGAGGTCTGTATCGCCGCCCTCTCTCCCTCTCCAGCTCTGTAGATCAGGGGTCTCCAACCTTCTTAACGCGAGAGCCACTTTGGAAAAATGAAAGAGCCACTTTTTATTTTATTCTATTGTCTTCTATTGTATTCCTCGTCAGGGGCTTCACACTGCATGCACAGATTTCAAGGCACGTTTAAGACGCATCTAACAGTAGCGCTGCTAGTGCCGGCGATCCCCTCCTCTTCTCCAGTGCAGACTCGCGCATCGTGCACATGACTTTTCCAGGAATATTGCAATCCTGAATGAACTGGCAGATATTGCACTATGTTGGGCATTTTTAGCCAATCGTGGTTATCAGGGGTGGGATCAAGGAGATTTTATTGGATTGGTTGGGGTAGCAGGGAGTTTGCGTGTCTGATTTGTGAGAGTTGAATATGATTAGCCTGATCTGAAGGCCGTTGCTCGCTGCGTCCGACACATTAGCTGTAGTCCGTGGCACACTGGATCCGTTTAAACCGCACCAAGCGCGCAGCCATTCCCGATTCTTGAACTAGTGTGCGTTTCGCAAGCTACACCACTTTCTTTTTATTATAATAATAAACTGTAAGTATAACGTGCTCTTCTCAGACCCAGAGCGCTGCAAGTCAAAACAGACGCAGTAAAATGATCAAACGGTCAGTACAGCACGAGCAGCTCAAACATGCAGACCGCAATTAAGCAGCAGCAATTTAAACATACAGACAAGACAGTCAGCAAGACAACACACAGGTTACCCAGCGAAGCGGAACAAGCAACCAAAAAACACTAAGAGGATTTAAAAACTTGCAACTAACAGAGATCATTAAAAGCTTTTTTAAAAGGTGAGGTCAGAAACTTCTTGAAACTATACAGTGCAATCCACAGCCGTGTCTCACCCGTCGCTTTGAGTTTACAGCGGAGCTGCTGACAAAATAAGGAGCTTTTTCAGCATTCTTTACAATGATGTGAAGCAATAATCCCACACAGAGGACACCTCACCATAAAGACACACAAGCGGAGTGCACGGTTCATCATTTAACTTTATTTTAAAGTGCAAATCTTTGTAATTAGTGTAAGTCACGTGTTTGTTGTTTATCTGTGCCACACCGCTTTCTAGGAGAAGTCCAGCTACGTAATGTCCAGCTCCTCTGCGGCAGCTTGACATACACCGATCAGCCATAACATTATGACCACCTGCCTAATATCGTGTAGGTCCCGCTTTTGCCGCCAAAACAGCCCTGACCCGTCGAGGCATGGACTCCACTAGACCTCTGAAGGTGTGCTGTGGTATCTGGCGCCAAGACGTTAGCAGCAGATCCTTTAAGTCCTGTAAGTTGCGAGGTGGGGCCTCCATGGATCGGACTTGTTTGTCCAGCACATCCCACAGATGCTCGATTGGATTGAGATCTGGGGAATTTGGAGGCCAAGTCAACACCTTGAACTCATGATTCATCAGACCAGGCCACCTTCTTCCATTGCTCCGTGGTCCAGTTCTGATGCTCACGTGCCCATTGTAGGCGCTTTCGGCAGTGGACAGGGGTCAGCATGGGCACCCTGACTGGTCTGCGGCTACGCAGCCCCATACGCAACAAACTGCGACGCACTGTGTGTTCTGACACCTTTCTATCAGAACCAGCATTCACTTTTTCAGCAATTTGAGCTACAGTAGCTCGTCTGTTGGATCGGACCACACGGGCCAGCCTTCGCTCCCCACGTGCTTCAGTTATTATTATTATTATTATTATTTCTTGGCAGGCGCCCTTATCCAGGTCAACTTACAATATAAGTGCAAAACAAAGTGCAAAAATACAGTTAGGTAAAGGCATCAATCAATACAAATTCAATTTACATAAAACATAGCAATTCAAAATATAATACATTTTACAACTTCCAATTTACACAGGCAAGTACAGTAAGTGAGGTCCTACATCCTGGACGGTAAAAGTGCTGTCAAGATGTAGGGTCACAGTCAGGGGCTACGGGAAAAGGAGCAATGAGGAAACAAATTAAAAACGCAAGAAGCATAATAACAATCTGTGAAGTGCTATCTGACGGGGTTAAAAGGACTAATATTATAAGTACTGTCTGAGCCTTGGCCTCCCGTGACCCTGTCTTCAGTTCACCGCTTTTCCTTCCTTGGACCACTTTTGATAGGTACTGACCACTGCAGACCGGGAACACCCCACAAGAGCTGCAGTTTTGGAGATGCTCTGACCCAGTCGTCTAGCCATCACAATCTGGCCCTTGTCAAAGTCGCTCAGATCCTTACGCTGCCCATTTTTCCTGCTTCTAACACATCAACTGTGAGGACAAAATGTTCACTTGCTGCCTAATATATCCCACCCACTGACAGGCGCCATGATAACGAGATTATCAGTGTTATTCACTTCACCTGTCAGTGGTCACAATGTTATGGCTGATCGGTGTATATGGTCTATCTTTATAATAATGGGCTCAGAGTGCCAGGTACGATTCGGGATGCACACTTAGTTTATTTTTCTTTTCACTGACTTAAAAATCGGATGCATCGTCAGATTCAGGTTGCAAAGGGTTAAATGCATTGCATGTACTTCCAAAATTGTATGAAAAGCCACTCGGGTGGCCTGAGAGCTGCTGTAGCCGGTGATCGACCTGTTGGACACGCCTGCTGTGGAATATATAAATATCTACCTTATTTAATTCCCTGTGTGTGTGTGGAAGAGGGAAGAGAAAGTAGAATAACTTGGCGTGTGAGTGTGTGTGTAAGAGAGAGTTCCTCAGTTGTGTTTTGTGTTGCAGTCTGACAGCAGAGTGCGCCGCCTGGGAGTCACTGCTACAGAAACACCGCAGCCGAGCCGCAGACATGGCCAGGTGAGCCTCCCTCCCTCCACCCCGCTCTGCACCCCTCCCTCTATCCCTCCGCACCCCTCCCTCGCTCAACTCTCTCTCTCTGTCTGCAGGCGGGTGGAGGAGGGGCGGCTGCAGGGCATCCCTCTGGACCCAGCCTGCCTCTCTGAGTCGTCTCAGAGCGCCCTGATCCTGCGCAAGCCCGACTACCACGGCGCCCTCCGCAGGCAGACGCCTGTACTGCAGGCCCTGGAGCTGCTGGTGAGGGGGGGAGACAGTACTTTACTTTAGTAATATTAGTCCTTTTAACCCCGTTAGATAGCACTTCACAGTTCTTATTATGCTCCTTGTGTTCTTGATCGTTTTCCTCCTTGCTCCCTTTCCCGTAGCCCTCGTCTGTAACCCGACATCTTGACAGCACTTAGCTTTACCGTCCAGGATGTAGGAAGTCTCTTACTGTACTTGCCTGTGTAAATTGGAATTTGTAAAATGTATTATATTTAAAATTGCTATGTTTTATGTAAATTTAATTTGTAATGTTTGTTGCCTTTACTTAACTGTATTTTTGCACTTTGTTTTGCACTTATGTCGTAAGTCGCCCTGGATAAGGGCGTCTGCCAAGAAGTAAAAATAATAATAAAAAATAATACCCGGGCCGCACACCATTCCCAGGAGCGGCACCTGAACACAGAGTGCTCAGAGAGCCCTGGACGCACCTGAGAGGGGGAGAGGGAGAGGGATTGTTGAGGAAGTTGCCTGTTATAAATGACACTGACTGATGGCTGGGCGTTTGTCTCCCCAGATGGACGGACACTGCAGGTTTGTCAGAGGGCTGCTGTCCTTCCAGGAGGAAGCGGAGTGGACACTGAAGCACGCCAGCACCCAGATAAGTGAGTGTGTCTGTGTCTGTGTGTGTGTGTGTATGTGTGTGTGTGTAATTGTGTGTGATAGAGTGAGTGTGTCTGTGTGTCTTTTCTGCCCATTTTCACTTCATTTCAATGTATTTCAGCTTCCAGTGCTTTCCAGGACTTGGAGAGATCGCCGGTCAAGAAGCTGCTCAGCGTGGCAAAGAGCTGAACACACACACACACACACACACACACACACACACACACACACACAGACACTTCTGTTGCCCTGCATTCTGGTTTGTTTTTCCAGTCGTGTGCTGCTGGTGTTACTGGCGACTCCTGGAATAAAATATCATGAGAATAAAATCAGTTGTGAAAGAATCATAATAGTGTTGTATTTCAAACTCCAAATCTGTTTGGTGGACAAACACACTGTCATTAAACTGTCCAACCCTGCTGGACTGGACTATGTCTCTCAGGACCAGGGCCGAGACCCTGCTGGACTGGACTGTTCACTAAACTGTCTGAATTCGGCAGGTCTGTCTGTAGTGCTGCAGTGCCCCTGGTTGGCCACCTGGTGGTGCTGTTGTGCAGACGATGCTGCAGCCCAGCGCCCAGCCTTCCTCTCGGGCTCTGTGTGCCAGGGGGCTCTGGCCCAGCTGTGGGGGGGGTGAGAGTCTCCCAGGGTTTATAGGCGTCTTCAATCAGGGGCTAACGACCACCTGCATCTCAGCTCGTCAGCCCTGCTAATTGGTTCAATTCTGTAATTAAGCGCTCTGAGGGTCTGGAATCGGAGCCAGGAGACCCCGGCGACAGCATCGCGGCTCTCTGGGATCAGACCGCGCACTCCGTTACTTAATTGGGACGCAATTATCGTCTTAATTAGTGCAGATTATAGTGATGTTTGGCCGCTGATTGAAGATTCGTCTGTGGAGGCCTGCTGGACCGGGGCTGCGTCTGCTGTGGGACTGAGTGTGTCTGTGAGTGTGGAGAGCGAGCTGGAGAGAAGTGTGTGCGTGTGTGTGTGTCCGTGTGAGTGTGTGGAGAGCAAGCTGGAGAGAGTGAGTGAGAGAGTGAGTGTGTAGAGAGCAAGCTGGAGAGAGTGTGGTCTTGTGCGGCCGGGCTGCGCAGTGCGAGGGGCAGGGCTGCCGAGCTGCGCAGTTGTGATCAAACGGCGAATGATCGCACACTGCCGAGACCAGTGCATCAATTATCTGCTTAAGGAGGCATGGCCTGAGTGTGTCTGCCTCTCTCTCTCTCTCTCTCTCTCGCTCATATTCCCCTTCTCCCTCCTCCTTTGCTCCCTTCTATCTGTCTCCTCTTTCCATTCCCCTTTTCTCCATTATTGTCCCCCCTCTCCACTAATTCCTCTCTCCTTCTCTCCCTCTTTTCTGCAACCCCCCCGCTCTCCTTTTTTTCCAAATCCCGCCTTCCTCTTATTTCACGGTCACTCCGATTAGCCCTCCTGTCTCCCGACGGCTGCCTCTTTCTGTTCGTCAGAGTGCCGCGCTGGGCTGCGACTGCCCACGACGTTCATTTTGAGATGTGTGTATAAATAAAGTTCTGCCCCGTGTTGTCGTCTGGCCCGGCCTTGCTCAGGTGGTGGGGTATCAGAGAAGAACCGCAGATATTTGACCCCAAATGCCTTTTGTTTTTATTATATCTGTTGCACAACGGTCCCTCCAGCCAGCGTCCCTGTGCGTCTCTGGGACAGGACGCGACCCCGGGCCCTGTTTGAGTTTTTGTGTTGTGTGTCTGTAATCACTTTGCCAAGGGGAGAAGAATTAATACATATATTTTAAAAGCTTCCCGTTGTGTTGGAGATTCGTTGGGCCTGTGGGGGGGGTCCCTGAGGCTGGAGGACAGTGCAGGGTGTTGTTCCCCCCCCTGTCCAAGATGGCCATCCCTAATTGCCTGGGAAGACTAACTGGCTGCTGTGTGTTAACGGTGGCGCCGTGATTTATACCCGTTTGAATGGGGGCCTATGTCTGTGCGCGCAATGGTCTGTCTGTCTGCCCCGTGGTCGTGTGAGTGTGTGTGTGTGTGTGTGTGTGTGTGTCGGTGCTTTTTCTGTTTTGTGTGTGTTTTCGTGTGAGAGTGCGTGTTGCGGTTTTCGGTGCATGGATCCACGTGTGCGTGTTGTGAGCTGCCTTCCCGTTCGTGCAGCACACCCTGTGTGTCGGTATGCGAGAATCTGTGGTGCGAGGGTGTGTGTGAGGGTGAGAGTGTGTTTGGCGTTGCTGTGATTAAGCGCTTGTGTAGGAGAAGCTATTTAACTTTTCCGTTTTGTTTTGTTATTGTATTGACTCTATTCTCTTTACCGTATGTGTCAATGCTTTGGCAGCGCTGGTGTAAACTGGTGTCGTGCCAATAAAGCTCATTTTGAATCTGAATTTGTGCGACAAGGCCTTACCTGACTGCCTGAGTGAGGGTTTCAAATCTCCCCTCTGTTATAATGAGCAAATCAATATCCCACTGAAACACACACATGCGTTGAAGACTTCGAGAGAGGAGGGAAGGGCCGAAACAAGATGTCCAACACACACAACGCGCTGTGCAATGAGGGACCATGCAATATGAGTCGAGCAAGGGTTTGCAGGCCACGCTGTGTTGGGTGTGTGCTCCGTTTTGTGCTTGGTGTGTGAGCCGTGTGTGTGTGTGGATGCGTGCTGCTGCTGCTGCTGCAGATTTCCCCGTGTCTGTGTCTGTCCACCTACATGACTGTTTGCTTGTGTTTATGCCTTTGAACACATCGTTGGCCCTAGAGGTACAAAAGCCAGAGTGTGTTAATCAACCCAACTTTGCAATAACCACCCCCTCTACTCCCTCTCTTTCTCTCCCCTCTCTCCCTTTCTCCATCCCACCCACCCCACCCCCCCGTGCTCCGTTCCTATCGTTCTCAGCCCAGCCCCCCATCTCTCCTCTCTACATTGTTTTCCCCTTCTCTCTCGCTCTCTCTCTGCACTCCTCTAGTCCCCCTCCCTCCCTCTGTTTCTTAGGTCTTCCTCTCATCCCCTCCCCCATCTCCCCTCCCTCCCTCTCTCTCTCTCTCTCTCTCTCTTTCTCTCTCTGCAGGGGTATTCAAGCGGAACAGTTCTCTGACATTGTGCTGGTGACTCACAGTTTTCTGATATGTTAATGTGATGTGCATAGAGACTGCGGAGGTCTGTGTGCGCGAGAGTGTGAGGTTGTGTGTGCGAGCCTGTAAGTGTGTGTGTGTGTTTTCTCGGTTTCTATATGTAAATGTACGTGTGTGTGTGTCTTTCTTTATGTAAATGTTTATGTGTGTATGTATATGTATGTCTGTTTCTATATGTGAAGGTGAGTGTGTCAGTGTGTCTGTGCTATATCTGCTCTGTGAATGGATAAGGAGGAAAGGAGGGAGAGAAAGAGGTAGAGTTAGTATGGAAGAATGAAGGGCAATAGAGAGATGGGGTTTAGGAGGAGAGGGGAGGAAGACAGGCAAAATGGGGAGACATTGGAGGGATGGGAGGGTGAGGGAGTGTGAAGGTGGAGGTAGCTTGAGGGGGTAGAGGTAAAAAAAAGAACACAAAGAGGATGGAGGATGAAGAGTTGGGGAGGTGGAAGTGTAGAGAGAGAAAATTATAGAGGAAGAAAAAGAATGACGATAATGGGGGTTTCAGAGAGCTTGAGGCAGAAGGAGAGTGAGATGTAGGGTTTCTGGGGAGAGAAAAGGGGGGAAAGATTGAAAGGAGAGAAAGAGAGAGAGAGAGGGAGGGAGGTCTGCGGGTCCAGTCAGTGTCCACAGCATCACTGGGATACACAGGTCGATTGTCATTTATATGAAAATGAGCTTCAAGCCCAAGGGAAAGGGAGAGGGAGAGCGGGGGGGCGGGGGTCAGGACAGCTGTGTGTACTCACCCACCCCCGACCACACACACACACACACACACACACACACACAGTCACACACACACACTCACAGACACACACTCACACACACACACACACACACACACACACACACACACACACACTCACACACAGAAATATAAACAGATTCACACAGTCAGATGCTTGGAGTACACTGATCCGAACACGGATACACACGTTTACAGACACACAGAACATACATCAACAGAGACAGCAAAATGGAAACACACAGACGAAGACATATACATACATGCATTAACACACATATACACACAGACATGGAGACACACACAGAGACAGTCGCACACTGTATGCTCCCTCTACCTCAAACACTGTAGTTTATTACTACTATTTTTATTATTATTACTAGTAGTAGTAGTAGTATAGTGGTAGTAGTATGATTGTGTAAAGTCAGTGTCCCTCCCTGTGACTGTGGAAGGTTCACCTGCAACGAACCAGAAACACATCAAATAAAAACAGACGAGGAAAAAAAGCTGAAAAACACACTATTCCATTCAGGCTGAGAGGAGAGTCGTTTACAAGATGCATTTACCTTAATTGCATCATGAGCTAATTAATCTGGATTAATGAGGGGGGACTCTGGGAGTGAGAAGAGGTGAGAGGAGGGGAGGGGAGGGGAGGGGGCGGTGGCAGCGGCCAGGGGATTTTCTTGGTGTCTTGCCAAGCATGTGATGTATATATATATGTACACACACACACACACCACCATCTGACTCTGTTGGCCCGCTGTTGGCTCGACGCTGGCCGGCGCAGATCCATGTGTGTCAGTTCTGTCGCCCCTCGCTTGCTGGGACACAAAGACAGGTTTAGACAGACGGACTGAGACCAACAGTTGGATTGAAGCAAATGCTTCAATGTAGACACAGACAGGGCAGATGGACAAAAATACAGTTCAGTGACAGGACACACACACACACACACACACTGTCAGTACATTACAGCATTTGTACACAGAGAGCAACAAACAGACAATCAATATAGTGCACTGGCCACACAGCGGTACACACAGTCAGACACACAATCAGACACACACACAGTGCAGTACGGTACACACACAGACAGACACACAATCAGATATACACAGTCAGACACAGTGCGGTACACACAGGCACACACAGTCAGACACACAATCAGATATACACAGTGTGGTACACACAGACACACATTGCGGTGCACACACAGACAGACACACAATCAGACACACACTGCAGTACACACACAGACACAGTCAGACACACAATCAGACGCACACACAGTCAGACACAATCAGATATACACAGTGTGGTACACACAGACACACAGTGCGGTGCACACACAGTCAGACACACAATCAGACACACAGTGCGGTGCACACACAGTCAGACACAATCAGACACACACAGTCAGACACACAATCAGACGCACACACAGTCAGACACAATCAGATATACACAGTGTGGTACACACACAGACGCACAGTGCGGTGCACACACAGTCAGACACAATCAGACACACAGTCAGACACAATCAGACACAGTGTGGTACACACACAGTCAGACACACAATCAGACACACAGTGCGGTGCACACACAATCAGACACACACACACTGCAGTACACACACAGTCAGACACACAGTCAGACACACACACACAGTCAGACACACAATCAGACACACACACAGTGCGGTACACACACAGACAGACACACTGCAGTACACAATCAGACACACAGTACGGTACACACACATACACACACAGTCAGACACACACAGTTCAGTACACACACAGACACACACAGTTCAGTACACACACAGACACACACAGTTCAGTACACACACAGACACACACAGTTCAGTACACACACATACACACACAGAGTCAGACACACACACACAGACAGTGAGTGCTACTGGGTGAAAGTGCTGTCTCTCTCTCCCCCTCTCTTTCTCTCTCCCCGTCTCAGATGGATTAGGTGGTGATTGGTGTGGAGAGTTGTGCTGGCCGTAAGCACAACGCAGACAGCTCCCCCTCTCTCTCCGTCAGCCCCGGCCCCGCTCCCTCGCTCCCTCGCTCCCCTCCTCCTCTTCCTCCATCCATCTCTCGCTCTTGTCTGTGTTTTTGTGTTTTTATCAGCGTGATAAAGTGCCCGCTTGCCCTGTAAGTGCTGGCAGAAACTGTACCAGTCGGCAAAAAAATAAACCAAAAAAACATGCGTCTGAATAATAGAAGCAACAGCAAAAAACACTTAAAAAGGAAAAAAAAATCTAATCTCCGCCATCCCGTTCCTTACAGGAATATACAGATAGATGGAGAGATAGGTGGAGAGATATAGAGATGCACAGAGCAAAAGCTCCACGTCTGTGTGGATAAACAGGCTGTTTCAGTGACACCTGATGGACACAGGCCAGCAGGCGGGCAGCATGGGCCGGTCACCTGCATATACTGAGGAAAAGATAGAGCTCCCAACCAAGGGGCTGCACCTGAGCTGTGGATCAATAACGCTCTGACAAGTGGTGTGTAGATCACACTGACTCTGCAGCAGTCCAGTCTGTGACTCTATACCAGTCCAGCCCAGTCCAATCTGTGAGTCTACAGCAGTCCAGTCCAGTCAGTGACTCTGCACCAGTCCAGTCCAGTCAGTGACTCTACAGCAGTCCAGTCCAGTCCAGTCTAGTCCAGTCCAGTCAGTGACTCTGCACCAGTCCAGTCCAGTCAGTGACTCTGCACCAGTCCAGTCCAGTCCAGTCCAGTCAGTGACTCTGCACCAGTCCAGTCCAGTCAGTGACTCTGCAGCAGTCCAGTCCAGTCCAGTCCAGTCAGTGACTCTGCAGCAGTCCAGTCCAGTCAGTGACTCTGCAGCAGTCCAGTCCAGTCCAGTCCAGTCAGTGACTCTACAGCAGTCCAGTCCAGTCAGTGACTCTGCAGCAGTCCAGTCCAGTCAGTGACTCTACAGCAGTCCAGTCCAGTCCAGTCCAGTCCAGTCAGTGACTCTGCAGCAGTCCAGTCCAGTCAGTGACTCTGCAGCAGTCCAGTCCAGTCCAGTCAGTGACTCTACAGTCCAGTCCAGTCAGTGACTCTGCAGCAGTCCAGTCCAGTCTAGTCCAGTCCAGTCCAGTCAGTGACTCTGCACCAGTCCAGTCCAGTCCAGTCCAGTCAGTGACTCTGCACCAGTCCAGTCCAGTCAGTGACTCTGCAGCAGTCCAGTCCAGTCCAGTCCAGTCAGTGACTCTGCAGCAGTCCAGTCCAGTCAGTGACTCTGCAGCAGTCCAGTCCAGTCAGTGACTCTACAGCAGTCCAGTCCAGTCCAGTCCAGTCCAGTCAGTGACTCTGCAGCAGTCCAGTCCAGTCCAGTCCAGTCCAGTCAGTGACTCTGCAGCAGTCCAGTCCAGTCAGTGACTCTGCAGCAGTCCAGTCCAGTCCAGTCAGTGACTCTGCAGTCCAGTCCAGTCCAGTCAGTGACTCTGCAGCAGTCCAGTCCAGTCCAGTCCAGTCAGTGACTCTGCACCAGTCCAGTCCAGTCCAGTCCAGTCAGTGACTCTGCAGCAGTCCAGTCCAGTCCAGTCCAGTCAGTGACTCTGCAGCAGTCCAGTCCAGTCAGTGACTCTGCAGCAGTCCAGTCCAGTCCAGTCCAGTCCAGTCAGTGACTCTGCAGCAGTCCAGTCCAGTCAGTGACTCTGCAGCAGTCCAGTCCAGTCCAGTCAGTGACTCTGCAGTCCAGTCCAGTCCAGTCAGTGACTCTACAGTCCAGTCCAGTCAGTGACTCTGCAGCAGTCCAGTCCAGTCTAGTCCAGTCCAGTCCAGTCAGTGACTCTGCAGCAGTCCAGTCCAGTCCAGTCCAGTCAGTGACTCTATACCAGTCCAGCCCAGTCCAGTCCAGTCCAGTCAGTGACTCTACAGTCCAGTCCAGTCCAGTCCAGTCAGTGACTCTACAGTCCAGTCCAGTCCAGTCCAGTCAGTGACTCTGCACCAGTCCAGTCCAGTCAGTGACTCTGGGTTTAATGTCATTGTGGTTTACTGTTTCTGCAGCAGTTGAGGCGATGAGAGAAAGGCGCTATACTGAGTGTGTGTTCTGAAGGCCTGAGCAGCAGTACGCTCAGCACAGTGCAGTGCGTACTCGGCCGCCCCCCGCAGCGGCGCTGGTCCCGGGACAGGCCTGTGTGTGAGCGCTGGAGGTGTGCAGCAGCGCCGGGCTCTCCAGGCCGCTCTGCTGACCTGCGGCTGCGGGACGGAAACTTTGTACTTCATCTTATTAATAACAGATTTTAGGAGAAGGGGGGGGGATGGGGATCCTTGAAAAAAAACAAAGCTGTTTCCCAGCAACTGCTCCCGCCTGCTGTCAATCACCCTGGATGGGGGGGGGGGGGGGAATTCAAACTGCCGCCCTTCCCCCAGCCGGTCTCCACGGCAACCGGGAGCTGTCAATCACGGGGAGAGGGGGCGGGATGAGTGCCCCCCTCGTTTCCCTTGGCAACGGAGCTGCCAATCATAGCAGGGGGCGGATCTGAGCCCCCCCTCCAACACGCTCCCTCTCTCTGTGAAAATAAAACAGAAAAATACATGGCAGAGCGGTTGTGCACACACGCACAGTCTCACTCCGCAGCCAACGAGCTGCCCAGCACACTTAACACAGCGGTGTGTTACTGCAGTGCGTCTGCGTGCTCCGCGGCCCGTCCTCACAGCACAGAGCTCTCCAGCGACACCGTGTCGACCGAGCAGCGGACAGCAGCGCACACTCGGCGGCGAGAAACACCTGGACACTGCGTGTGTCAACTTGTGACGGCCCATCCGTACAAATCAGTGAAATGTATTGTTGATAAAGTATTAAAACATGTATTAAACTGAATGAATAACAGTATCTCAAACCAAATGTACAGACACACACATATGCAGACATTTGTACATTGAGGTATGCATAATAATAATAATAATAATAATAATAATAATAATAATAATAATAATAATAATAATAGTAGTAGCAGTTGTTAAAAACACCCCCCTAGCGGCCACACGCGGCGCTGCAGCCTGCCCGGAGCGATGACGTAGCGGCGAGTCTGAGTACGCGAGAGTGCGTGTGCGCTGGGAGTGGGAGAACGGGAAGGAGAGAGAGAGAGAAAGAAAGAAAGAAAAGAAAAAAGGAAAACCACGCCGACCAGCAAGCCAACAAGCAAGAGCTCGCCCGCCTTGGTTGGTCGGAGGACCGGAGCTCGGACTGTTTCTCAAAATCAGAATTATATTTTTCTCCGTTTTTGAAAAATATATTTTTCTTTTCTTTTTGTATCCCTCCTTCCTTCCTTCCTCTACTTTAGTTCCTGCGCGGAGAAAAGTGCAGCGACATGCGCCGCGCCGCCGCCGTCCCGGGCTCGAACTAGTTCCTGTGCGAGGAGGAGGAGGAGGAGGAGGAGAGCGGCACCGGGACCGGGAGGCTCTGCACACGGAGCCGAGCCGCGGCGGGTATCGAGCATCTGCGGGTCTGCCGGGTCGGATTAGTTATTAATATCGTCCCCTGCGTGCGGGCGGCGCGGTGGCTGCGGGTCTCCGGCCGCGCTGGTTGCGTGTGGCTGAGGTCCGGCCGCCGAGGCGGGGGTTGTGTATCGGTGTGATTGCCTGCGTGCTCTCCGTCTCTGGACGCACCGCTATGTGGCCGCCCGTCCGCTCGGCTCCTCGGTTAGCGGGAACAATGCCCCGTCCTGCGGGTCCTCTCTGAGCCCGCGCCGCTGGATGCAGCTCCAACCCGCCGCACGTCTCTCGTCGCCCCGCTTCTTCCCGTGCGCTGCCCCGCTCTCTCGCAGGGCTTGTTTTCGTCCTCCAGGAGCGGACAGTAGCGGCAGGCTCGGCGGCTGTAGCCTCTGCTAGCGACCCGTCCTCGGCGTGCGGCGCCTCCGCTCTCAGACACTTTGTTCTCCCGCACGGCGAGACCCGGGCTGCGGGTTTGAGCGGCTGTTTTTTGCGTGATTTGATTTCGTGCTGTGCGCGCACTCGGGCCGAGCTCGTCATCTGTGCGCTCTGACAGAC
Organism: Amia ocellicauda; assembly: GCF_036373705.1. Taxonomy (NCBI): domain Eukaryota; kingdom Metazoa; phylum Chordata; class Actinopteri; order Amiiformes; family Amiidae; genus Amia; species Amia ocellicauda. The sequence goes on from NC_089856.1 coordinate 955,790, forward strand.
ACTCTTTTGTGCATTATTTTTGTGTTCCCTGGGAGAGACGGCGAGGTGTTTTTGTGGCTGGATATTTTGGTCTGCTTGTAAGTATGGACGAACAGACTCGTATGCTGGCTGGTCTCGCCGGCATTGGCGGACTATCACAGGGCGACGTGGGCGACCCGGACGCCGTGCGGAAGCAGCAGTCCCTGGGCCAGCCGCAGCAGGACATCGGGGACATCCTCCAGCAGATCATGGCCATCACGGACGAGAGCCTGGACGAGGCGCAGGCCAGGTGAGCTTCGGTTTCAAGACAGGAGGGGAGAGGGGAGGAAGGATCAGTTGACCGCAGACCGGCGGTGCATGCTCGAGTTATTACAGGGTTGATGTGAGTGCTTGTGTAATTGTAATAAAACGCTTAGGTTGTGCTGTCCGGGCTCCTTGAATTACTGGAACTAGCTCGTTTATCCGGGTCGAGACGGTGCGGATCACACACTCCTCCCTCGGTGTGTGAATTATTATGGTGTTGCCTCGCTGCACAACTTGACTCTAATGTTAAAAAATCATTTTCTTGATTTCTGTCTGTGCAACAATAACTGACCATGAGGACACCATGTATCGCGCAGCGTGTAGGTTCAGCAGCAAGAGCTACATTGTCGCGGTGGGCGCGTTGTTTTGGGGATGCGTGTGTCACACATGCGTGCCCGGGCTGGCCGCTCTTTGTGTACTTTAGTTTGCAATTTTGCAGTAAAGTACAGTAGCACTGCTGCGCACTACAGAGCACACCGAGTCTTCCTGGCGATCATTGTTTGCTGCTTTCCTGTTGACTTTGCTGCAAGTTGTAAACAACTGTTAGAAATGAGCGCATTGTTCAGACTCGTGTGTGTGTGTGTGTGTTTGTGTGTTTGTCGGTGTGTGTGTGTGTGTGTGTGTGTGTGGTTCCAGCAATACACACTGTGTGTGTCGTGTACAAGTTGCACTGAGAGAAGTAGGAAGGTTTGAACTTCGGAGGTGTAGTGTGTGTGTCGAGGCAGGTGTCATTTTTCTATGCGACCCGAAACCTGTTTAACTTGAAAGGTTTTTTCCTTTTGATTCTGATACTAATCAGTCTACCCCCTCCCCAGGTCAGAACAAATCCTACCCAAATACTGTGTACATATCCCAGGATCTCTTATTTTGTGTGAGACCTGTCCAAACAGCAACTACTTAACAATACATGAATGCAGACTTTGATGTCTGATGTTGGTCAACATTTACAATATATCACAGCAGAATCGTGTTAATAGTGGTATTGAAGCTGTAGTGTGTATACCCCCGGGCTGCACTGCTGTTGTGTACCATGCGTCTATATTGCTACAATGCACGTCCTCTGGGTGCTTGTAAAATGCAGACATGTATTATTGATATGAAGTTGGCTGGCTTTTTAAGATGGGAGGGTGGGTGTGCGTGTAAGATGGTTGTGTGCTTGTGTGTGAGTGTGTGCCATTTTGAGTTCAGTGTTAGGGCACTGCATGCAGACGGTGCTTCTCTCCGGCTGGATGTGAAATACAGTATCATTCAGGAGTGTGATTTTATTGTTGTAGATGGGGCATTCATTAAGATGCATTAGCCCGGGGGGAGGGGGAGAGCGGTGTGTTGTGCAGTGATCACAGACTGAATCATACACGACAGGTTCAGCCTATTAAATCGCCTAGTACTGCGCCGAGTCCAGTCCTCCTATATCTGTGCATTGCCACGCACAGCCCCCCGCCTCCCCTCTGGATTTTAAGGTCCATTTTGGGGCGGATATTGACATTTTATTCTCAGTCAATATTTAACACGTCTATATTTATCTCGCATTGGTAGGTGTGGCTGTTACATTATTATAGTATTGTTGTATTGTGTGTATTTGGGGATGTCCTTTTTAAACGCATCACACTGTCCTGGTGTGTACTGGTATGTTTCTTCATCGTAGAGAGGGGAGCTGAGATGGTTTGAGGGCCTACGTGTAGAAATGGACAACTGTGCACAGTAATACCCTACAGCGCCTCATTTACACAAACCCCATTAACGTGGCCGTGTGAATGAGGGGCTCCACACAAGCGGCTGTGTCCGTCCGCTGGCTCATCTGCATAGACAGCAGTTTCGCACCCGCCGACAATGGCTTCAGCATTAGCGAGGACCGGCCACATGTCTTTTGTGTGGATGTGTGGCTGGTGTGAACCGGCCGGGGTGTCTCAGTCAACACACCGGCCAAATGGTCCTTCGTGGGCCTGTAGACACTGAGGGACCTGCCATGACCTCTCCGTCTGAGCGTTAACACACCGCCGTGTCGGGTATTGAAACGGGCCGTGTTCACTCAGCCCGCACACGTGTGTCTGGGACTGCCCGGGCTGTGAACACGACGACCCCCGGATAGTAACCCGTGTTGGGCCGGGGGACCCCCTCTTCTCCGGGGTTTGTTTAAATGCATCCCTGGTCTCGCTGTGGTGACGGTGGACAAGTTATGACACCTCAAATAGGGACTTTCATATCATACAAATCAGAATAATAAATCCTCCACAGAGTAGTAGTATTACTATTTGAAATGGCTGGCTAGGCCGTTAGGCGTAATTTCACTGAGTACCGTTTGACCACCTGGTCCCCTTAATTAATTCCCCCCCCCGTGATTGTGAGGCTGCAGCGGCTCGATCAATCCGGTGGACAGAGGCGCCTGTCCGCGCAGCTGCCGCTAATTGCGTTTCTATTAATGAGCTGCGGCCCGGCTGTGCACGCGTTATAACGACCGGCAAATTCATTCATTTCTCCGCAGTTTCATAAAATGCAAACTTTGTTAATAGGCCGGAAAAGCATTTCGTATTAAGATAATGCACTTTGAAAATGTGGTTAAGACGTTGGGGTATCTTCTAAAATCAGACCCTGCTCTCTATTTAACATTGTTTTTGGTGCACAACTTCAGCTAACGTTATGATCGTTATATTTGACATTTGTAGTCTTTTGTAAAGTTGTCTGTACAATTTTGCACGCCCTGCAAAAAAGAGTGCTCGCAATTTGCAGTTTTAAAATGGCCAGAATTTTACAACAATCACATACAATAAAACGGAATAATAAAATGCAGTCAAGTAGCAGTATAGATAATCACCGTTCACTCTATAAATATGGACACGTTCAGATATCTGCTTATGGTTTTATTTGATTTGATGATGGACTTTGCGTTACCGTTTTAAAAACGCTTTTCAGGTTTGAAGTGACAATCCTTTCAAGGTATAATCAATCCAACACGTACTTTAACTACTTCACCTAGCCAGTAACTTTACTCCAAATCAGAGGGATCATTTGTCTATTTAACAAAACAACTGGATGTTCCCTCCTGCTATTTATTATTGCCATGCACTGGTATCTGAGTCTCCATATTTGCACAACTCCAAGGACATCAAAGCCAGAGTTGTAGTCCTCATTCAACCTGTAGACTCGGAGTAACGTGTAGAATTGTATTTATTTTTTAGAGATTTCTGCTGCTTCTAGTAGTGTCTCTCTGTTGATCTCTCCATCCATTCAGAGCCAGTAACGTGCTCTGCTGAGGTGTGGGCTTCCTTCTTACATACAAAGAACACATTTTAAATATTTACATGAGAGTAGTGATAGCAGGAGGTGAATTTGAGACTGTCCCCCCTGTGTTGTAACTTATTGTCTTGTGTAGTTGCAACAGATCCCAAACTGTGTGTGTTGGGATGGGTATCGTGCGTCCCATATAAATTTGAAATTTATGAGATTTTTCTATTAAGACTAAAAGACACACGGCCAATCTTTGACTGTGAGAGTGGTGTGTGTGTGAGTATTTTTCTGTATGTATATAGTTGTGTGTCTAGTTCTGTGTCTGCTTGTGCATGTAGCTGTGGGGTTGTATGGAGTTTGTGTCTGTGGGTGGGTGTGTGTGTTGGTGTTGGGGGGGGTGTGGGTCCGGTCATGTTGGCGCCAGGGTGGATGGCAGGAACAGCCCCTGGGCACACTCACTCCGCCAGCCAGGTCACATGACCACGGTGAGCACGCTCACTCTGGGGGGTGGGGGAGGAGGAGGGTTGGGGGGTGCTGTGACACAGGAGCCCTCTGTCTGCCCCTGGGCCCCCCCGGCCCTCTCAGCGTGACTGGAGCACAGGGCTGCCCCCAGGCGCTCAGAGTTATATTTAATCTGACGGTCTGTCTGCTCGGGAGGCGTCTGTGTCTGTCTGCCCGTGTGTCTGAGCAGTTGGTCTCTCTTCCTCTTTCTTTCTCTCCCTCCCTCTCTCTCGCTCTCTACAAAACATGCCCAGCAAAGGCACAAGAAACCCGTAGCTCTCATCTGTGCATCTCTTTCCGTCTATCCATTTATCAGTCTATTTATCCCCCTGTCTGCAGCACGTGCATCGTCAAGGCAAAGGAGCTCTCTGTCAATGTATCAATCCATCTCTCTCTGTCTCTTTATTTAGCTCTCTATTCCTATCTGTCTGGATCGATCTATAGGATGTACAGCACAGGCCGTGGGAGCCATCGATACATCTGTCCATCTGTCCAGTAATCTGTCTGTCTCTGTCGATCCAGCCACACACTGATGAAATTGGTGTCAGATGAGGCTTTTTCTTTTGCTTTATTCCTCCCTCTCTCTCATGTGTTCTGTTTATTCCAAAGTCATGTGTGGGGGGGGCAGGGAGAGCACACGAGAGATGCAGTCTCTAGTTTCCATGTTGAGAGATGTTTATTTTAACTTTGCCACTCTACTGAAAGATTGTAAAACTAAATAACAGTTGAGGCGACTTCCGGCTCAATGCACAGCAGCACCAGAACCGACCCACGGATTACCGACAGCATACGGCAGAAACGGACCCCCACCCTCCACCTGTGACCCCAATTGGAAAAGTACAATTCTAAAACCAACAAAACTGTAAAGAACACACACACCATAAAAACATCCATAAAAACACAACCCCCCCCCCCAGTGCTCCTGTAAATGGAGACCAGAGAGATGAACGGAGAGCAGTTACAGGTATGACAGGAGTTCGTGGCACACAGGCCCTCCCACAGCGCCAGTCCAGTCCTACTCCAGCCCCGCCAGGAAATAAGCGACCCGGCACCTCTATCTGAGAGACACGGTCTGCGAGGGAGTGGGGAATCCTGCAGGAGTTGCACAAATTCCCTTCTGGGTGTGAGGGGCGAGTGGTTGTGTTGCTGGTGTGCAGGCAGCGGCTGACAGGATGTTAGTACTGGAGAGTGAGAGAGAGCTGGAGCCCAACGACACTGAAGTGCAGTGAAGTGCAGTGGGGATGCTGTTTGCAGGCAGAGATATTGCACTGTGCACTGTGTGTGTGTTTAACCCCCATCTCTGCAGCTCACCTTCACTGTTCCTAGAGATCAGTATACAGACTGAATACAATATAAAATAAAATGGTTAGCTGGAGTTTAAAAATAAAGTTTGGGAGGAGGACAACCCCCACTCACACTTCACCCTGCTCCAAACACAGCCAATCAGAGACACCCTCCAGTCATGCTTCATCCTGCTCCGAACACAGCCAATCAGAGACACTCTCACTTCCATAGCAGTGCATCCATGCTCCCTGTTACTTTAACTCGGAACCACATCCCTCTGCTGCCCCCCACGGCGGGTCCTGATGGCCTCGTCCTCGTGGCCAGGCCCTCGCGCCCTCAGACCAGCGGGTTCGGCCCGAATCAACTCCACTACTTCAATCACTGCCTTCTCCCACTTTCTGTCTGAACTACTGCAATGTCATTAAATTTATCCAAGCAGCAGAACCAGGCAAGGCCTCAGACCTGGGACTGTATTTAGAGCTCTCCCCATAGAGCCTTCAGGACCAGGGCGGGCTGGATGGCTTCCTGTGCTGGAGTGTCAGTGATTTTCTCTCTCTCTCTCTCTCTCTCTCTCTCTCTTCCTCTCTTGTCCCGATCAGAACCCTGTATTTTGACTGTTTCCTCTCTGAAGAGAAGGATCCCGCTAGTGAAAATAAATACAATTAAAGCATGGAAGTAGAAATAACCTCTACATGTCTGTAAAACCGCACTCTGCTGCAGTGTGGAGGTGTGTTGCGCTGCGGGTGGGGAGGGATGTGAGGGGTGTTGCTTCACCTGGGGGTGTGGGGAGGGATGTGAGGGGTGTTGCGCTGGGGGTGTGTGTGGTGGCTGCTGATGCGTGCGCGTGTGCCCTGTGCAGATCCTGGCGTGACGACCGGCTGCACTGGGGGGCGGGAGAGGACCAGGCCCCCCCACGGGACACGGGGGGCGCGGCGGGGGCCGGTCTGCCGCTCAACTTCCAGCACAGGTCAGTACTGACCGGGCACACGCACACTGCATCCGCCCTCCATCCCTCCATCCCTCCATCCCTCACCCCCTCCTTCACTTCCCAGCGCTGGTCAGTACTGGCCGGGCACACCCTGACCTCATTGTTCCCCCGTCACTCTCTCCCTCCCTTCATGCATCCTTCTCAACCCCCCATGGACAGTGACAGGCTGGGGGGGCAGTGCATGTTTGTTTGTTTGTTTGTTTGTTTTATTTTCAGTATCATTTTTGGGGTATTATTGATTAAACTCACACAGGTGCACACAGGGACCTCGAGGCAGAACAGAAGAGAGCTGGGTTGGAGAGGAGGGACGGGTATCCTACTGCTGTGAATAAAGTGTCAGTTTTCAGCCGATTACACTGTGCAGGACAGAGACACAGTCCAGTGCAGCAGTGCCATTGCACAGTACAGTAATGTTGTGTTGTGACAGTCAGGATGTTGAGTCAGTATCTTTAAAACATTAGAACCCCCCACCCCCACACACACACACAGACCCCCCCCAATGCAAGTGTGCTGGCTCGCCTCCCAGTTGAGCTCCTCGTTACTTAATTGAATCGTTAATTATGTAACACGATTTGCTTAATCAGACCTTTGCAGTTAATTTTTTTCCTTTCGGTTTTTATTTGTACTGCTTTTCTTTCATTCATCCATTCATACCTTTTCTTTCTGTGGTCCTGTGCTTGTGTACGTGGCTGTCAGAGTCCAGGTGTGCCGGGACTGGCCCTGTTGATCGGACACTAATGACTCTTACCTGGGAGTGTTAAGCACTGGCGTGTGGGTGTGTGCGTTTGTGTGCACCGCGCCACACCTAACCTCAGACCCAGTTTGGCCCCGTGTCTGGGCCCTGCTGTTCCCTCGGCTGTGTAGAGTAAAGACGGAGGAATCGTGGACCGGCGCCGGGAGTCGGACTGTGGTTCTGGTGCTCAGCCTGGGTCTGGCTCCGTCACTGATCTCTCTCTCTCTCTCTCTCTCTCTCTTTCTCTCTCTCTCTCTTTCTCTCTCTCTCCCCCTCTCCTCTTGGACAGGAAGCACGCTCTGAACTGCCACCGAATGAAGCCCGCGCTGTTCAGCGTCCTGTGCGAGATCAAGGAGAAGACAGGTGAGCCGCCAATCGATCGATCTGTTTGACCAGTGCAAAATATAGATACGGCGTATATATATATATATCGATCTGATCGGTTTATCGGGGTGATGGCTCTCCAGAGGGGGGGTACGGCCGGCCGATTTGCTATATTTATGGATTACTGTTATTATGTTCATCGGGTTGGCTTGTGGGTGAACGTGTCGATCGGTCGGGCGATTGATCTCTTAACAGGTGTATTTATCGGGCTCGTGGGCTGATATTTTTGTCTGTGCTGATTAGAGCTGGTTTATTGATCAGGCCAGGCGGTTTGGTCCGTTGATTGGGCAGGGTATGGCTCGATTGATCTTCCGACAGCGGTGATCGGTTGGGTTATAGATCAGTTTGAACACGGCCTGCGGCTCTGGCTGCTGTTCCTGCTGTTATCAATATCTTTCTCGTAATTATTAAAATATGAGTATAATATTATGGCAGAACAACGAGCGGTTTAAACCACCTATCTCGCCCTCCGTAGGTCTCTGCCCCCCCACCCCTCTCCCTGTCAATCACCCTCTTTTCCTGACTGCTGATTGGCCCAGAAGGAAGGGGGGAGGGGACGGGTGAGGGGGTAGGGGGTCTCCGGTCGCCCTGGCAACACGCTGTCTTATTTACCTCAAGTCGCTCTGTTTGATTCCCTCGTTCAGCCCTTTAGCCCAGAGAGAGAGAATAAATGAAGGCTGATGGGGGGAGAGGGAGAGAAGGTTACAGAGGTGGGCGGAGGGATGGAGAGAGCGAGGGGAGGGTGGTGAGGGAGAGTGGACGGGGAAAGATGGAGGGAGTGGGAGCGATAGATGGGGATGGAAGGGAGATAAGATCGAGAGCGAGGAGGAGGAGGAGGGAGAAGAGCATTAGGGGCTTCACTACGGACACGTGTTGACGGGCAGCTCCCTGCAGGGTGGCTGGTCTGTGGACAGACTGATAGAGGATAGATAGAGAGTGAGCAAGGGAGATCTGTTTAACGAGAGGGGGATGGAGGAATAGATCTGTTTAAGAAGATAGAGAGAGGGGCAGGGAGAGATCTGGTTAAAAAAAGGGGGGAGAGATATCTGTTTAACATGGGGTGGAGAGATCTGTTAAACGAGAGGGGAAGGGAGAGATCGGTTTAAGAGAGAGAGGGGGAGGGAAAGATCTGTTTAACAGTGAGAGATAGGGGGAGAGATAGGTTTGTACCCCTTTATTATTTTATTGTATCTGTAAGTGCTTTGGCATACCTGTGTAAACATTTGAATTTGGGAGACTAGTTTGGAAACCCTCCTCTCTCTCTTGCTCCCTCCCTCCCTCTTTCTCTTTTCTGTCCCTTTTAAACTTAATTTTTTGCATCCACTCTGTCCTTTCCTTTCCCTCCCCCTCTCTCTCTCTCTCTCCCTCTTTTCCCCTCTCTCCCTCTTGAATAAGACAAGCAAGGGACCCAGTGCTTTGATATGGTAATAGAGGAAGGAGGGGGGGTGCCACAGAGGGAGGGAGGGAGAGAGAGAGAGAGGGATGTGGGGGAGGGGTGGTGAATTCCTGAGAGAGCAGTGTGCAGGATTGTTTTCATTGTTAAGGAAATGTCCCCTCACATATGCCAGGTCTCTCCCTCTCTCTCTCTCTCTCTCTCTCATCCCTTTTCTGTGCTTTCCTTTATTTTCCCTCCTCTCTCACTCTCTCACTGTACTGAGGTATTGGACCCCCCCTCTCCCTTTGTCATTGCAGTGCTAGTGTCCAACTCACTCTGCACAGTGTTGCTGTGTTGGAGTCCACTCCCTTTTGTGCATGGTCTTGTGTCTCAGGTGTATTGTCTCCCTGTCGAAGTGTGTCTGTGCATATTATACCTACACACACTCTTGCACCCACGCTTTCTCTCACCTACACACACATCTTCACACTCTCTCACAACTACACACACACACACCTAAACTCTCTCTCACACACACACACACAAATCCCAGTAAGGAGGGAGTGTGTGATTAATGGAGAGCAATGCGAGAGCAGCTGGGACGAGCACTGAGCCTGCTCGCACCTCTGCTACTGTCCCTGCCGCTCACTACACATGCTACACACGTGCTACACACTCGCTACACACTCCTCAGCCCGTATAACAGCCAGTCACTCTGAAGCAGTCCAGTCCAGTCGGAGTGCGGTGAGGGCTGTGTGAACTACAGTACTGGGGTGTGCGACTGTGCGTGTCTGTGTCTATATCTGTGGATGAGTACATCTGTCTGTGTGTGTGTGTGTTTGTCATTGTGAGTGTGTGTGTGTGTGTGCGCGAGAGCGGGGTGTGAGTGCGTACGAACTGTGATTGATGAGGTTCAGTTGCTGTGGTAATGGCCCTCTGCCTGTTAGCAGCTGGCTCGCTCGACAGCTGATAGCAAGCAGGCCTGCCGTCACCCTGACAGCCTCACCCCTCCCCCCCGACATGGAGCCCTCTGACTGGGGCCTTGCAATCACCCGCTGCCCCTGCTCTGGCCTTGGCCTAGCTCTCGCTCCGTGTCTTGTCTGTCTGTGTGTGTCCGTGTCTGCGTGTGCGCTCTGTGCGTCTGTGTGCTGCCTGGCTCTGTGTTTCTACTCTCCATCTCTCTCTCTCTCTCTCTCTCTCTCCACTGGCAGTCTCTGGGCACTGTTTATTTATTGTATTATTATTTGTTTTAAATGTTTGAGGAACACGCAGTCCATGGGTGTCTTGATTCATGTGAAAAAGGATACAGCAGCTGGGAGTAGATTGATCCATATAATTGTGAATTATTAAACATTTGTCAATAATATGAAATGGATTTTTATTAGAACCCATATATTTTACTAGGTTACTCTAATACCCACTGACTCCAGTCCAGTCAGTGACTCTGCAGCAGTCCAGTCCAGTTAATCCACAGTAGCAGTAGTTTCTTCCAGTTTTCTCTTCCATTTCCTCCTCCACACTCTGTTCTTTCTCTCCCTCCCTCCCTCTCTCTGTTGACGTGCAGTGTTTGTGTTGTGTTGTAGTGACAGTGTTTGTGTAGGCAGGTGTGTGCGTGCCTGTCTCCCTCCCTCCCTCTCTCCCTCTCTCTCTCTCCTGATTTCCTTCTCTTTACTCCTGTCCTCCCCTCTCTGCCTCTTGTTTCTGCGGTGTCCCTCCCCTTCTGTCCTCTCTCTCCCTCTGGTTCCCTCCCCTCTCTTCCCTCGTCTCCCTCCCTCTCTCCCTCTGCGTGTCTGGGGGCTAGCACAGTTCGTTAAGGATTGCCCCGTCTCTTTAATTAATGATATGTAAATTTCCCTTGGATGGATTGCATTACCATGTGTGGGGGGGGAGGGGGGGCTGTGCCTCTGCCTGTAATCCAGCCTAATTAAAGCTTAATTAACACTGATGCCTGGCTCTGGGTGTCGGCCCAGCTCCACTCAGCACTGACAGCCAGCAGACAGACGCACGCTCACACTCACACTCACAGAGATATGTGTATATGTATTTACACACACATGTGTATATGTGTGTGTATGCAAATATATATACATATGCACACACACGCACTCACACAGATATATTTATACACACTCGTGCACAGAGATCCATGTACACACACAGCCATAGTGGTAGAGGCCTCTTTGTGTTGCTGTGCAGGTGTTTGTCCGTGACACATTCTGCTCCGGCTGCAGTCTGGCTCGGCGGCTTCACAGAGGCGTGTCGCTGCGTGTAAAGATCCCGGGACACGGAGCCTCGCCCTGGACCGCAGGGGGCGCTGCGCAGAGCCGCTCTGAACACCTGCAGCTCGCCTGCCTTTCTTACTGCCACTACAGCATGTCAGGTGCTCGTCCACCCTCTGCTTTGGCCGACTGTGTCCCTGACAACCGAGTCGTAGCCCGTTGTTGTCGCTAGTGGTGGCCATGTCAAAATGTACGCCACTCCGGGTACCTGCTGTGTCAGGAGCATCCCGCACCGAGTCCCAGTGTCCTCCCAGCCCTGCCAATGCGCTGTACAGAGCCCCCCCATGCAGACGCACCACGGACGCACCCTACGGAGGCCTGTATTGAGGCCCGGTGTGCGGCAGTTCCCGGGCGTTAGTAAGACGCTACTCGAGGCATGGTTATGCGTACAGATTTTATTTTGACAGAGTGCATGTGATGACAGCGAGAGACTCATCTCTCCACTCCACTGCGCCCATTATTCAACACTAATATTGGTGCAGAGGTGGGCCCTTAGACCGGGGATCGGTTAATTCATCGGGTAATTAGCTAATTGTGTTAATTAGTTAATGAGTCTGTGGCTGTGGGGTGAGGTGATTGGGGGGCACTTGTTTGTGATAGAGACACACAGAGATGCGGAGGCAGACACGCCTCTGGACCTGTATATCAACACTTCGGCAGCACTGTAGCTCAGTCAGGCCAACAAAGCTTTTCTGGTTTTGTATTGGGCTTGTGTGTGTGTTGATGTGCTGCAGTCCAGTCTAGTCAGTGACTCTCCCTTTCTCTCTCTCTCTCTCTCTCTCTCTCTCTCTCTCTCTCCCCCTCTCTGTTTTATTGCTTTACTTCAGTTTCTCTCTCCAGTTTTCTCTTTTCTCTCCCATGTTGGTAACCTTCTCCCCTCTGTTTCCCTCGCTCTGGGGTTCTCCCCTCCTCTCCATCCTTTTTCTTCCTCTCGCTTTCTGTCCTTCCACGACTGTTCACAATCTGTTCTCTGCTCCCTCATCTCTCATTCCTTCTTCCAACATCATTTCTTTCTCCCTCTCCTTTTGTCCTTTTCCCCCCCTCTGACATCCAGTCCTGCCTTTTCACTTCTTTATCTTTCTCCCCCCTCTCCTTCTCTCTGTCAGGGGTTGATATTGTTAGTCAGAGATCTTGTCCTCTTCTGTGTCTCTTAGGTGCTTATCTCTCTGCAACAGAGCTGTGTGTGTGGGGGGGTGGGGGGAGCTGTGTGTGTGCATATGCGGTTTGTCTCACACCTGTCTGTGTGGCAGGGCGTGTGTGTTTGTGTGTGGGAGTTTGTGCGTTTGAGATGTGTGTGTGTGTGAGGTCAAAACTGAGGTTGTGAGTGACAGATGGTCAGGTCAATTAACGTGACCCCCAACCCTCAACCCCCCAATCTGTCCTGGGGGCGACAGGGCTGCTTTGTCACGACAGCAAGACGTGGAGGTGCAGGGGGGCAGTGGGGTCAGGGTAGTGGTGTGTCGGTCAGCCAATGCAGGGGCGGTTTGCTCCAGCCCCGTGCGACTCTCTGTGTAAACTGTCCAGTGCTCTCAATCCTGAGCTCCTCAGCAGGTCCCGTGTGCGCGTGCGTGCGTGTCGGGTATCGGGGTGCCACACACTCCCCCTCGACATCATCATAGAGATGAGCCTGGATTGAATACACGCATGCACAGGTATTCATTCAGACACACGCCTCACACACACATGTACAAACACTTTCAGAGAGAGGGAGAGAGAGAGAACGAATGAGAAGATTAAATGGGGGCAGTTGTGAACTTTGTCGCGCTGTTTTAGGTGCAGTTTGCATGTGTGTGTGCCCGTTGCGTGTCTCTCTCCTGTGCTGTGCTGTTAGTCCTCTGCACTCCTGTCTGCTGTACTGCATGATGTTGTACAGGGCTGTGTTATGCTATACTGGGTTGTGGTGCTGTGCTGTACTGGGCTGGGCTGTTCTGCTGGGCTGGGCTGTTCTGCTGTGCTGTACTGGGCTGGGCTGGGCTGTTGTCTGTCATCATTCTCGTTCTGTGTTATAAATGAGAGGAGCTCCTCAGAACTACTGCTTAATTGCCACCTAATTTGCATAACTGTGCAAATTAATGACCTCTCAAATGAGCATTCATTTTTCACAAGGTCTTTAGGAGCTCCTTAAGAGCCCAGTGTAATTAAAACAGGAGGCAGGAGCCCGTGCCAGGCCAGGACTGCCACACTGCGCCTGCTCCCCCGCCCCCCCCTCCGTCTCCTCCTCTCTCTCTCTCTCTCTCTCTCTCTCTCAACACTCGCTTGCGTGCGCACATAGACACACAGTCAGGCAGGTGGCTGATCTGTGGATCTCCAAAATTTAGCAAAACAACAGATCCTTCCACTTTTCCACTTTCTTCTATGCAGGAGATGGAGGGAGAGGGAGGTAGAGAAGCAGATCGCTGGTGAGGCCTTGTGTGACTGTGTGCAGGAGCAGTCAGCAGGACAGAGACGCTGCTTAACACACATAAGAGACTTATGTACTTAACTGCAACCTCTGCTGTCGGCAAGACATGCGCAACATGCAGCGCAGCCTCCGAGCCCTGCTATTGCCCTCGACCTCTCCCTCTGCTATTGCCCTCGACCTCTCCCTCTGCTATTGCCCTCACCCTCTCCCTCCTCTCTGCCCCCCTTCCTATTGCCTTCTCCTTCTTTTTCTCCCTCTCCACTCTTTCTTCAATCCTCTATCCCTATCTTCCACCCTCACTCTTTTTCTCTGCCTTCCTCTTCCTCCCTGTCTCTCCCTCTTCCTCCTTGTCCCTTTCTCCCTCTTCCTCCCTTTCCCTCTTCCTCCCTGTCTCTCCCTCCCTCCCTCTTCCTCCTCCTTGTCCCTCTCTCCCTCTTCCTCCCTCTCTCTCTCCCCCCAGTGAAAGGCAGTCAATACTCTGGGGACCTGATGCAATTAAAATGCTAATCCGGTCTGTCTGGAGAGAGGCAGCTCTGACAGTATGAGGGATTGCAGTTCCCTGAGCAGGCTGGACGGAGAGAGGGAAGGAGGGAAGGGGGAGGGAAGGAGGGAAGGGGGAGGGAGGGAGGGAGGAAGGGGAAAATGGTGAGGGGGTGGTGGCAGGGGGGTTACAAGGAGACAGAGCTGGAAAAAGAAAGGGAGGGGGGGTAGAAGAGATGGGGAAGGTGGACGGCTTAGCCTCTGTACTCTATTCTGTACTGCACTGTCGACTGTACTGCACTATACTACACTGTACTGTAGACTTTACTCCACTGCACTGTAAGGAAGTCTTCAACATCCACTGCACTTTAGGTAGACTAGAGTACTAATCAGTACAGTGGAAGACGTCCTTACAGTACAGTACAGTGTAGTATAGTGCGGTCCAGTGTAGTGTAGTGTAGTACAGTGCACTGTAGCTCTGTGCTGTACCCAGAAGCACTTGTCTCTCCACAGAGCCGCACTGATCGGTGCTCAAGCTGTGTGCGGTGCGGTTTGCTGTACTGTGTGTGTGGACACACTGACTGTACGTTCTCTATATATAGTGCGTGTATTGTTTTCATCTGTAGTTTATAAGGTGTGTACATCTTTGTATTGTGTGATTATAAATAGAAATATTAAATACAAAATGAATGTGTATGTACACAGATGTATATATGGATTATGTAGGATTTGCTTGTATGTTGTGTGTGTGTATAATGTGTGTAATGCGCGTGTGTGTGTAATGCGCGTGCGTGTGTGTGTAATGCGTGTGTGTGTTTATACAGTGTGGCGCGTGTGTCACTGGAGTCGGTAGTTTGGTCTCCAGGGCGACGCTGGGCTGTGCTGGGTACTGCGACAGCTGGTTAGCGGGGCGGAGCAGAGAGAGAGGGAGAGAGGGAGGGAATATCTGCGTTTACTCTCGTTCAGTTCATCCTGATGAATGGGCTGCAGGGGGCTACTGACAGGAGAGAGAGAGAGAGAGAGAGAGAGAGAGAGAGAGAGAGAGAGAGAGGGCAAGCAAGAGACACGGAGAGGGTTGCTGGAAGTGGAAGGAAGAGAAACAGGAAGAAGATGGAGGAAGAGGCAGGAAAAGGAACAGGAAAGCGGGAGAGAGATCAAAAGGGAGAGATAGAGAAATGCCTGCCTCTCTCTCCCCCCCAAGTTACTCTTTTCCCTGCCCCTTGGCCTCCCTATTCTCCACAACACTCCCCCCCAATCTTTCTCTTGCCACTCCACTTGCCGTGTGCTTATGTGTGAGTAATTAACAGTAATCAGTGTTTAATTACGGTGATTAAACGAGTCACAGGAAATTAAGCTGCAGCTGGGGCCAGGGGGGCGTGCGGGGCGCCTGGGGGGGGCAGGGGGCAGCGAGGTGTGGCGTTGGGGGGAGCGGGCTCGGTGAGACTGTGCCCTTGGCATCGTGTGAGCCGTGCCAGCGTGTGAGGGCGGCGGGACGCGTCTGGGTGAGGAGAGAGTCCCGCCCTCAGTCTGGGGTGCTAGAGTTCGACTGGAGCATTTATACAGAGAGAGAGCGCGGCAGCAGTGCGGGGCTTCGGTCCTCCGTGTCTGTTATCGTTTCTTTGCAGACTCCCCTTCTCAGAGCGACTCGGTTGTCACAAAATACACGTTAAAACAAATGTAAATAAAAACAAATGCACGCACATCTCTGCGTATAGATGGCCTGTGACGGAGGGCCAGTGGCTGCTGCTGTTGCTGAATCCGTCAAGGTTTTATCTCATTTAAAAGTTTTAGGTTTCAAAATAAAACCCAACCCCCGTCTGGCCCCACAGCCACGATGTGAACCTGGAACTGCAGTCCAACAGTCGGCCTCTCTTGGACTCGCCGGCTGCTCCAGCCCCCCGCCGCTCTGAGCGCGTCGCTGCTGGTAGTAGTAGCCGCTGCACTATTAGTAGTAGCTGTTGCAGTACCTGACCTCCCTCTCTCTCACTGACCATCTCTTTCTCCCCCCACTTAGCTAAAAGTAAAGACCTTCCCCTATTCCTGAACCCTACCCTCCCCCCCTCTCGGTCGTGCAGTGACAGGAAGCAGCCTGTCCGGGCCCGTCTGTGTGCAGTGGGTGCCGTGGGCGGGGGGCAGCGCGAGGGGGCCGTGTCAGTGCAGGTTTCAGTGCCGTTTACGTTCACGGACCCCACTGTGGTGTCGAGTGCGCTGTGTTGCATTGCACGGTGCGGTGTTGGTGTGTCAGGTCCCATGTGGATCGGCCAGGTGGCTCGGGAACCGTGGGCTGGGCCGGGGTGCTGCACTGTGGCCGAGTGTCAAAGCAAAGCACTTCAATACGTGGAACCAGTTCAGCATCGTGTGTTTGAGGACAGGACTCTCAGGAATGAGGAGAGAGAGGCCTGGTCTGAGCGTGTGTTGGAGGATGAGGCTGGGAGAGAGGGAGAGGTAGAGGGGAGGACTAGGAGAGAGAGGCAGGAGAGTGGGAGTTTTGGAGAGGAAAAGAAAGAAAGTGTGAGAGTGAGAGGCAGAACAAGACAACAAACGAGAGCAGGAGAGGGAATGAGTGTAGGACGGAGGGGGGAGGGGGGAGGGGGGGGGGGTGTAAAATTTTAAAAAGCCAGAATGAGGGAGGCGGGGGGGTAGAGAGAGGTCAGAAGTTCACGCGATTCTGGCGGCTGCATTCCACAGCAGTGAGAGAGAGAGAGGGAGAGCGAGGGAGAGAAAGAGGACTGCACAGCTCAGAGATCTCAGGAATGTGGGGTTGGGGGAGGGGGGACGGGGGGGCTGTGGGCTACAGAGGGAGAGAAACTTCAAAAAAGAGAAACTGAAAAAACGAAAGGTTGAGGCCTTGTTTTTCAGCAGCCCCTCCCTCCTCCTGTCAGCCACTCCCTCCCTGATGCTCGGCCTGAGCGCAGGTACTGTTCAGAGTGGACTAGAGAGAGAGAGGAACCAAAGATCTGAGGGCTCCTCTCCTCTCGGACTCGCTCCTCTCTCGCCATCTTTTGGTTTGTTTTTGTTTGGTTGATGCCAGTATCCACGGCAACCAAGTGTGTGGCGGCCTGTGGTGCGAGAGAGTAAACGGGGAGTAAACGCACACAGGACGAGCAGGGTTTACTACCGCAGGGCTCGGGAGTCGGCACTGTGCGGTACCGGGCCAGAGACCCGGCTGCGCTGTGCTGGTGTTGGGGGGGTGGGGATGCGGACAGGACCCTGAGTAAAGGACCTCTTTACGGCTCAGTTTGTATGCAGTGCTGGTAGTTCCTGTTTCCAAAGCGGTGGCAGAGTGCCGCCTGCTGGTCCTGCCGGGAACTGCAGCTTTGCTCGGCTAAAAACAACCTGAACAAAATCGAGAGAGAGGTCCTGTCTGCACTACAGAGCCCCCCCCCCCCCCCACGCTCCTGATTAGCACTTAGGAGCACTTTTAGGCAACTGATGTAGTTTAAATGTGTAGTGTAGATAGGACCATAGAGAGTGATTTAAAATAAATATATATTTTTTTATATGGATGAAAAGCAGCACAGAGATGGTTATGCACAGTAGTGGACACTCCAGTATATTAACGCTGTCCCTCTCTCTCTCTCTCTCTCTCTCTCAGTGCTCAGTATTCGGGGGGTGCAGGAGGAGGACCCCCCCGACCCCCAGATCATGCGTCTGGACAACATGCTGCTGGCGGAGGGAGTGTCTGGGCCAGAGAAGGGGGGGGGCTCGGCGGCAGCAGCAGCTGCGGCGGCGGCAGCTGGGGGGTCGCCAAACGATGGCAGCATAGAGCACTCGGACTACAGAGCCAAGCTGGCGCAGATCAGACAGATCTACCACTCGGAGCTGGAGAAATACGAGCAGGTGAGACGCACGCACGCACACACACACGCCTAGAGAGACGCGCACGCACACAAACACACTCCTAGAGAGACGCGCGTACACAAACACACGCCTAGACAGACGTGTACACACAAACACACGCCTAGACAAACGCACACGCACAAACGCATGCCGAGAGAGATGTGCACACACACACGCCTAGAGAGACGCGCGTACACAAACACACGCCTAGACAGACGTGTACACACAAACACACGCCTAGACAAACGCACACGCACAAACGCACGCCGAGAGAGACGCGCGTACACAAACACGCCTAGAGAGATGAGCACACACACACAAACATGCATGCATACAGACGCACACTCCTAGAGAGAGAGAACAAGAGAGACGCACAGAGACAGGTGCGATATACACCAGGTGAGATCCTATAAACGCACACGGATACACACCTATAGTGAGACACACATCCAAAACAAGCTATTACTTATTTTCTGTCTGTGTCTGTCCATTTCCCTCTCCCTCACTCTCTTTCCTCTCTTCCCTCTCTCTCTTCCCCCCCCCCAGGCATGCAGCGAGTTCACGAACCACGTGATGAACCTGCTGAGGGAGCAGTCGCGCACGCGGCCCATCTCGCCCAAGGAGATCGAGCGCATGGTGGCCATCATCCACAGGAAGTTCAGCTCCATCCAGATGCAGCTGAAGCAGAGCACCTGCGAGGCGGTCATGATCCTGCGCTCACGCTTCCTCGACGCCAGGTCAGGGGTCCGAGCAGAGCATGTGTGGGAAAAGCACTGGGGCTGAGAGAGAGAGAGCGAGAGAGACATTTATCTAATATGAAGTACAGAACGCAGTGCAGGATTCTGGAATGTTTCCCTTCATTAGCACCGCTCTTTACTGACCGTGCCTTTCTGTGCTCTTCCCGTGTGTGTGTGTGTGTGTGTGTGTGTGTGTGTGTGTGTGGGTCCGTGTGTGCGTCTCTGTAGGCGCAAGCGGCGTAACTTCAACAAGCAGGCCACCGAGGTGCTGAACGAGTACTTCTACTCGCACCTGTCGAACCCATACCCCAGCGAGGAGGCTAAGGAGGAGCTGGCCAAGAAGTGCGGCATCACTGTGTCTCAGGTGAGGGGGGTGCATCGAGGAGGGAGTGGGGTGTGTGGAGTGTCTGTCTGTGTCTGTGTGGCTCTGTGTGTGTTAGAGTTCCTCTTGTGATGCTCTGGTCTGTCATCTCCCCCCCAGGTCTCTAACTGGTTCGGCAACAAGAGAATCCGTTACAAGAAGAACATTGGTAAGTTCCAGGAGGAGGCGAACCTGTACGCCGTAAAGACCGCGGTGGACGCGGCCAGTGTGTCCGCTCAGGCTAGCCAGGCCAGCTCTCCGGCGACGCCCAACTCAGGTACCGTGCCCCCCCCACCACCACCACCACCACCACCACCACCACCACCCCCCGGCCCCCCCACTGACTGACTCTCACTCACGCACACCTCACCTGCCTCTCTCCGCACAGCACCGCGCGTCTCCTCACAGGCAACAGAGACACTGACAGACACGAGAGAGAGAGAGAGAGAGAGAGAGAGAGAGATGCACAGGAGCACACGCGTACATGTCAATGCCTGCGTACATGTCAATGCCTGCACACATCACACGCTCTCCCACACACACAAAAACACACTGCAGTCGTTCACTCTCTCATGCTGTGTAGCTGTAGACACACTGTATACACACACCATATAGACCTGTACAAACATGCAGAAGATACTGCGCACACAGACACCCATGCACTCGGTGATGGAGGGATTATACTCGTGTTTAATTATACAATCGCACAACCACAGTGGACACACACACACACACACTCTGTAGGCACACTGACACAGACAGACAGACAGACAGACATGCAGAGGGACAGACGACAGACAGACAGACAGACAGACACGTCCCCAGTTGGAGAGCTGTGGGTCACTTGGTTGAGCTGTGTCCTGCCAGTGTAGTCAGTTAGTTGATAAACGTCTGGTTCTGCCCAGTCCAGTCAGGCCCAGTGCATTAAGAACAGACCCAGCTATCTGAGCAGTCACTGTCGTTATTGGTATTATTATTATTATTATTATTATTATTATTATTATTTATGTTCATCAGCTTTTTGCTCTTGCAATCTTTTTTCCTGGCCGTCCGTCTGTCTGTCAGTCAGTCTGCTTGCTTATCTCCCTCCCTGTCCTCTGTAACACTTGTTCACAATTTGCTGCATACAGTGTGTGTGTGTGTCTGTGTGTGTGAGAGAGAGAGCATATGTGTGGGTAAATTGTATGTATACATGCATCTGAATGCTTGTGTGTATATATATTTGTATGTTTATATCAAGTATATATTAACATCCCAGCTTAGAGATTTGCCCTGGTCTTGCCCTGTCTGAGAGCTGTGCGTCTCTGTGGTGTGTACCCTGTGTGTGGGGCTTGCGTGCCAGCGTTGTGTGTCGCATTGTGTCAGGGACGGCACAGAGAGTTCTGCGTGTTTCTGGAGACCCTGAACAGGCTGCCACCAATGGCTTGGCTGCAACACCCCCCCCCCCCGCGTAAACATACACACACTTGTACACAAAACACACTTGTAAAGCATACACTCACATGCTTGCAAAGACACACACACACACCTGTAGATGACTGTATCCATGGTGAACACAGATGTGTGTGTCTGAACTGCCCCTGGACACGAACTAACACACACTTTTAATAGTTTAAATACCCCCAAGTTCTCAGTGTGTGTTTTGTAGGTGATGATGATAATGATGACAGTAGGCTTCAGGCAGGGGACAGCTATGGTGAAGTGCAGTGAGGCAGCGCTGTGTTTAGCAGCAGTGTGCTGTGTGGTATTGGTGAACAGGTCTGGGACTCCAGTTTGCCTTTGTCCAGCCGGCACTGGGCTGCAGCATTGAGTCAGCCTGGCATTTGATAGTTGCAGTACAGAGAGCGACGGTGCATGTTTGGGTTCTAGTTCCACCAGTTACTTAATTGGCTGAATTATAACTTCTCAAAAAGTTGAAGAACAGTTGAAAGGATGCCTTGGCTGGAATCTGGCTGCAGTGGGAGGCCAGTGACCCCCTGAACAACAAACATAAAAACATTGACAGTCTGACATTGTTCTTTGCTTACATTGGATTTGTTTAAATAGGTGATTTGTGCAGGTGTGTTGTTGCGTTGTGTAGTGTTGGGTGTGTGTTCTTGCCTGTCTTAGCTTCTCATCTTTCAGTTGCTTTCATTAATTATTTTGCTTGATTGTTAATTTGGGAGGAAAGACACACACAGACACACACGAAGACAGACACAGACACACATTCACTCACTCACTCACACACACTCACACACGTACTCACACTGACTGACCAGCTCTCTCTCAAATCCCTCCCTCCTTTTCCTGCCCCCCTCCAACACATGCAGCACTGGGACACACACACCAAAGTGGAGACACCATTGGGGGTGTAAGCCAGTCCTGTACATGCACCCCCATTCAGAGACGGAGGGATAGAGAAGCAGGCAGGAATAGAGAGAGGAAGAGTGAGGGACTGATGTAGAGAAGGAAGGGTGGGATTAGTGTTCAGGGTTTCACTGGAGAGACGGAGGCAGTTTGGGGGTAGGGTCTCCATAACAGTACAGCCCTGGATAGATACACTAGAGTCCAGCAGGGTCTCAGCCCTGGTCCCGAGAGACACAGTCCAGTTCAGCAGGGTCTCGGCCCCGGTCCTGCTGTACTGGACTGTAGCTCTACAGGACCAGGGCTGATGTGAATTGAGATGTATGTAAGTCATATGTAAACATGCACAAACATGCTATCCACATATACACAGAAGCGCGCACATACACACACACACACACACACACACACACACAGAGTTACTCCTATCTCGAGGCTCCTGGTGAGAGCAGGTAGGAGCAGTTGGTTGGAGTTGGGCCCAGTCCTCCTGGTCTCAGCAACAACATCCATTGTGTTGTGTTGTTGTGTTGTTGTGTTGCATTGTATTCTGCTGTACTATATATGATGCCATATTGTGTTGCACTGTGCATACCTGTGACGCTGTGTGCTGGTACAGAGTCGGCCTGCAGTGGCAATGGGACTCCAGGGCCGCCCCCCCCCACTCCACTCTCCACTCCTGGGGGAGGTGGCTGCAGTTTCTTCTGGTTGTCACTATATTTATGTGTGTGTGTGTGTATCTATCTTCCGGGAGCCCTGTGATCATCAGACCCAGTCAGTGCGGCTCTGAAATCGACTAGTCTGGACTATTTCAGGCTTCTCCTTTTTTATTATTGCAGTTTGATGGTCTGAGAGTTCAGTTCCAGATTTCACTACTGGGAACATAAATCTGCAGTCTTAAGTCTGGCTGAGAACTGTATACTTATTCTTAATAGTTAACTTGTTAATTTGGTTAATTGATTAATTAACTGAAGTGGGAGCTGAGCTGGTGGGTTCGGAACGGGGTTCAGTCAGTCACTGTGGTCATGCCAGCGAGGTCATGGGGGCTAGGGCAGGGGTCCTAGTCTGCTGCTTCCCCTCTGTTGCTTAATTGAGCTTTTAACAAGTTGTTAGCAGATAATGAAGCATAATAGTCCAATTAACCAATTAGGTAATTGTGGAGCACAGCAGGCCTCTGGCTCCGGGGCTGCAGGACACCCAGCTGCTTCAGCAGCTCCACTCAGGCCATTCTGAACATCTGCACGGTTTCTTCTCCCGTCTGTGTTTTCTGAAGTGCTGGTGGACGGTCGGTGACCAGTTTTAATATGAATTCCTTTTTACTTCTCTCTTCTTTGCGTTGGTTTGTGCACTGTCTCTGTTCCCCCCCAAGGGGCTTAATTGCTTGGCGTTGTTAGAGGAGGAGTCAGATGGCCTGTGTCGACTCCAGGTCTTAAGTGGTCGCTAACTGAACGGTTATATTTCTATTTCTTCATTGAATTGTATACCTTGAAAAAGAGACGCCTTGGCTCGGGGAGCAGAAGCCAAGCCCACATGTCCTGATGGCACCCCTATAGAGCACCTTCCCTGTGGCACTGCCTCTGCCCCCCTGGTGTGCTAATAGACCCTGGGCATATTATTACAAGAGAGCGGGAGTATTTAGACGGGGGGTATTATAAAATTGGACTGGGGTATTTCACTATTGTAGGCGTTTTAAACCAAGGGGGTATTAAGGGGTTGTGGTATAACTGGAGTGCATACGGGGTCGATTGGAAGAAGGGTAGCAAGGCCAGGTAGAGTAAGAGGAACATGCACTGCAGCCGTGACCTCTGACCTGGTGACCTGTGACCCGGGCGGGGCCTGCGCGGTCCAACGGGTCGTGATTGGCTGCGTGTGTCGCCCGCAGGGTCATCGGGGTCATACAGCGTGGCGCTCGGTGGGGAGTCGTTCCTGGGCGTGCGTGCGCTCAACGGAGACGCCTTCTCAGGCGCACAGACGCAGGTAGGCACTGAACCCCAATAATCACCCCGGGGACACCCCAAGAAACCCACCTGCCCCCTGTGAGCACTCCCACATTCAATCCCTGTCCCATTGGACCCCCCCAAACACCCCTATAGACACCAAATGATGAGCCCTATAGATGCACCAAATTCAAATGACCCTAACATACACCCCTAAAGCCACCCCTGACTCCACTATCCTCATATCCCAGCATTCACCCCACTATACTTCCCAAATACCCTAATAATTATCCCCCCCTTTGGAATATAGTGAGGAGGAGTGTGGGTTACAGTCACAGAGCCTAACCATGTTAAAATGAGCAGCCCTCCCATGACACCTGCTCAATACACCAAGCACAGAAAGGAGCAGGCACCAACACACCAGGACTCCCTTCGGGTGCAGCTCCCGGGCCTGGCACAGACACTGAGATGCGCACTATGGTGCGAAGGGAATCCTGGGTGCTGGGTTGTTGCTGTTCTGAAGTGTCTCTGGGGTGTGTGCTCATCTTGATAAGGAGTGTGAGGTGCAGTGCCTGTCTCCTGGTTTGTGTTCCAGCCCAGATCTCCTAATTGCTTCGATTAATTAATTAATTGCCTGTGGCAAATGTAACCCTTCCCTTCAAAGGTCTCCAGAATGTTACACACATCCTTCTGTATTTTGTGTGTGTGTGTATATATGCATGCAATTATAGCACTAATTGGCTCAATTAAGTTATCTAAAATGTCAATTAGGTAGTTCAATTAATCAGTTCAGCTGGAGTGAAAACCAGGAGATCATGTGGCCTCCTTTCAGGACTGGATGGGAAAAGCACTGGTGTGGACAGGAGTGCATTTTGTTCTTTGTAATACGCCCTACAACCCCATCCGTCCCTCCGTGTCTCTCTCTCTCTCCGTCAGTGCAGTGTGGTGTCGGTGTATCAGTGGTGTTTCTGTGCCCGGTCTGTGGGTGTGTTGCTGTTCTCTCTGGCTCTGCTGTGGGGTGCTGTGGTTGTGGTGGCCAATCTGTGTTTTATGAACTCTATGGTTCCGGTCCATCTGTGGTTCTTGCTGTTGTAGGAATGGTGCTCTGCTCTGGGATTGTATACAAAAACTCACAACCCTTCATTAAACTTGGACTGTGTGTGTGTGTCTGTCCTCTTGGTAAACTAGGGAGTGTGCAGTTCGGTTTACGTTTTAATGGGTCTCTGTCAAGATGATTTGTTTTGTTGTGGTGTTCTGGGTCTGTTGTGTTTCTGTGGTGGCGGTGTTTGTTTGTTGGGTTTGTTTTTGTAGAGGAGCAGAGAGCTCTGTAGACTTGGACCCGCAGGCTCAACACACTGGTTGCATTTTAGTCTTTCTGTTGTATTCTATTGGCTTGACCCCTCTACTACACACCCCTCCGCAGCCTCGCTGGAGACCCCCATCTGAGGGAGACCCCACCTGGATTGCACAGTGTATTTATGATTGTGAATGTTGTCCTTGGTGCTTGGTGGCCGTCTCCTGGTATCTTGAGTGCTGTGCTGTAAGAGGTGTAAGGGATGGTGCAGATTTGGAAGAGATTTTTTTTTTTTCTTGTGGGGGTAGTTGATGATATCAATCTGCTGTTTTTAATCACAGTGTCTGTCTGTGTGTCTGTCTGCTCATCTCGGGATTCCTCTTCATCATTGGTCATGCCTCAGTGGTGATGATAATTAATAGCAGTATCAGTAAGTATGTAGAGAAATTATTTTACGTGTGACTTGCAGAGACGAGGACAGGTGACCCAGAGCCGGCGGACGGCCCTGGTCCTGCAGAGCTGCAGGGCCCTTCGTGTCCTTGTTTGTTACAGTGCAAATCGTTAACTGCCTAATTGAGCTGATCCAGTGATTGATTGTTTAAAGAGCCTTGAAACCCGCAGGACTATGGCTCTCGAGGAACAGCGTTTGAACTAGAGCATCAGCTACTGTCTTGGACTGTGTGCGCATCTATCCGTCTGTCTGTCTGGTTCTCCCAGAGAGTGACAGAGCCCTGTGTGTCTGTCTGTCAGGGAGTCTACTGAGTGACAGCCTAACATTGTGTGCCTCTCAATGCGCTGGCATGCGTATGTGCGTGCGTGTGTGTGCATTGTCCTGGTGAGTGAGCGCGCCCCGTGTGTGTGTGTGTGTGTGTGTGTGTGTGTGTGTGTGTGTGCATGTGCGCAGTATCTTTGCGTGTGTATTGCTCTGGTGAGTGACCACACCCCCGTCTGTCCTACAGGCGGATACCCTGCGCCATGCTACACGCCTGACGGCCGGCTATGAAGACCTGTCTGGCAGCGGCCTCTACCCCCCCCGGCGCATTGATGTGAGTATGACTCTTCACCCCCCCATCTGCTGGCCACCTGTATTAACCCTTTCTCTCCCTCTGTGTCACTGCCTTTCATTGCAGTGTTAATGTTCTCTGGTACCCAGACATCCTGTATTAACCTCCCCTGTCTCTCTCTCTCTCTCTCTCTCGCTCTCGCTCTCTCTATGCCCCCCCCCACACATACAGGCTAATGGCAGCTGGCAGGACAGCACCAACCCCCCCTCTGTCACATCTCCCCCACCAGGGGGCCCCGCGAGCATCCACTCAGACACCTCCAACTGAACACTGCCACGGCACCATGGCACCCCCCCAGCACGCACAGCCCCCTCCGTGCTCAGCGCTGCTCCCACCTCTCTGTCCCCACGTCAGCCACCCAGTTCAAAGCCCCCCCCTTCTGTGGCTGAACACCTGGATGTCACATGTTCTTGGACACTCGCTCATTCCCGCTCTCGCACGCCCACTCCGCCACACGGACCCAGACGCGGCGCGGCACCGCAACTACGCAGCAAGACCCAGGAGAGACGACCGGACAGGACAGAACGAATGGATCAGAAGGACAGGAGACGGACGTACGGGAGTCACTGTGTGTGACCAGACTGGGGGACACCAGGGCAGAGCAGGGACCCCCGACAGCAGCCGGGGGCTCTCGCCGGCCTCTCCCTCCCACCCTCCGCTGCTCTGACACCGGCTCTGTGACCTTTCACCTGCACCTCCCCCTGCCTGGGCCAGCACCCCGGGGCACGATCGGTGTACTGATACTGTACCCACCTCACAGCACACCGGAAACATGTACCTGTAGATTTAGAGACTGTGTGTGTGTGTGTGTGTGTGTGTGTGTGTGTGTGTTAATAAGGGGCACTGATCTGTGAAGTGGGGTCAACGCTGCTCTCACAGGGCAGCGCTGCAGATAAAGAATTAAAAAGCTGCTAAACTCTGTCAGTGTTGTGACATCAGAGGTCTTTGCAGCCATTGCATGAACCTCCTCATGAGCTGCAGTGACTGGAAATGAACAGCAGCCTTTTCTTTTGACTGGAGTACTGCACTGTTACAGCACAGCACCCACGTCAGATGCCCTGGTGGGCAAATTCTGATTAGCCCCCCAGCACAGGGTTAGGGGAGAAATCTTCACTGGAGCGGCCCTGGCAGGTCTTGACGCTTGTCTGCATTTTTTAAAGCTGGAACGATCGCTCCTGCTCCAAACCCCAGCAGACAGGGCCACTCCCGGTGCTGCCAGCTGCAGGTTCTGGTAGAGAAGCCAAAGCCCGGATCTATACGTGCCTGCGCTCTTGCATTCACGGTCTCCTTGCGCTTAAGACATTGTAGACATTGGCCCACACAAAATGGAGTTTAAAACTAAAGTTCAGGAGGAATACAGCCCCCAATCACGCTTCACTCGAGCACAGCCAATCAGAGACGCCCCAGACTCGCACACTGTCATAAACGCTACATGACAAGCTGCGTGACCAGCTCACCTCCATAGCGCCGCAACTGCACTCCCCATTGCCTAAAACTCAAGAACCACATCCCTCTGCCCCCCCAGTCCCCACCTCTTGCAGCAGCTCCTTGGCTCCGCCCCCCTCGTTCTCATGGCCTGGCCCTCGCTCCTTCAGACAAACGGGTTCAGCCCAAAGAAACTCCACTACTTCAGTCACTGCCTTCTCCCATTTCTATAGGGGGTTGTCTGAATTACTGAAATATGTAGTGTGATTTTTACCTTTCTATTTTATTCTCATTTTCTTTCCATTTGCATTGCGTTACGCTGCCTTGTCCTTGTAGTTCGTACCAGAGCCGTACAACTGGGAAAGCCTGTAGTGGGTCAGTCTGCTGCGGGACAGGAATGGGAGTCCTGCCCCGGACACTGTGCAGAGTAACCGACCGGCTCCACACTGTCCGTCTTTGGCAGCCTGTCTGTGGTTTTAGCCGTGTGTGTGTGTGTGTGTGTGTGTGTGTGTGTGTCCAGATGTGCAGTCTTGTGTAGACCTCTGTATAATAATGTGGGTGAGTCCAAGCTTTCAGACCAGATTACAGGACAATAATAATGATAATAGTTCCCATTGTTATTGAGGACAGATCTAATCCTCAAGATATTGTGCTCATACCAAAGCGCTGTCCCACTCTCTTGGTTGCCGCTCCGCACAGCTGTGTCTGTGTGAGTCTCTCTCTCTCGGATTGATAACCTGAAACTGCAGACTTTACCTTTGGAATTGCTGGACACAGGGAGTGAGAGTGATGGACAGACAGACACGCGTGGACGTGTGGAGGTATTTGTGTATGAAGAGACCGTCTATAAGAAGCGTCCGTGCCTGTGAATAGAGGGGGAGAGTGTCACGGCCCGACGCAGACGCTCACGCACTGGGCGCTGCTGTGCTGAGCTTCTGAACGCTGTGTGTTGGGTTGTGTTTTCCCTGCACTGCTGAACAATGCTTTAAAGTCTCTGTATTTTTACAGGCAAAGACGCCAACACCCGGACTCTCAGCGTGCCCCTCATTTTTCCCAGCGGCGCTTTCCTCCACTACACTAAACTCAATCAGATTTTTGTATTACTATTATTATTATTATTATTATTATTATTATTATTATTATTATTATTGTGATACTCTTAAAGTCTGGGCCTGCAGGAGATTGATTTTCTCTCACAATTTTTTAGGCAAAAGCAGATCTCCCAGCTTTTCCCAGAGCAGAAAACTAAACAACATTAAACAGGAAATGAAGGTAGTTCAGGTCAAATAAGAGCGAACTGGGATTGGTTGGAATATATACGTAACGAGCCACGGCTTTGGCCAATGGAAACTCTCGTCCCACCTGTCAATCTCAGCTCACAGCAGCTTGCAATTGGATGGCTGTGCCAGCCAATAGGAAGCTGTCTAGGAGCGCTGCGATTCGCAGGGAGAGTGGAGGAGTGTGATTGGGGGGTCGGGCTCGGCTGCTCTGTGATCAGCAGGTACAGCCCAGGTGAGAGGTGTGTACAGAGCGGGGGGGGCCTTAGGCTTTCCTGTTCAGTTTCAGATATTAGTCTTGTCTTTCTCTTTCTAGTCTTTTTGTTTAAATATAATCTAGTTGATTGTAGCCATTTTTCTTTTTCGCTGTTTCACAAAGAAAGCACCAGCCACCAAAACTAAACTATAAACTAGAATTAACTCAGCTTGGGTTACTGGGCGTGGGGGTGGGGATGAGGGGGATTAAAGGTTAAAACACGAGTAGAAGGTGTTTGGAGTAAGGCTGTGATGGTCTTCCATGCATGTGGTCGTCTCTAGGTGTTTGTGTCGAGTGTTGCAGTTAGATTTTTTGTATTCCCCCAATATATATATATTTACACACTTATTTATAGCCACAAGCGACAATAACCAAAAAATATATAATAATAATAATAGTGACTATTTAAATCGTGGTGGAGAAGCGCCTCAGATCCCATGGACACCCTCCTCCAGCCTCCCTCATCTTCTCCTGCTCTTCCTGACACTGTGTTGTAAAATCCCCTTCACCGCTGTTCGTCCACGGGCACGCCCGGGGCAGGAGGCTCGGTCCCGCTGCTCGGCGCCGCGGCGAGAGAGAGAGAGCCCGGTCCCCCTTCGACAGTGTTGACGCGAGCGAGTGGGCTGGGGGCTCAGGACCCCGCAGCGCCGCGCCCCACTGCGCTGCCCGAGCGCCGCAGGACACCTCCGCCACTCTTACCTCACTGTCCTCTGGCTCGGCCTCGCAGTGTCACTGTAGTTCTGCTGTGAAGACGACGAGAACGCAAAAGGCCATACGCGTCTTATAATAATAATCATAATAATAGCATTGTATTGTTCCAAACCAAAAAAAAAAGTGTTATTAGTAACTGATAGTTTTATTATTGCGAAGGTATGATATGAATGCCGTCTTCGGATTCCACCCCTGATCCTGTAGAGTCTCCCACTTCAGCTCTGAATAGAAAACCACCTCGTTTAGTCAGGACCAATTAAGCCAATTATCGACTCAATTGACCTGTTCAGAACGGGTTTGTCCTGTACTGCGGCTCTCCAGGACCAGGGCTGGACACCTTGTTGGAGTTAACGGTTACACTTTTTATTTTATTTTTTATTTTTAGGGGTGGGGGGGCGAGTAGAAGTATGGGATTGTTGTTTGACTGACAGGATCTGCTCGTCTGTAACTCTGTATTCTTTATTCATAGAAAAAAAACACAAAACACAAAAAAAGTTGACATTTCTTATAAACAAAAAAAAAAAAGATAAAAAAATATATAAATGAAAAGTAAATAAAAATAATAATAAAAAAAGACACTAAGAGTTTTAGAATCGCCAGGAAGGGATATTATAATTCCTGGTAACATTAGTTTCTTTATTAGTTGTACTATAAATATTGTACTACTATTGCTATTTCTGCGTACTTCTATTGCTACTACTATAACTACACCAAAATGACTTTGCTCTCTTCTCTCTAGCTTTTGTTTTTTACCCACCCGATCGTGTGGACGTCTCTGTACAGATTGTGGAATGTTTTGTTTGATGTGTTTTTTTCTTTTATATATATGGTTTTGAGCATTTAAACACAAACAAGTGAGGAAAAACCACACACTCACGCACACGCACAAAACACACTCGTGCCCTCACTCGCACACACCAGTCGGGACGAGGGGCCACAGCTCCACAGCCAGGGTCCACGGGGTCCTGGGGTTTTTCCTGTTTGTTTGTTGGTGTTTTGTGTGTGTGTGTGCAAGAAAAAAAATATTAAGGCTTTTGTTTGTTAAAGAGAGGTTTGTTTAGGCAGGATTATATTTCCTTTTTTTTTTTTTGTCACCCACACAGTCACACAGATATACACACACACACACACACACACACATACACAGTCACACACACACACTGTCACACACACACACACTGACACACACACCCTTTGTGTATATAGACCCTAGAGTTCACAGGTGATTTTCCTGGAATTGCTTTTTTACCTCAAGTCTTTAGGAGAACTGTCCTAGGAAAGAAAGAAAAAAGAAAAAGTAGTGTTTCTTATTAGGAATAAAATAAAATCAATAAAATTAGTGTTTTCTGTTTGTTTTGTTTGTTTTTCTGCTTGTTCATTTGCTTGTTATTCTTTTTAATATTGTTTTGACTTTTTGTTTTGGGTTTTATTGGGGGGGAGGAGAATGATCCATTTAGTTTCTACTTCTAAAGTTTAATGACATTAAAACATTTAAAAAAAGATTTGCAGCAGCAGGTGTATTTTTTACCCTCTCGCCCCCTCCTGTTTTCCATTTATCTAGTGTGTGGCTGCCTGGCATACTCTAGATGAGAGAGAGATATAGGATCATCCAAGTCTGCGGCTTCTAGCATACAAAGAAGAAATCCTGCCCTGGTCCTGCAAAGACGCAGTCTAGTCCAGTCCAGCGGGGTCTCAGCCCTGGTCCTGAGAGACACAGTCCAGTCCAGCGGGGTCTCAGCCCTGGTCCTGAGAGACACAGTCCAGTCCAGCAGGGTCTCGGTCCTGGTCCTGAGAGACACAGTCCAGTCCAGCAGGGTCTCGGCCCTGGTACTCAGAGACACAGTCCAGTCCAGCAGGGTTTCGGCCCTGGTACTCAGAGACACAGTCCAGTCCAGCAGGGTCTCGGCCCTGGTCCTGAGAGACGCAGTGCAGTCCAGCAGGGTTTCGGCCCTGGTCCTGAGAGACACAGTCCAGTCCAGCAGGGTTTCGGCCCTGGTACTCAGAGACACAGTCCAGTCCAGCAGGGTCTCGGCCCTGGTACTCAGAGACACAGTCCAGTCCAGCAGGGTCTCGGCCCTGGTACTCAGAGACACAGTCCAGTCCAGCAGGGTTTCGGCCCTGGTACTCAGAGACACAGTCCAGTCCAGCGGGGTCTCAGCCCTGGTACTCAGAGACACAGTCCAGTATTGAATAATCCTGTTGGTCAGTGTTTGTTTCTGAAACTCCTAATCTGTGTGGAGACAACTCCGAGGTCATGTGGTTCACTTTAGGGGCCACATTAGTTTCTTCTGCAGTGATATGGTGAACCTCAGCAGAGGCAGGCTGACCTGTTAGTACTGGTACTGCAGGGATAACCTGTCTGGCCCAGTTAGACTGCAAGTTTGCTCTGTTTATTGTGGCCCCTTGGGACACAGGCTGCAAGGCTCGACTGTGAGAGGACAGCACGTGTCTGCCATGGGACCAGCGAGCACTCGTTGTTCTGTACCGAGTTGGAATGGTCCAAGACCTCCAGAACCTGCCTGAGCCCCCGCCCCCCCATCACTGCTGTTCGTGTGATCACTGTTATTGCGTGTTGTTATTGCACACTGGGGCTCGGGCTTTGCTCCTGAACAGAGCTGTCTTTAACGCTTGCCAAGGAAGTCATGCTTCAGTTAGACCCTGGCTGGGTCTCAGTACTCATGGTGGTTTTGGTTCCTGCGGATCTCCGTGGCTCAGTGTAAACGGTGCCCTTGCCCAGTGTGGGCCCCGGTGGCGCAGGGCTGAGGGCCGTGCTCTGAGACACAGCAGCCCACACGCTGAGCGCATTGACAGTGTAAATATCCGGCAAATTTTCTACCAGTGACCAAAGCTGTGGTTATTTTTTTACTTTTTAAACGAGTGTGAGATTACTGTGATAATAACCATTTACAAAATGGTCACATTCACATTACTAATGTAGGAAGCAAGCACAGAAAAATACTTTATGGATATATTTTATATATACACACCAACAGTCACACACACTATATACACACTATATATGTTTGACATAGAAATTGTTTCATGTATGGATATGAAGCAGCACACATGGTTTTAGTTTTATATTCATACATATACAGCTGCAGTGGAGATTATTCCCACCCGGCTATTTGAAACAAAGTTATTCTGTGATTCATTTAGTTCAATAAAATCAACATTTGGTGAACTGTATTTCTTCACCAGTGAGTTGAAACACTGCAGATTGCAGAAGAATGAACCGAGACAAGATGGGGGGGTACGGACTGATTTCTAATATCAATTAGAACACGTGTGGGATCACTGAATACCTCTGAGCTCTTCACACTACAGTGCCAAGTCCCGATGGAGATGTGCATCCACACCTTGTCTACATCATTTCAGTGTTACGTGTCTTGGTGGCTGTGTTATTACAAGTGTTACAAATGTCTAGTTGATTGTACAGATACACATCAATATATTTGAACACAAGGAAAACAACTGAATGGATAATGCCGCGAACAAACACTAAAACTTCAGAAAATAAGAGGGGGGGGGACAAAGTTGTGTTGATTCTCTGGCTCAATCAATTGTCTTTGTTCTCGTGTGTTTTTTATTTTAAATTGTATTTTCCTGTCTGACAACCCCTTCAAATCAAGAAACAAAGTAAGTGTTTTATTTATTTTTTTATTTTTGAAGTATTAAATGCTGTGTGGTTTGAAACGGTCTCTGTGTCCGAGGTTTTTTTTTTTCTTCATTTTAGAGTACAGACTCTTAAATGGACATCATACAAAGAATTAGACTTAATTTTCATTTAAAAACTCACAAGCTGCTGGTAATGTCGAATTTATCTGTGGGAACTTATTTCTGAGCATTGTTTTTCCAATTAAGCAATTACTATCAGTTCAGTTGAGAAGTCAATGAAGTCTCAGTCTCTGTCTTGTATTGAAGGGGAACGGGACCTGCCTGTCTTTTCTTTTCTTGTTTCCCTGTTTTCTCCTCCTTCAGGGTCAGTGTCAGTCCGTGCATATCGGGGATGATACACTTATCAGAATCAATCAATAAAACGCCACCTTAATGTATTCAATTGAATTACACTGTCCGCCCAAAGCGAGCGGAGACTGAATGAACAAAAACGGCTAAACAACGAGTTTGAAAATTAACGGATTTAACGGCCGTGTAATTGTGGAGGAGGCAACAGGCGTGCGTGTGACATCACCGCCCGGACCCGCCCCACTCCCCAGGACACCGTGCGTCGATTTAATGTATACCTTTTATAGAGCTATACATTATTGCTCATATTTCACTCTGTACTTGTGTTCAAGTTCTTATAAACTCAGCAAAAAAAGAAACATCTTCTCACTTTCAAATGATTTTATTTTCA
The DNA here is from genome assembly GCF_036373705.1 of Amia ocellicauda. NCBI lineage: Eukaryota > Metazoa > Chordata > Actinopteri > Amiiformes > Amiidae > Amia > Amia ocellicauda. Next base: position 989,324 of record NC_089856.1, read on the forward strand.
GCAGACTTAACGTGTAAATATTTGTATGAACATAAAAAGATTCAACAACTAAGACATAAACTGAACAAGTTTCATAGACCTGTGACTAACAGAAATGGAATAATGTGTCCCTGAACAAAGGGGGTTCAAAATCAAAAGTAACAGTCAGTATCTGCTGTGGCCTCCAGCTGCATTAAGTCCTGCAGTGCATCTCCTCCTCATGGACTGACCCAGATCTGCCAGTTCTTGCTGTGAGATGTTACCCCTCTCTTCCACTGGCACTTGCAAGTTCCCGCACATTTCTGGGGGAATGGCCCTCGCCCTCCGATCCAACAGGCCCCAGACGTGCTCAATGGGGTTGAGATCCGGCTCTTCGCTGGCCGTGGCAGACACTGACATTCCTGTCCTGCAGGAAATCACGTCCAGCGCAGGTGGGTTTGTGCCCATGGGCGAGTCAGTAGAAAGGTGTCCTAAATGTCCTATGTTTTTATAACTGTGACCTTAATTGCCTACCGTCTGTAAGCTGTTAGTATCTTAACGACCGTTCCACAGCTGCATGTTCATTCATTGTTTGTGGTTCTTTGAACAAGCATAGAAAACATTGTTTAAACCCTTTACAATAAAGATCTGTAAAGTTATTGGGATTTTTACAAAATTATCTTTAAAATAAAGTGTCCTGAAAAAGGGACGATTCTTTTTTTGCTGAGTATACATCGTGTATAAGTATTTACCTCTCTTACTCCAGTTTGTCACCCCCTCTCCCTCTCTCAGGAGCAGCGAAGAAGGGAGATGAGTTTTCAGAGAGACGGAATAAAGTGTGCAGATCAGCACTCTGCAGCACCGATCAATCTGCGAGAATCGTTTACAGAGAGGCCGAGATTAAACCCCCGACTCGCTCTGTATTACTACCTCACTCCCTTGAGTGTCTCTCTCAGGACCAGGGCCGAGACCCACTGGACTGGACTGTCTCTCGGGACCAGGGCTGGTGTGTGTGCGCATCTATATCTATGTATTGTGTGTCGTGTGCATGTCAGTATAGGATCTGTCAGCTCCTCCACTCCTGGGGGACGCCGCCGCCTTCCAGATTAAAAAGCCGCCGTGGAATTAAACTGACCCGCTGGGGAGATGTTTCGCTGACACAGTCCTTCTCTCTCTCACACTCTTCCTTTTCATTTTTTTACAAAAAAACAACAAAACTATTATTTATTTGATGAATTGTTCTCCCTCCTCCTTCTGGCCTCACTATCAGTCTCAATATAAATGAAGATTTATGTTGTGTGTGTAAAAGAGAGAGAGAGAATATGTACCAATAAACGAGATACTGTAATAGTGATGTACAGGGGTGGCGACTCTACAGTACTTCAAGGCCAATACAAACCTCGATCAATATGAATGTATATCATAGTCATTTGCAATAATATGCACAAACTGAATTCCCCTGCGGGGATTAATACAGTATAATCTTATCTTAAATATGTCAGTAAATATATTAAATAAGAGTAGAGTGTGTAGTAAAACACTGCAATATATACAGATTCAGGCCTTTCAAAATGCAATAATGCTATAGTCTGGGGAACATATTCTGAGGTGAATTAGATTTTAATTAGCTCTGTATCAATAAAGGTCATGCTTTAATTTGGGGGTCGTTATTCAGAAGATAGGTGGTAAAACTCGGGTTACAATGGCAGGAGGCCGTGGGCGTGCAGACAGACAGACAGACAGACAGACGCACGAGGACGGGAGGTAGTTTTACAAAGAGCTCAAGTGTGCGACTGAAGCCAGCGAGGGAAAGAAAGCCAGACGACCCACATTCCCTCAAATTTAATTAACAAGGAATTCGACTCCTGCCCCTCGCCTCGAGTCGGGTGAGGGCCCTGCTGCAGTCCGGACTGTCGACCCCAACACGCCTCATCCACACAGGGGCGCCAGAGCCACACGCGCCCCAGCAGGGACCTGTCAACACTGCGACCCAGATCCCACCAGACTCGGAGAACAGGCTTTTTAAATACACCACAGATCCATTAAATTACATATTGAAAATGAACATACAAACAAACAATGTCACTGTGAAATTAACAAAATAAATACATTTTAAACAGTTATGTACATTTCTGCCTAACCATCAAACAGCAACAGCAGACGACAGTGTTGGAAAATGTGTGTATATATAAAGCTGATAAACACGCAGCATCAGTGCCCATTCACTCCCTCGTGCCCCCGTCCCATCACATGCTGCTGTGTCATCACAAGCCAGAGGCCTGTGAAGCCTCGTCCCCGTCAGTCCTCAGCGCTGGTGCAGCAAATACTTCTCTAAACCGATTTCATTTCTTTATTTTTCGTTAACCGTTGTTTCACAATAATAACTCTGGAGTAAAGTGTGGAGCAGGTTGAGTCAGAGGAAAACTAATCCCATTTCAATGTCAGGATTGGGGAAACATGGGGAAAAGACCAAGGGGGTGAATATTTATTATAGCCACTGTACATGTATATATATATATATATATATATATATATATATATATATATATATATATATATATATATATATATATATATATATATATATATGTTTGTGTTTATATACATACATACATACATACATACATGTATGTATATAAATAATATAGGAAGATATATATATATATATTCACAGTACATATACACAGTAACACACAAGTATACCTGACTGCACGTGTTGGAATCCTTGTTAACAAGCTCAAATCTGTAATTTACATATTACATATGTGTACACACACATACCTATTTATATACAGAGTGTATATAACACAAAACAAAACCTATTACAAGACACAAAAAGACTGACCACAGAGTTGTGAGCAGTGTTGCGCTCCTACACGTCCAGTCTGTGTTTGGCTGGTTCAGTGTGACAGAGGGACAGCAGCTCTGCGTCTCATCCCCGCTGCTCCCGGAGGCTCCCCTGCGAAGTCTGTGGTTCCATCTGTGCGTCGGTCTGCAGGGCCTCAGCTCTCGCTCTCCTCAGCCTGGCCGGCACCTGGTTGGCCTTCCCCGTTGAGCCTGAGCAGCGGTGAGGCCTGCGGCCGGTCGCCAGGGACCAGGGTTTTTACGGTGCTTTTCTGTAGAAGACAAACGTCCCACAAACTCAGTGTTATACAATGTGACACACACAGTTCTACACTGTGACACTAAACACTGACACACACTCCTTTATACACTGCACTGAAACTGACACACGTGGGTGCGCGTGTGTCCGTACACTGTGCTGTGTGAGGCTTTCACTAGATGGACTTATAATTTTGCCACAAGAGACAGGAGTGGAGAGATTTCTCAAGGATGACTGTAGGAAATGACAGTATATAAACACAATGAGTTGCGGACAGAAAAGAGCGGAGAGGCCCTAGTCTCCCCTGGGCCCCTCGCACTGCGTGGGACTCACTGCCACAGCGTCACAGAGAGTACAGCGCAGAGCAACACTGGCCAAACCCAAAGCAAAACCACAAGGCCAACATTCACACAATAAAATAAACCGATAAACAGGAGGCAGCACTGAGTTTGTGTATTGTGTTATTGTGTTATGGTTTGTGTGTGTGTTGGCGTGTTCACATTAAGGAAAACCTTCAGCACACTACTGGCATGTAGGAGTGCGATATACACGACACCAAAGTCTGCGGCGCTGTGCGGGGACGGGCTGTGCGTCTGTGGGAGTGGGGGAGGCAATGAATTAGGTGGGTTCTGTAAAAATCATATGCAATGCGACACAGAGCTGTAGGGCTGCACAGAGCACCAGCGCGGCACAATCACAATCAGCAGGACCTGCAGACAAGAAGCTCCACACATCCCAGACAACACTGTGCACAAAGGGGAGCAGGCACAAACACAGCAGCAGCAGTACTTTACCCGGTTACAGCCCATATAAATGGTTATGGTGGTCTTACCATAGTTACAAAACAAACCGTACAGTAGGAGCATGTAGGAAAGCGTGTGTGTGTGGGGGGGGTCTGTGCAAGCCTAGCATCCCATTAAAAATGTCCTTCACTAAACACACGTGGTTACAGTGGAGTTTTATTATGATTGTAGTCGAGGGTGACGCATTCAGTAACATATGCAGTGTAACAAAACAAATATGCGCAGACACATGCGCTCTCAAACACAACTGTTACAATTGTTTAAAATACAAAACACAAGCGACATGGGAGGGGCATCTCTGCAGGGCGTCGAGAGACCCTCGCTCCCACACAAAAGTATTGAAAACATCTGACTGAGTTATTATTTTACCATTGGGACTCAAGAGGAACTGGCAGGAATGAAAACATTTTAAAGTGCAGGGTCTTGATCATCTGGGCTCTCGCAGCAGCCGAGTGGAGTGACTGCGCACTGCAGGCAGGGAGACCCAGCGCACAAACACACAGGACCCCGGGGACACAAAACGCAACGCAACAACACGGCCAGCGACCCTGACAAGACACAGCAGGCGGCTTGGCCTTCCCACCTGCGCATATGAGAGAGAGTCAGAGAGTGTCAGAGAGTATCAGAGAGTCAGAGCAGCTGATTCAATGGACAACTCACTGTAAACTGAGGCTACAGATTTTTTTTTTTTTTTTTTTTTTTTAAAGAGTCCAACTCAAAGCACCTGTGGAGGCGCGGGGCCCTGAGCGGAACGACCAGTTCGCCCTTGAAATGTTCCTGGAACCGAAGGAGCGTGACACGACGTACATCACCACTTTGACAATACAATACAATACAATGCAACACAGTACGAGTACAATACAACACAGTGCGGGTGCAGTACAATAGGCTACTGAAGAACAAAGTGGCCGGCCCAGGCCCGTCTGTGACCCAATTGCAGCCCCTCAGCCGACTGCCCTTATTGTCAATCTGAGGCCGCATTTATAAAAAAACACCTTTTTAAATGTGCGATTTGCAGAGTTCAGTGAGAGCATTCATTCGGACACAAGCCGCCTCTGGACGGTCCATCTGCACCCACCAGTGCACAGCCACGACGGGCCGGGACTGCGGCCGGCTCTGCCCGGCTCTGCCCGGCTTTACACTGACTCAGCAGACAGGAAGTGAGCTCAGAAGCCAGGGTTGGGAGGCGGGGGGCACATTTTAGCATTGCGCAGGACCAAGGTTTGGTGATATGTCTTCGGCCAATGAAAAATAACCCTCCAGCTTCCACAGACCGAGCAGGAGGGAGGGAAGGCCGGTTGTCTCGGACGAGTGCAAAGTCCAGCTGTCTGTCTGGACGGATGTTACACTCGTTCCTAGCGCTGTCCCAGTGTTCGTTACAGTGGCCGCTGTTCGCAGCTGTGGCTGCAGTCCCGCAGGGCCCGTTAGTGCGCGGCTGTGGGGGTGCTGATGGGCTCAGAGTCAGTGTCCTCCGCAGACAGTTTGTCCGGGCCATTCAAGTGTCGAAACCCAACAGAACCAGTTCAGAGTGAAACGCAGATGTCCTCTCCTCGTTTTCTTTTAACTATTCCTCCCTGAGTTGCTTTATAAAGATGGTTTGTGTTTGTTTCCCCAACAGTGAAAAAGAAAACTGTTTCCATTTCGCTCTTCTTTCTTCCTCAATTTGTACACACAAACACACAGAACAACACACACACACACACGATGACAAACACACACGAATACAGACACAAACTACACTGGAATATATCATGAGAAATACTGTGAAAATGAAAAAGGACAAAAATTATAACGATAACTATATGATTATTATTCTATTCTAGTAATTTCTTGAATAATTGGAATTGTTATTTGTTCAGACGCTGAGAGTCCGGGGGGAGAGGTCTGGTGTATCCAGTCATTCTATATCCAGCGCTATGGGGGGCTATTATCCCTTGAGTTCCACACAAGCCCCCCACCCTCCCGCAGAACTGCCCTATCTTCCTCCCTGACTGTGAAACAGAGCCGGGCACGGACAGGACGACAGCCAGCAGAATGACACACACAGAGGGGTGGCCTGTTCTCCACCCTGCCCTTCCTCGGGCCTCTGTTTGTTTCTCTTTGTTCGTGCCTTTCTTTCTTTAACAGGATCAACAAAACGAAAGCAAAACAAGATGCAAGAATAGCAGAGGTGCCACATAAACAGCCACGGCGCCCAGCTTCCCTTTCTCCTCTCCCTCTCCTCTCCCTCTTTCCCCCTCTCTCCTCTTTCTCCTCTTCCCTCTTTCCACTTTCCCCACTCCCCCTCCCCCTCTCTCCCTCTCTCCCTCCCTCTCTCAGGCGGTGGAGTGGTTGTAGTTGTTGTCCCCGCTGTCAGACACCGTCTGATCCATCGTGCTGAGCCTCACCATGGTACCGCGGGCGTCGGTGGGGGCGCGGCCACGCCGGCACAGGCAGCACAGGATCTGCCGGAATGTGTTGCGCATCTCCTGGTCCCGGTACGAGTAGATGATGGGGTTGATCAGCGAGTTGCACTCAGCCAGGACCAGGAAGAACTTCTCGCAGGCTAGGACTGAGCATGATTGGCAGTGCAGCCCATCCAACAGCAGCAGAACCAGCCCCGGGGTCCAGCAGATCACAAACGCACCTGGGGGGTGAAGAGGGGTGGAGGGGAGAGGAGATTGGTTAAATGTGCAGAGTCACTGACTGGACTGGACTGGACTGCAGAGTCACTGACTGGACTGGACTGGACTGCAGAGTCACTGACTGGACCAGTCCAGTTCATGACCTTGCTCAGGGTAGTCTGCGTAGCATAAATATTGACACACTGCAGCAAGCTGTGTGTGCGGACAGGGTGTGACGGGTGTGTAAACACTCTTACTGTGGCCGAGTCCCACCACCTGAGCCTACTACAGAATTGAAACATGGCTGCCTAACCACGTCACCAAACCCTGATAGCCCTGTTATTTTATTGCCTTGAACACACGTGATAGAGCCCTGCACCCCCGCTGTGCAATGTGCTGCACTCTGGGCCTGGCGGGACTGGAAGAAAAAGCTGGTAGACTTTCGTGTGATGCAACATGGCTGCCAAACCATGTGAGCGATTCTTTCAACTTCATAATAATAGGAATAATAGTAATAGTAATCGCTCCCTTTCCCTTCATAGCCCTCAGCCTCTCTCATCTGTGGATACAATTTCAAAATAACCCCTCCTCTCTGAGCCCAGGTTCCAGGTGGCTGTGGGGCCCCGGCCTACATAGAACCAGCGCCGTCTGGTCCAGACCTGCTCTCAGACACCCCCCCGCCCCTCCCCACGCCGAACGGCATCTGTGCTGCGCCAGGCCGTGTGTCAGAGGTATGCCTGGCTGTGCAGGGGCTTGTAGGACGAGAGAGAGAGAGGGGTAGAGAGAGAGAGAGGGAGAGAGGGAGGGGGAGAATTTGAATTTGAAAAGGGGGGGGAATCTGTTCCACACCTACAACCACTACCCCGCCTGTCATCTCCACCCCTGGCTGCCTCGGGGCACCGGGAGCTGTTTGAACAGGCCAGCTGGCCCGTCGGGGGGGAGGGAGTGGGAAAACAGCGAGGGAAAAGGGGGGGGCGGGGAAAGGGGTGATATAGAGAGAGGGACAGAAGTTTGCACATGTCTGTTAACTCTTGAAAGTGGTTTTCGCAGTTCTGTTGGTGCTACGTTCACGTTTCCAGGTTGCAGTTTCTGTAAGTGTTGCTCTTGCCTGGCGAGGGAGTTATCTGGCAAATCTGGTGTCACTTCGTCACGACAAATCTGTCTTTTATTTGCACTTCACAGAGCGAGGAGGGAGGGAGGAGGGAGGGAGGGAGGAAGTGGCACAGTGAGGCAGGGCGGGCGGACTGGTTGAGCCGGCTGTGTCAAGGGGTGTACCTGTGTGTGTGCGAGTGAGTGTGCATGTGTGTTAGGATGTGATGTATGGTGTCAGTGTGCGTGAAGGTGTCTGGCTGTGCGCATGTGTGAGCTGAGATACAGACAACGCACTCCAGTACAGCACAGTGCACTACAGTCTGGAGCCGAGTACTACACTATAGTAGACGGTAGACAATATGATGGTACAGCACGGCATGATAGAGAACTGGTTCCGTGGTCCTGGAGCACCCGGTACCCTGAACTCTGAATTACTTAATTGAACACTTAATTGAACAAATCATTTCCTAATTCAGTGTTTTAATGGTTTTATACAGTAGGGGTTTTAATCAAATAGAACATTGTATAAAGAACTTAAATAACCAACTCCTTTATTATGCAGTTTAAAAAGTCAAATCTAAGCAGACTGTTACTCCAATTAAGGTTCAATTAAGTGATTGAGAGCTCAGTTGGAACAAACACCAGCAGGGTTGGGGTCCCCAGAACCTGGGAGCCCCTGCCTTGCCTTCCCCTCCCACCTCCTTGCACTCACCCAGGATCATGAACACAGTCTTCATCAGGCTGATGACGGTCTCCTTGTGCCGCGCCTGCGAGGTGTGCTGGGACATGTGGCAGGCCTTGCGCCGCACATACACGAAAATGCGCGTGTAGACCACCACCATGATGGAGAACGTGACCAGGTTCAGCACGGCCCAGAACACCAGGTAGCTGCGGCTGTAGAGTGGCGCCATGGTGGAGCAGTCGGGCAGGTCGCACAGGCAGTGCCAGCCCATGCAGGGCACCAGGCCCATGATGATGGCCACCAGCCAGATGAGCAGGATGAGGCACAGCACACGCCGGTTGGTCATGTTGCTGTGCAGCTGCATGGTGAAGATGGTCTGGTGCCGCTCCACGGCCACGGCCAGCAGATTGACCACGGAGGCGGTCAGGCTGGTGTCCACGAGGCCCTGCCGCACGAACCACTGGGTCTTAGACAGCTTCATGGTATTGGGCCCGGTGTGGAACATCAGGTACATGTAGGAGATGCCAGCGAACAGGTCAGCGGCCGCCAGGTTGCCCAGCAGGTAGTAGATGGGGAAGTGGAAGCGTCGGTTGATAATGATGGCAGTCATAACCAGGATGTTGGCCAGCATGACGATGATGCTCACAGTCAGTCCCATGCCCACCACCAGGAGCTCCTTTGTCCCCCATACCGTGCTGATGTTCTTGCTGCTGTGGTTGTAGAAGAACACCACTGACTGGTTAAAGTAGCAGTTGGGGGCGTCCATGCCAACGATGTCTAGCACCATGGTCGCTTCTGTGTGTTCGTCCAATCGGTTGTGTTAATTGGTTAATTAACTGTTAATCAGTTTTTGTTTTTTTCTTCTTAAACCTGCTTATTTCTGTTTTACTTTTACTTCCTGGACACACATTGCCATTCTGTTTTTTTATTAATTCATCGATTACTTTATTATTCCAGTCGAGATCAGCGACAGACCCAGGCCCGGCCTCCTGTGGCCCGTGACTGCCCCTATGCTGTGCTCTCCAGACCAATCCACTGGCTGATCGACTGCGTTGGAGTGACGGGACTCTGTCCCCGGCTCTGCAACCAACCGGTCCTGTTGGAAGCTCCCTCGCTCTCTCTCTCCCTCTCTTCTCTTTCAGGGACCTGATCTGCGAAAACAACCAATATTTTCAGTTTTACGGCTTTTCTTCTGAATAATGACCCACAAAACAAAACTATGACTATTTGAAACACAAAATGTGATTTATGAATTAATCTCAGAAAGGTACAGCACAGTCTAGAACACTATTATGGACCGTAGAGCGCAGCACATTACATACAGTACAACACAAAAGCACACGCTCTGCTAGAATCCAGCACACGGCACAGACTACACACTAGAATCCAGCACAGTACAATAATGCAGCCCACGGCACACACTATACTAGAATGCAGCACATGGCACACACTACACACTATAATACAGCACACGGCACACGCTATAATACAGCACACGGCACACGGCACACATTAGAATGCAGCACAGTACAATAAGACAGCACTAGAGCACCGCAGCACGCTTCAGTTCAGCAGATCACAGTGGGCCAGAGTTCAGGCCACCGAGCCTCATCCACTCACACTGAGACACACCTTATAATTATCCAGCTGTAATCTGACCCAGGGCCGAGCGCAGCGCCTGCACAACTGCACCGAGACGGAGCGACAGAGACAGGAAGAGGGCGGGAGAGAGAAGACAGGGGGAGAGGGCAAGGAACAGAGAAAGACCGAAAGAGACGTACAGAGAGAGAGAGAGAGAGCACTTCCCAGAAGAGCAGATAAAGACAGCCCCTCACAGACAGACGGACGCTCTGTGTATCTGTTCATCACATCCTCACACACACACACACACACACACAATGACAATCTACAAGCACACACATTGACAATATACTTTCAACAAAACAAACAGCACACTGTACAGTGTAGTAAAGTGCAGTGTAGTGTAGTACAGTGGAGTATTGCGTCGTATAGTGTGGTTGAGTGCAGTACAGTGCAGTGTATTCTATGGATTTGCCTCAGAAGCGCTAGTTCTCCGGTTCTGTAAATGAAAGCAGAATTCCTAAATGAGCTCATTATTATTGTTGTTGTTGGGTTGTCCAGGGAAACTCAGACACGCACGCAAACACGCACACGCACACACAAACATACAGACATTCATAGACACACACACACAATACAGGCACATGCGCCCACTCAAACATATACATTTCCATGCATACACACAAACACACACACAGCTTGCATTCCCCCACAGTGACACAGAGCAATTCCTGTTTACCACATGCCTCCAGGCAGCCCCAGCCATAATCACACACAAATACTCAGTCAAACACACACACACACACACACACACACACACACCTCCCTGTCTTCTTTCTGTTCAGCTCACTGGCATCTTTATCACCAACAATCAGATAAGAGCTCAACAAGCGATATATATTAAACCTCTTCTCAGCCTGGCTCTCCTTCTGAAAAGGAGGGAGAGGAAGGAGAGGACAGAACGGCAGGGCCTGAGAATGTGAGGGGGAGGGAGAGACAGAGAGAAGGGGGGTGACTGTGCATGGATACACACTGTGTAAAGTGTCTGCGTCCAAACTGGAATGAAAACAGAACAAACAAACACACTGAGATACTGGACTGGGCAGGGAAGAGCCATGTGAATATTTAGTCCAGTCCAGTCCAGTCAGTGACACTGCAGCAGTCCAGTCTTTGATGTTAATGTATATGTCAACCTATAATCCTCTCTCACCATGTTAACAACACGAAAACATCCACTTGTGTTCAGTGAAAGTCGCACTCTGATGAAAGCTTTATGCACATTTTACTCCTTTTTCTTTTTTTTACAGGCACAGGAAGAGTAATAAAACGCAGACGCTCTGAACGCGTGATTTTAGAAAAAAGTGAATTTCACAAAAATGTTTTTAATAAACTCCTTTCAAAGGGATTCATGTAAGATGCATCCTGGACCACGTCCCACTTTCTGTGCACCAAATATTAAAGACATGATTTGGTGACAACACCACCTTGGAAACAGACTTGAATCCAACAGCCCTGGTGCCCAGCTCCGTCTCTCGGCCCTTTTCGGAAACACGGCTTCCGTTCAGGTGAAACCACAGCACAGGGATGTCATTTCACACAGACAGCAGCTCAGAGAGGTGTGGGAGCGTGCTGCTGCTGCTACACACTCTCTACACCCCCACAGCGCCCCTCTGTCCCAGTCTCTGGTCCTGTCTTTGCTTTCTTTTCCTTTCAGTTACTAAGCTAGATAAAGAGTCTCTCGGCTCTGGTCAGCTCAGGGCCCCTGGGGTCCCCTGGAACACAGTGCTGCAGGACAGCGGGGCCCCAGGGCTCACACAGCGCAGATCTGATCAACAGGGCCTTGAACGCAATTGTGATTTCAGCTCACTTCAGTTATTTGCTTCTGTGGTCTTGTCTGATTTCTGCATCTTCTTTTCTGATTAACTTGGTGCTCAAACGCTTCCTGTAGAGATTGATGCTTCATTTGCATTTTGTATTTAATTGTATTAGTGAACCTTTGTAATGCTCCTGTAACCCGTAAGCTGCCCTGGATGAGGCCGTCTGCCAGTCAATCAATCATAATAGTGAGATGGAAATTAAAAAGGCAACCCAGAATGGAAACCACTGGGTACTGAGTTTCCTTGTTATCTAACACTGTACAGAACATAAATACATTCTGTCTGTTTCACAGATCCTTGTTGAGTTTGAGTGGCATCAAACAAAGCCCTCGACCACACTGAACCATACGGGATGGAAGAAGGCAAACAGCGATCTGTAAACATCAGGGGTTTGAGCTGAACTGTACAGGAAACACTTGGCACAGTTTACCAGAAAAGACTAAACAGAAATTATATCAATAGAGGCCACCCCCCAACCCTACTTCCCAGCACGTTCACACTCACTCACACAGACAAGGCAGGTTTAGCACACTGTGCTCTTGATAAGGTTTTGTATATTTGGACCTGGTGGGTGAGGGGGCAGTCAGTCCACGGTGAAAGCGCTGCGGTTTGGAGGGCAACCCTGATTGGTGCGCTAAATTTAATTTCAAGGCAACTTTTAGCGCAATTACTGAAAACCGTGCTCTCAAAATGCGTTCAGTGTACATGGCTGTGCAGGACTATATTAAACTGCACCCTGGATTATACTGCCCTACACAGCTCCTACTGAACAAACACACTGAGATTGTTCTGAAGTTAACACAACTGAACCTTTAACCTAAACTTTACCCTGACACCGACTAGAGAGATAGCTAGAGGAATCGACCTCCCCGTAATGAAGACGGTGCCAAGTGGGGCCCTTGACCTCCGCAGATTTCACACAGCCAGGGGCGGCGGGGCCACGTGCCGAAAACTGACAGCAGCAGAAGTGAAAAAGGAAGCATTGAAGAGGCTGTATTGCTTTAGTTATTTTTAGCATTTGCTATCATAATCCAAAAAGTGTGTAAACATCTAATGAAGTCTAGGAGCTCTGCATTGCAGCTGCCAGACAATTTCTCAGGCTCAAACAAACGAAACCAAAGGCTTGAATAATGTATGTACTGGAATAATGACTCTGTAGATCAGCCTCTCTCGTCAGCAGCCGTGTTGTTATTTTCTAAATTAAAGTTTTTAAAATGACTTTGAAAAGGGAGAGAATCCCATGTCAGTGAACGACCTGGACACTGCAGAAACCGTAATTATGGACTACATTAATAAAGGGACTTTTCTGTCAAATATATCAAGAGAAGTGTGTATTGAGAAAACCGTGACAGTAAATAAATATAATAAACGGCGGCAACTTTTTAACTTGCCGAAATTATTGTTCAAGTCTGTTTTACATAAAAAACATGAATTGAAACGCTCGGGTAGCCAAACTGCGGGTTTAATTTGAAGTGATTGGTGTCGTCGCTTCATCAGTCTTGCTTGACTCGTTTATCTGGCATTCAAACCCACAGGGCTTTAACACGGAGCAAGAAACCCAACTTGTCCGCAAAAGAAAGTGCGCACAGTCCATTACTACTTTTGTCATAATAATGATAAACTCTATAAAGAACAACCGATATCCTTCTGGTTATACTTAAAATAATACAAATATAACAATAACCCCGGAGGAAATTTTGTACAAGGATATTTTACTATAAGGATACTATTAGGCTACTCCAATAATAATACATTAATGGACATATGTATTGTGACACTGAAGCGCCTCAGAGGCACGGAAGGGGTTTGATTAACAGCAATCAAACGCAATACACAAGCCGCCCGCATCACCTGGCCCTTTTGACATGCAAACAGCCCCGTCCTGCTCAAGAGCCCCCCACCCCCCAGGCTTTGATTGTGCCAGATAAGGCCGACGCACAGCGGGGACAGCACCTCGCCGCGCCGGGCTGGGGGTTCCCGGACTCGCTCATTTTCTACGGCAATTCAGAGAACAGTGCGTTTTATTTTTCATTATGACGTCTATCGATCCCAGCGGCGCGTCACGCCCCTGCCCTCGACGTCACTTTATTCGTCCCAGATGACTGAAATCAACAACAATCAGCTCTGTTTAACTCAGACACCTGCGACAAATGTAGATACGGATTCGGCAGTGGCGGGGTTGTGGGCAGACAGACAGACAGACAGACAGACAGATAAGTTCTTCCAGTAAGAACTCCCGAGAATGAACACTGAGATTTAATCTTTGAATACACAGACCCCCCACCCCACACACACAAAACAGCACAAAAATCAATGTGCCTTTTTAAAAAAGCTTCGTTGCAGGAAACTCGCTAACTCTTTCACAAATGCACAGAAAGCTCCGTGACTGTCTTTTTGGAAATCAGATATTTACATGCATCCTCCTACAGAGGGCTGGGGAGAGTTTGCGCATACAGAACACATACAGCACTATTTACATCTTGGGAAGCATCCAATTTTATTTGTTTATTTTATTATACATTTCTGAAATTCAAAAAACGTACTTTTGAGCGGGTCTGTTCGTGTGAAAGGCACCAGAGAGCCGCGGTTTACAGTGACCTACACACGGCAATGCCTTGCAAATACGCAGTACACACTTGGGCTAAGTTATTATTACATGTAATCATATGAATAATTATACCAATTACATAGATTATAAATACAAGCGGAAAATAAACATTTATATTATTGAAACCGTGATGTTTCAGGTTACACAATCTACACACTACAAAGAGTTCTCTCATTTAAAAGTATATATTCTTGACACTGTCACCAATAATACTATCCACAGGGCGAAAAAGTGTCCTTCTATTGTTCCCATCTTCAAAACAAATGAGTCACAGTAAACTGTAATTACCCCCGAGTAGCCATTCCTGAAACGTATCAATTTAGAAACAGCCTTGCAGAGCCGTGCCAGCGGTCCTGGGACACTTGGAGCCGGCCTGGCACAGGGGAGAGTGCCAGCCCCGCTATATCTATACCATACCCCTCCCTGACTGAACCAGCAGCACCCGCATTACTACGCCAGCAAAACCCGCGTCAATTACAGTGAGAGTGAGTGAGTGAGGGTGAGGGTGAGGGTGAGGGTGCTGGTTTCAGCTATTTGACGGAAGTGAGTATGTAGCTCGCTGTGTATCTGAAATGGTGTACATACACATACATACACATACATACACACACACACACACACACACACACACACAGTGTACATGTCCACACCGCGCTGCGGGCTCAGCTGCTGCTCTCCTGTTACACAGCCTGTACTCAACAGACAAAACTTACTTCTCTTTCTTCAGACGCTGTCCGACTCCCGATCCCCTGCACTTCAGCCCCCGGATTGACCCCCAACTCCCCCCACACACACACACACACCCGCCCGCCGCTGCGCTCCGCTCGCCTACCTGTCTGCAGCCGTGCGCGGGCCCGGCTCTCTGGGCGCGGCTCCGAGTGTCGGTACAGCACGGCGCGCCCCCGCGGCCACAGTGCACAACCTGGGCTGTCGGCCCCGCCCACGCCCCGCCCCCGGCCCGCCAGCCTGCAGTCGCTGCTTCTCCGGCCCATAGAGCCGCGCTGCGCCGCTGTATCTGGACATGTCCCGCATTGCACGACCACTATCTGAGCACAACTGTATTTTTACCCCCTCTGAGGGGCCGACGAGGCACAACCCACCCCTGAGGCCCCCCACCATGGAGGCTAACAGTGCACCCACACCCCAAGGACTGTTGATGTTCCAACCCCCCCACCCCCGAGGCCCCCACCAGAGGGGAGACCACAGCCAGCAGCACCAACTAAGAACTCTCTGATCTCCTTGCTGCTGTAATAAGTATACTGCCTGAAGGGGAGGCAAACATTAGGCCTGAGCCCTAAGCCGTGGACCCCCAGAGATTCATTTTCTCCTACATGCCATCCATAGGGGCTTTAGTTTTTCTCTCCTCCGTGCCAAATGGTTTATTTAATGTTGGTTTTCTTTATTTACTGTTAAAGGTCTATTTTTATTTATATAGTTCCACAGGGATCAGTACTAGGGCCTTTGCTTTTTCTAATCTATATTAATGATCAGGACTCTGGGATAGTTAGCAAACTTGTCAAATTTGCAGATGATACTAAAATTGGCGGCTCAGCAGATACAATCTCGGCAGCACAGGCTATTCAGAGGGACTTAGATAATATTCAGCTGTGGGCGACACCTGGCAGATGAAATTCAATGTGGACGAGTGCAAGGTAATACATGCAGGTAACAAAAATGTCCACTATAATGACACTGTGGGAGGAACAGAACTGGATGAAGTAACGCATGAGAAAGAACTAGGAGTCTATGTGGACTCCTCACTTTCTCCAGCCAAACAGTGTGGGGAAGCAATAAAAAAGGCAAACACAATGCTAGGGTATATTGTCAAAAGTGTAGAATTGAGAACAAGGGCAGTGATGTTCAGACTGTACAATGCACTAGTTAGAGCTCATCTGGATACTGTGGACAGTTCTGGGCTCCACACTTCAAGAAAGATATCGCTGCTCTAGAGGCAGTTCAGAGGAGAGCAACCAGACTTATTCCAGGTCTGAAGGGAAAGTCCTACTGAGAGACTGAGGAACTGAACCTTTTCACCCTGGAACAGAGGAGACTACGTGGGGACTTGATCCAAGTCTTCAAAATCATGAAAGGCATCGACCACATCAAACCAGAGGAGCTTTTCCAGATCAGCAGGGACACACGCACCCGGGACACAAATGGAAATTGGGCTTCAAGGCATTCGAGACAGAAAACAGGAGACACTTCTTCACACACGTTTTGCCACTGGTCTGTGTGTGTGTGTCGTGTTTGCTCCCGTGTCTGTAGGATCCCACTGTACACACAGACACTATCAGAGCTCAGGGCTCAGTCCGCTGCGGCTGCTCTCAGTGGACAGAGACAGTGAAGGATCCTTATCTAATCCCATTGTAAATGAGAGGACTGTGTCCCCGTCGCTGCAGGTCTAGGTCAATACAAACGGTGCCGGCTGCTGCGGAACCCATTTTCTTTACGCTCCTGCATGCGGCTCGCGTCAGACTTGGCTGCCCCAAGCAGTGACGACGTTTAGACGCGCATCATGTTAACCACATGCGTAGACCACAGAGCCGTGCAGCAGCTGCAGAGCGTGACACGCTCCCTACTCCACACTCACCAGAGCAAACACACAACCAGTGCACGTCTCTCAGGACTGTTAACACTTTTCAAATGTTTCCAATCGTATAGTTTCCAACCAGGGTGGTGTAGGTTCTCCACAAACACCCCCTCCCCGCATAGGTACAACACGTGTGCAACACAGAAAACTCTTCATGACCGTTACTACTGTGTTCAGGAGGCGATGAGTAACACTAATTGAATACTAGTAATATAATAGTTAGACAACAACAATATTAATTAGAATTCATTATTTATAGCGCCTTACGTCACAAGGGATCCCAAAGCTCTGTGCAGTTGGAAGGCAGCCCCGTCGGAGGGACGCAGGGCAGACACTGTGCTCCTGAACCTCACTGCTGTGCGCTACATGATGACACCCCCATCCAGTCTCTGCTGCCAGGGGAAGCATGCGGGGGCCCCTGTGGTCAGCCTACACCACCTCCACAGCAGTGTGAGAGGGCCAGGGTTGGACGCCCACACACTCTCTTTATCTGACACTTGCCTTTCTGAGCCTCTGTGAGGGTACAAAAACTTCTGACACATCTACACACATGCACGCAAACACCCTCTCACACGCAATGCCAGATATAGATATCGACAGAGGACACATGGCGATCCTAGCAGAGGCTGTTGCAGCGGCTCGGAGAGACAGCGGGGGGACAGGGCGGCCCGCTTCAACAGGAGCGCTGGTGGAATAATGGCGATGCAGAGGGAACATCTGGAATGAGGTCTCCGAGGGGCAGGGAAGACGTAGCCGCGGAGCTGGAGAGAGGACAGTTCGGGGTGCGCTAATGAAGCCGCAGTGCAGCTCTCCCGCCTGGGCCTGGCCTCCCAGCCCTGCTGCGGCTTCAAACGGGCCCCAGCGCCGACCCAGACCTCCCTGCCGTCCTGTCCGAGATTCACAACGCACTGCGCTGCTCTGTGGGACTCACCTGAGTTGTCCTGAACTGAGACACTGGTCAGTCACAATACAAGCACAGCGCTGCTCCAGTCTGGGCCTTATACTACACTATACACACTATAGGAGTGTGTGTGTGTGTGTGTCTCTGTGTGTATGTATGTGTTTATGTGTGTGAGAGATTGTCTCTGTGTGTGTGTGTGTGTATGTGAGTGCGTTAGTCTGTGTGTGTGTGTGTGTGTGTGAGTGTGTCTGTGTGTGTGTGCGTCTCTCTCATATGGAAAGAGTTTCCTGTTGACACACAGCTGCAGATGTGTCAGAGCTGAAGTCATTAACAGTCCTGTCACGGAGAGAGGGAGCAGGAGAGAGAGGGGGAAGGAGGGAGAGGGGAAACAGACAGACATGGAGAGAGGGAGATGGAGGGAGGGGGAAAGATGGAGGAAGAGAGACAGGGAGGTAAAGGAGAGGGAGACAGAAAGGGGAGGGGAAGGAATGGGGAGAATTGAAGGACAGAGGTAGACTAATACTACTGAAACTATAACAATTACAACTGCTCACAAAACCACTCTGCCACCCTCCCCACCCCACCCCGTCCCTTCCCTCCTTCTCTCCATCCCTCTCTCCTCTCTCCCTCTTTCAGGACGCTGTGAGAGCGCTGTGCCGGGAAAGGAGTTCACACCACGGAGCGCAGAGCAGCAGAGGGATCTGTTAATAATTAGATGGGGGCACTGGCAGGGGGGGGTGTTATGTTTGTCGTCTTGTTGTCAAAACACCAGAGCAGCCCCCCACCCCCCACCCAGGTCAATGTGTGAGGTCATGGCAGCTTGTAACAGTGTTACAGACACACACACAACAGAGACCGCGTGTGCGTGTTTAGTATGTGTGTGTGTGTTGTATTGCATTCACTGCAGAATAGTAGTTATACAGTACTGAGCCGTCTTGTGCTGTTTTGTACTGGTGTTGTCGTTGCACTGACACACTGAAACACCACACACACATCCACAGCGATACACACACACAACTACACCACGACACACGACGGACGGGTTTGGAGTGTCCTGGTCCTCCCATGCCAGGTGTGCAGAGAGCAGCCGGGCTCCGCTGTTCGTCTCTGGGAGGCCGACAGAGAGGGATGGAGAGGGAGGGGGACGGAGGGAGGGAGAGGGATGAAGAGATAGAGAGGGAGGGAGGGAGGGAGAGGGACAGACAAAGAGAGACAAGCTAGAGATGAGGGAGAGTCAACAAGAGATACCACGATTAGGGCAGAAGGGGAGACAGAGGGGACGGGGGGAGGGGCAGTGTGGTGTGTGTTTGTGTGTTTTCTCTGCACTACTGATGAAAGCGTGGGGATCCAATAAGTCCTAGCATGCTAACACACATTCCTGAAGTACAGCCAGACAGAGAGAGAGGGGCTGATGGAGAGGAAGAGGGAGAGACGGAGTGAGAGAGAGAGAGAGAGAGAGGAGGAGAGAGACTAAGAGAAAAAGAGGGTGAGGCAGAGAGAGGGACAAAGAAAGAGAAAGGAGAGAAAGAGGGTGGGGGGAGAGAGAGGAGGAGGGGATCTGTACATTGGTTGTGCTTCTTGCTGTGTGTATATGGTGTTTCAGGAAATATAGAAACCTGCTGACAGACGTTAACAGTCACAGATCATTGGACACAGAGACATAAATAGACACAGAGACAGACACACAGAGAGATAGAGACACACAGAGACATATAAATAGTCACAGAATGACACAGGGACAGAGAAATCACTTCCCTCAGTAAACAGTTAAAGGCACCCCCATCCCACATCTGTTATTCAAATTCTGCCCCCTGATTTGGCATTCAAAACCCTCAATCGCTGTGAATCGCGCGGCCGTCTGGCGCTCAGGCCCACAGGCAGGTCTTCACACAGAGACAGCGGCTCGGGATGCTTCTGCTTTATTAACCTGCACACACCATCGTAATCACAATCTGCTCGTGTGGTTCCCGTCCAGCACAGACGCAGCCGGCCGGGCGAGAGAGCTGTGGCAGCGTCGCGGTGCCGAACAGAGGCTATTATTGACGCTGATCTGAGAGGGGGAAGCAACGGTTGGCTGGAGCTCTTATTGTGGTTTGTAATATGTTCAGTGTTACTGCACGGCACGGCGGAGCTCAGCGCTGCACCGAGACGAAACTCGGCACACTTCTCACGACTCAGTCAAAACAGTTCGCTTCCTGTTTCGTGGGGGAGGTCTGCCATTGGGGTCTGAATTGAACTCGTTATAAAAACAAACCGAGAGAGAAACAGGACAGCCACACACAAAACAACAACAACAAAAAAAACACTAAACTGTCTGCTGAAGAAAGAGAGGCAAGCAGAAAAGGAATAAGGGCATCGTGGAAATATGGAGGGAAGGAACGACAGGGGAGGAGAGGCAGGAATGAGGGAGAGACAGAGGGAGAGGGGGAGAGGGGGAGGGAAAGGGAGAGGTTGAGAGAGAGGGGGAGAGAGAGAGAGAGTCACAGATGCCGTTGTGGGTGTTGGAGCTTCGGTGTCCCAGAATTCCCCCACATTCTCCAGGTCGGTTTTCCAGGAATTCCTGACTCGATTCAGCCGGGGAATCACTCCTCCTCTCCCCCTCTCTCTTACTGCTTCAACTCTGGACGCTCTTAGGGCACCTCTGTGGGCCCGAGGGCAGAGTAAACGAGAGTGGCACAAAAGCCGAAGGGGTAAGCCAGCCTTAGGACGGGTCACACACAACGTGAGTGACTTTAGGCCACGCCCCCAAGGCTTGTGCATCACTTAAGGCACTTAAAACATGAGGAACGCAAACAAACGTGGATATTAAGGTCTCTGGTGTGAAGACACTTCTTTAAAAGTTATTTGATCATTAATAATTTTTGTATGAGACAATGAATCTGACTGTAAAGTCATTAAATTATAGGTTTACTTTAAGTCTGTGTTTTTGGAGACTGCAATCCTTGACCCGAGGGCCAGAGGATGTAAGAGAAAGGTCGATCCAGTGTCAAACAGTGTGTGTGTGTGTGTGTGTGTGTGTCTGTGTGTGTGTGTGTGTGAGTGTGTGTGTGTGTCAGTTTGTGTCTGTGTGTGTCTGTGTCTGTGAGTGTGTGTGTGTGAGTGTGTGTGTGTGTGTGTGTGTGTGTGAGTGTGTGTGTGTGTCAGTTTGTGTCTGTGTGTGTGTGTGTGTGAGTGTGTGTGTGTGTGTGTGTGTCAGTTTGTGTCTGTGTGTGTCTGTGTCTGTGAGTGTGTGTGTGTGTGTGTCTGTGAGTGTGAGTGTGTGTGTGTGTGTCTGTGAGTGTGTGTGTGTGTGTGTGAGTGTGTGTCTGTGTCTGTGAGTGTGTATGTGTGAGTGTGTGTCTGTGTCTGTGAGTGTGTATGAGTGAGTGTGTGTGTGTGTCAGTTTGTGTCTGTGAGTGTGTGTGTGTGAGTGTGTATGAGTGAGTGTGTGTCTGTGTGTCTGTGTCTGTGAGTGTGTATGTGTGAGTGTGTGTCTGTGTGTCTGTGTCTGTGAGTGTGTATGTGTGAGTGTGTGTCTGTGTGTGTCAGTTTGTGTCTGTGTGTGTGAGTGTGTGTCTGTGTCTGTGAGTGTGTATGTGTGAGTGTGTGTCTGTGTCTGTGAGTGTGTATGAGTGAGTGTGTGTGTGTGTCAGTTTGTGTCTGTGAGTGTGTGTGTGTGAGTGTGTATGAGTGAGTGTGTGTCTGTGTCTGTGAGTGTGTGTGTGTGAGTGTGTGTCTGTGTCTGTGAGTGTGTATGTGTGAGTGTGTGTCTGTGTGTCTGTGTCTGTGAGTGTGTATGTGTGAGTGTGTGTCTGTGTGTGTCAGTTTGTGTCTGTGTGTGTGAGTGTGTGTCTGTGTCTGTGAGTGTGTATGTGTGAGTGTGTGTCTGTGTCTGTGAGTGTGTATGAGTGAGTGTGTGTGTGTGTCAGTTTGTGTCTGTGAGTGTGTGTGTGTGAGTGTGTATGAGTGAGTGTGTGTGTGTGTCAGTTTGTGTCTGTGAGTGTGTATGTGTGAGTGTGTGTCTGTGTCTGTGAGTGTGTATGAGTGAGTGTGTGTGTGTGTCAGTTTGTGTCTGTGAGTGTGTGTGTGTGAGTGTGTGTCTGTGTCTGTGAGTGTGTGTGTGTGAGTGTGTGTGTGTCTGTGTCTGTGAGTGTGTGTGTGTGAGTGTGTGTCTGTGTGTGTCAGTTTGTGTCTGTGTCTGTGAGTGTGTGTGTGTGAGTGTGTGTGTGTGTCTGTGTCTGTGAGTGTGTGTGTGTGAGTGTGTGTGTGTCTGTGAGTGTGTATGAGTGAGTGTGTGTGTGTGTCAGTTTGTGTCTGTGTGTGTCTGTGTGTGTGAGTGTGTGTGTGTGAGTGTGTGTGTGTGTGTGTGTGTGTGTGTCTGTGTGCTTGTTTGTGCCACAGGAACCGTGAGACGCAGCACAGGAACTTTCAGCTTGCGGTTTCACGTCTCCTTTCAGAGCGAGTGTTTGTGATGGCTGCACTCTGATTAACCCTGAAACGACTGAGAGCCAGCGAGGAGCTTCCGCACTCACACTCAGCGATCAATGGACACCAAACGAGCGCGACGGGGGGAATGGCCTCCACTCGACTGGACACTTTCTCTTGTTCTTAACTGCAGCTGTAACGAGGAAGCAGTGTGTTCTGCACCCGCCTGGCGCGCTCTGTCCCGATGGGGGGCCGCGGTGCCGCGCTAGGTCTGCGGCCCCTCCAGGAACTGCCACATCAGCCGGTTCACCGTCTCGGGTTGGTCCTGCTGAACCCAATGGCTGCAGCCCGGAATCATCTTCACGGCAAACGATCCGCAGACGTACGGCCCCGCCTCCTGCGCCGGCTCCGCCCCCAGCAGGGCGTCGGCCTCCCCCCAGATCAGCAGGCAGGACACGCCCACGTCCTGGTGCCTGGGCGGGGCGTTGCTACAGGGGAGACGACGACAGCGGTGAAGTGGACGACATCACTGACTAACGCACACTCAGATTGAGAGAGGCTGGACACAGGTGTTCATGGGTTAATTGGTTAATTGATGTTAAGTGCTACCTCAGGTGTCACCGTTGGGCACGATCGAAGGCTCACCTGAACAGGTTGCGGAAGTAGTGCAGCGGCCCGGTCAGCCCCCCCGGCTGGGACAGGGGGAACAGGTACGCCTCTAGCTCCGGCCCACTCAGACGCCGGCCCGGGGTCCGAATCCCCACACGCCGGCTGCACAGCAGACTGCGCACCAGCTGAGAGAGAGAGAGAGAAACAGAGAGACAGAGAGAGAGAGAGAGACAAAAGGCGAGAGACAGAGAGAGAGACAGAAGGCGAGAGAGAGAGAGAGAGAGACAGAGAGAGAGAGACAGAAGGCGAGAGACAGAGAGAGAGAGAGAGAGAGAGAGAGAGAGAGAGAGAGGAGGCAAGGGTTAATTCTGAGAGACTGTGTGCAGCACCACTGATCCACAGCATTGCAAACAGCTCCCCCTGGTGTTGGTCTAGAGGAACTGCACCGGCTCCATTTTACCGGCTCAATCACCAGAGGAAACTTCTGCCTTCGGGAATGCTTATCCTCCCTCTTGTCCCCCCCCACCCCCTCACCCTGTAGTCCTCCAGTGAGAGCGCGATCTCCGGCAGGACGGGGATCTGGAAGAAGAACACATGGCTGCAGCGCAGGAGCCGGGCTGGGCGGCGCAGAACCCCCTCTGAAACAACAACACTGAGCTACTGCACTGCACAGCTGCGAGTGTGTCACTGCGTCAGTCAGTCAATCACTGCGCCAGTCAGTGTGTCAGTCAGTGTGTCAGTCAGTCAGTCACTGAGTCAGTCAGTCAGTCAGTCACTCAGTGTGTCAGTCAGTCAGTCACTGAGTCAGTCAGTGTGTCAGTCAGTCAGTCAGTGTGTTTGTCAGTCACTCAGTGTGTCAATCACCCTGCCAGGCGGATGGGTGGGGGGCGTTCATGACGATGAGCCGCTGCACCATGGATGGGTAGTACATGGCAAAGTGCCAAGCCAGCACGCCCCCCCAGTCATGCCCCACCAGCACACAGCACTCATAACCTGAGAGAGAAAGACGCCACTGGTAACAACAGAACAGATAAGACCAGTCGGGTTCATTGCCTCTTCTGTTGTCATGATTGTCATACACCAAATACGGTTTATATTTTACTTTATTTTATTTTTGTGTGTATGAGATTCGTTCCATTGTATCTCGTCACGTTAGGTTTGTCTTGTTTGAAAGTACATCTGTATCTGCTTTGGCAAGACTGTGATTGGTCCTGCCAATAAAGCACCTTTAAATCTGAATCTGAGTCCACTCACACAGCGGACACCCCTGGACACAGGCAAGTATTATTATCAGTATTCATTTTATGTTTCTCTGAATTATTTTTTAAATTCACTAATTTAAATTAATCGGTTAATTGTTTACAATACATGTGTATATGTATGGATGGAAATGTACATGTATATGTTTTAAAACGGTTTGTTCTGTCACCATACTTATTTCTGGTCATGCCAATAAAGCACCTTGAATTTGAATTTGAGAGAGAGAGGCCTCAGCCCACGAGTGTGTATTCAGGCGAGGCTCAGCGCTGTGTTGCTTCGTGCAGTGGTGAGGCTCCCTCTCACTCACCCAGGCCTGCGATGATGTCCCTGATGTCTCCCAGCAGCTGGTCCAGAGCGTAGTCCTCCCGCCTGCCGGGGGCAGCAGACTCCCCACAGCCCCGCAGGTCCAGCGCCACCGCTCGCCACCGCCCGCCAAACTCCCGCAGCTGATAGCGCCACGAAAACCTGTGGGGGGGATAGGGGGTCGTATTGTAAAAAGGGAAGAGAACGACAGAGAGGGAGAGAGAGAGAGGAGAGGAGGTCGGGGGGGAGGAGTGCAGTACCAGTTCTCGGGGAAGCCGTGCAGGAAGAGCATGAGTGGCTGAGAGGGATCTCCCTTGGACACGTAGTGCAGCCGCAGCCCAGAGCCCTGGAGAGAGAGCAACACAAGAGCACCGCACTATTAGAGCTGCAGTAACACAGACCTGCTGGACTGGACTGTGTCTCTCAGGACCAGGGCCGAGAACAGAACAACCCCCCCGCCCCGCCCCGCCCCAGTCGCACCTCAGTGAGCAGGTACGCATGTTCGCCCAGCGCAGGGTCCCGGGTGCAGGCTGGGGGGCTCCGGCGGGCGGTCCAGTGGAAGGTGCCGCGGGGGTCCCTCAGGCCTCTCCAGGCGATGCGGGTCAGAACCAGTGCGGCGGTGAGCCCGGCGGTGCTGTACACCAGGGCCCAGTAACACAGCGACACCAGCCGCAGGGCCAGGCGGGTCGGAACCAGCAGCGCAGTGGACAGCAGACCCGTCATCGCGTCCAGAACCGACGCACCTGGGCTGCAGATCCTATGCCAGTGCAGGACGCTGAGCACGACACTGCCTGTCTATAGAATGACCCGTACAGAGACGTTTTCAATGATGTATGTTCGTCATTATCATCAGTATTAGTATTAGTAGCAGGCGTATTGTAATGGTACAGCACAGTATGTCAGATATGACGGTATACGAGTCTAAGGATGTGAAGTTTCAAAATTCAACGACAGAGAGCTCAGTGTGACCTAAGTAGGCACTGAGTTACATAACATTAGGAACTATTTAACCATTTTAAAACAGCAATAATATTATAATATCTAACAGGTTGAAAACTACAATGACATTTTATTGCGTCACATCGGCGGCAGAGGGCGCCAAAAGCACTTTTTTAATACTTAATAAAATCATCCATTTGGTCACTTCCCGCAACGTGTTAATTATGACCAACGTCAATATTAATGTCTGTGTAAAACTAAAACTAATATATACAATACATAAGAAATAATAAATCAGTTTAGACTCGTTTTCGGAGATCTAGCTGGCGAATGAATGCAGAATTCAGTCAAAGCTCGTTATTGCGAGACGCCTGCGAGCAGCTCTTCACTTCGCGCTGTATCTCGAGTGATTCAAATATGAATAAAGCACAGAGAAGCCGCACAGAATTAATATTATTTATATATTTACGGTAGTGGAGAGATCCGCTCACACAGCGGCGTCCCCGGATTGACAACGAAACGGCGCCGCCCGTCAGCGCGCAGTGCCCAAACCCTAGCTTCTGATTGGCTCACACGCACGTCATTTTCCCCGAGTCAATAGCAATTGGTTAAGAGCACTGTTAGGGGCGGGGCGCTCTGGGGACGTTAAGCTCTCCGATTGGCTGCTCCCGGGGCGCGACGTCACGGACAGGCGCAGTCGCCGCAGCAGCGCTGGGAGCAAAGATCAAAGTCCCGCCGACAGCGTGACTCCTGTACGGGAGAGTGACGTCACCGGGTTCTCTCCGAGCGGCTGTCGGCGGAGATCCAAGGCACAGCGCATGTGCAGTACGTCACTGCGTGGGTCCGACCCGACGCGTCACGCATTGGACCGCCTCTGCACGGTGCCAGGGTCCAGCCTTCCGATACAGACAGTACTGCGCCGCTGTGTCCCTGCCAGCCCCCGTGTGAACAGCCGGCCTGCGCGGTCTGAGGCCGGGTGTCCAGCGCTGCCCGCAGTGCGGCTCTCTGTCCACAGGGCGGCGCCGGCGCACTGCGTCAGGTCCGGATTGACCCCCCTGAGCCACCGTTAACTTCGCGCTGGCCTGGACCCTGCACGGCCAGGATACTCGCAGAACTCGGTCAGCATCTCTACGACAATACACAACACACAGCGATGTACAGAACAGAGCTCTTCAGTCTGGGATTGGTTTGTTAGCCTGGACTGGACTGGACTGCAGAGTCACTGACTGGACTGGACTGGACTGGACTGGACTGCAGAGTCACTCACTGACTGGACTGGACTGCTGCAGAGTCACTGACTGGACTGGACTGCTGCAGAGTCACTGACTGGACTGGACTGTAGAGTCACTGACTGGACTGGACTGCTGCAGAGTCACTGACTGGACTGGACTGCTGCAGAGTCACTGACTGGACTGGACTGCTGCAGAGTCACTGACTGGACTGGACTGTAGAGTCACTGACTGGACTGGACTGGACTGCTGCAGAGTCACTCACTGACTGGACTGGACTGGACTGGACTGTAGAGTCACTGACTGGACTGGACTGGACTGGACTGTAGAGTCACTGACTGGACTGGACTGGACTGGACTGCTGCAGAGTCACTCACTGACTGGACTGGACTGGACTGGACTGTAGAGTCACTGACTGGACTGGACTGGACTGCTGCAGAGTCACTGACTGGACTGGACTGCTGCAGAGTCACTCACTGACTGGACTGGACTGGACTGCTGCAGAGTCACTCACTGACTGGACTGGACTGGACTGCTGCAGAGTCACTCACTGACTGGACTGGACTGCAGAGTCACTGACTGGACTGGACTGGACTGGACTGTAGAGTCACTGACTGGACTGGACTGGACTGCTGCAGAGTCACTGACTGGACTGGACTGGACTGCTGCAGAGTCACTCACTGACTGGACTTGACTGGACTGGACTGCTGCAGTCACTCACTGACTGGACTTGACTGGACTTGACTGGACTGGACTGCTGCAGTCACTCACTGACTGGACTGGACTGGACTGGACTGCTGCAGAGTCACTGACTGGACTGGACTAGACTGCAGAGTCACTGACTGGACTGGACTGGACTGGACTGGACTGGACTGCTGCAGAGTCACTCACTGACTGGACTGGACTAGACTGGACTGGACTGCTGCAGAGTCACTGACTGGACTGGACTGGTGCAGAGTCACTGACTGGAGTGGACTACTGCAGAGTCATGGACGGAACTGGTCTGTATGGCTACTGCAGACTCGGACGAATAGACCAAAAAAGGAAAAATACACTTTTTTTTTGGTTTATTTTTTTAAAAAAGAGATGAGTTTAATCCATGATCATTACAGACTCAAACTGTGTTCCTCTATTACTGTACTCAGTCACATTAACTGGTGTAATCAAGGAAAAACAAACACGAAAAACAAAAACAAAAAAACAAAATAAAAGAAACTGAGAAGAAACAGCCTGGCCGACACAGAAGCCAGAATTGTACTGTATAGTGGGCATCTATGGCACATAATATCAAACTGTTAACATTAAAAAAAAAAAAGAAATAAAGAAAACAAACAATTGAATACATTAAAAGGCATGAAGGAATGAAGGGAGAAAAAAAAAAAAAGATTTTTTTTTTGTTTTGCATTTTTTCATTACTGTTTCTGAAACCAACCAACCAACCGAAATAATAGAACTATATATATATATATATATATATATATATATATATATATATATATATATATATATATATATATATATGGACTTCACTGAAATGGTGGAGGGGGGTTGTAGGGAAATAAAATGAAAGTGACAGTGGCATAGAAACTCGTTACAGATGAATCTTCTCACCCGCGATTATAAAATGAACAGGAGTAAACTAGAGAGCTCGAACACAGAACAGCACTTTTCTGTCTTAAACGTTCATCAGACCAGACACACGTCATCCATGTGTGCGTGCGTGTTGGCTACGCATCGGTGAAGCCCGTCCCGCTGTAGTAAAGCCCTGCGGAGGGGCGGAGGCTGCAGGGGAATCCAGGCCCGGCTCCTCTTCTTCGGACGCAGAGCTGCCCGGGTCAGCCAGGCTCGGAGCGGTTGTAGTAGTAGTTGTAGTAAAGCAGTAGTAGTAGCATCATTGCAACCTCCACCCCACAACTCGCTACCACTCAGGCCCATGATCCCCAACTACCCTCCTCACACTCCCACTCCCCCCCCCATCATTGCTGCACAACACAGGTGCAGGACACCCGAGTGGGGGGGTGCATTTCCAACTTTTTTAGTTTTTTTTTTTTTTTTTTTAAACCACAAATCACGACTCACAATAAATGTCAACCTGGAACCAAGTTACAAAAAAGTTAAGGACTTAGTTTTGCTTCAGTTGACCAGTCCCTCAGTGTCTTTGAGGCGGGGGCTCCCTGGAGAAAAAACTACAAAGGAAAAATGTAGCTTTAAAAGGTGTGTGTGGGGGGGGGGGGGTCATGTCTCTATTGAAGACGTGAATAAAAACGATGAAATGCAGAGATCTGGGGATGGAATCAAGTTTAAATATATCTTTTAAAATGCACATCTTTCATGGGGGGGTTGATTAGATTGTGGAAAAACGCCACTATCACTATCCTGCCTGTGTCCATTGTCCTCCTGATACAGGCATCTCCAACAGAGCTGGGGGGTCAGGGGTGCCGTTTTAGTTTAAAGTATTTAACACTATTGAAAAAAAATGCATATATTTTTTTTATTTTTAATTTATTGTCATTACTACCTACCTTTTGATATAGGGTGAAGATAGAAAGAAATATTTATATGTTATTTATATAAAAAAAAAAATGCAACAACAACAACAAAATAAAAATTACAAATATATATCCCACTAGAATTGATCTCAGCACTCGGTAAAAGAATGACGTTTGGCATCGGCAGTCCTTGAGCAGGGGGTGTGTTGGGGTGGGGGGGTGGTAAGATAACAGGAGGGAGAGAAAGTCACGCGACAGACGGATGATGAAGAGGGAGGGAGCGCCTATATCCTCCGAGTCCCATCCCCCCCCATAATTTTTGTTCATGTAACCAGGTGTTTATACATATTTTGAGGGTTTACAAGTCAGATGTGTAAGGCAGAATTTTTCACCCCCCCCCCCACCCACCACACCCACACCCACACACCCCCCCCCACACACACACACACACACACACTCCCCCCCACCTCACAATACTGAGACTAACACCAATCTCAACATACTTTTCCGTGCCCCCCCACCCCCATAAGCTCTTCCTTTGCATTTTTCAGAAAAAACAAAAACAAAAAAATAATAATAAATTTGTTTCTGTTCGCCTTCTCGCCCCGACAACACCCACTTCCTGTCCACGTCTGTACTTCCTCCCTGGGCTCCTTCGCCGCGTCCGCCCGTCTCCGCTTCTCGTTCTCTGGACCCCCCGCCGCGGTCCGTTTCTCGGGGGAGGAAGAAGCGGGGGGTGGGCAGGTACTGTGTGTGTGTGTGTGTGTGTGTGTGTGTGTGTGTGTGTGTGGAGGGAGGGGCCCGACGCACAAGTAAAACCGCAACAAAATGCACGAATTACGCCCCCAGAGCAGCGGAGCGCCTGGTGCTCCCGGGGAGAGTTCGGGTCCGCGGCATGGCGGGGCCCTCTGTCCCGGCCGTGGCTCTCCGGGCGTCCGCCTCAGCGCCAGTGCGCGCGATGCCCGCCATCTGCGGTTCGGTTCATCCACCACTCGCTCGCTTCCCTTCCAGAAAGTTCGTTTGTTTTGCGTTTACTTTACTCCATTCAGGTGTCTTTATTTTTATTTTTTTTAAATGTATTTAAAACTTCTTTATTTTGCGTTATATTTTGTCGTTGGTTGCTCCGTCATCCCGGCTTCTCCCCCGCACTCGTCTCTTCAGAACAGGTTCTCCTCGAAGATCGCCATCAGGTCGCTCTGGAAATTCATGTCAATAGTAGCTGCCATCTGAGAAAGACAGAGGAATGCAAATACATTTTAAACGCAGAATTGAACGGATGGTTTTCACTCCAGGTGTTCTGAACGCATGATCTCATCCTCGCCTCCTGCCTGAGGTTCGCAGAATGGCAAGACTAGCCCATCGACAGGGTCTTGCGTTTGTAATTGAGTAAAACTTCAACGATTCAGAACCCAGTGCCACATTTAAGTCACAACAGTCCACACAACAAAAAAAAACATCCCAATTTACCAGGCTTGCGGTAAGGAAAAGATTAGTATTGTCTATTAATTAATGCAAGTCGCACAGTGACATCATCAAAAAGCGCCAGACCTGGCTACTAGGGATACACCGATATGAAATTTCTGTTCAGATACCGATATCCGATATCTTCCTATTATTTATTTACCTATAGAATGAGAGCAGGTCCGGGGGGGTGGGGTGCGAGATTGAAAGCGTTTGTGTTCATATAGGGTTTATTGTACTTTTTTCAAGCATTTGTTGCACCAGGCAGGATGCTTTTTTAATACAGAAGCAGGGAACCCTGAAACATTTGAGGTATGCTCAGATGTACTTCATTTATATAAATATTTAGAGATCTTTAAATTAATATCTTCAAATGGACTTTAAAATAAAAATTGCAATTAATTTAGAGATCTTCAAAACATTTAAAAAGATGTGAAATTAATTTAAAAGATCTTCAGTTCATTTGCAGATAGCTAAATATTTAAAGACGCATCTTAAATATAAATACAGAAACAAGCAACAAAACGCACTGAGGCTGTTCAGTTTTTCTCCTATAAATTGCGTCAGGCAATACATAATTTTGGATATACCGAACTGTGACTAACTGCAATTAAGTGCCGCTGCTAAGAGAGTGCCCAATAAATATGTCCTGATCCACACCTTGAACAGGTCCACACAGCCGGCACTCTCCTAACCAGGCGCATTCGAAGCAGTTCCTGCGCGTCATTCATATTGAAGGCCCACGAGCAGAACCAATCGGATGCTCAGTTAGACACAACACAAGCAGCACCATCAGTCACAAATATTGGTCAGAAACGTCAGCCATTTTAAAGCAAGCCGATAAGAGTAAATTTTGACCATATCGGACCAATACCGATCTGATGGTTCATCCCCATCTGCTACCGAAATAAAAACCACCCACATGCACTCCTGCCAACAGAAAAGACTAAACCACCACACAGACTCACCGCCTCTCTCCTCCGCCTCTCCTGCTCCCTCCTCCTCGCCAGCTCCCTCTGTTGGTCGAGCGCGTTCTGCGAGGGGGCAGCCTGCGCCTGCGCGGTGGGAGGGGGCTGCGTGGGGGCGGCAGCCTGAGCTTGCTGCTGCTGCTGCTGCTGCTGCTGCTGCTGCTGTTGCTGTTGCTGCTGGGCCTGGGCCTGGGCCTGGGCCTGGGCCTGGGCCTGGGCTGCCTGCTGCTGCTGCTCCTGCCGGGCCTGGGCCGCCTGCTGCTGCTGCTGCTGCTGCTGGGCCTGGGCCGCCTGCTGCTGCTGCTGCTGCTCCTGCCGGGCCTGGGCGGCCTGCTGCTCCTGCCGCGCCTGCGCCGCCTGCTGCTCCTGCCGCCTGCGCACCTCGTCGTGGGCCCTACGCGAGTGATCCAGGGAGTCGTCCTCATCCCGGCTCCTGCGCAGCACGGAGACAAGCAGGTTACAGTCTGCGTGTATATATGAGGGGTGGGAACCGGCCAGGACCTTGCGATATGATGTATATTATTGCATTACGACTCAATACATCACGATACTCACCGAAGTGCTGTTGGAAACCTCAAATATTAGGCTACATCAGTGGTTCTCAATCCTGGGACGCCTGCCCCGGCTGTTACTTGTTCTAGCTGAGCTCTCTTAATTGAACCCTAATTGAACAAATCATTTGCCTAATCTGAGATGTTCAACTATTTTAAACAGTTCGTGTTCTGTATGAAACTGTAGATGGAACTTGACATCTCCAACTTTTTATAAGCTACGCAATTTAAAAAGTCAAATGAAGGAAATTAGCTCAATTGACGGTCAAATTAAGTAACTGGGAGCTGGGCTGGATTGAAAACCACCAGGGCAGGGTTCCCAGGACCAGGACTGGGACGCAGTGGGCAATATACTTCAATGGGATGAACCTCAGCTAGCGCACATTAAAACCCCCAAATAAAATATAACTGGCTACCTGCAAGCATCCTAGTGTCGTCACTTTCCTCAGAGGCAGGACGTGTCGAAAGCCCGTTAGCTACTGATTAACAGACATGACTCGAATGGCACAAGCTGTCCCATAAGCCACAACTGTAGTTTAATCTGTCTGATCACTGGCAATATCAACACACCACTAAAAAATTACAAGTTTGAAACTCGCCAGGAGTGACACGGATTAGTCACCCACCGCATCATATTAGCTAGGGCTGGGCGATAAATCAATGTTAATAATTAGAGGTAATTACTTCCCTCAATAACGATATAAAGACGTTTAGATACATTTTCAATAATGTTGATAATTCGGTACAGCAGTCCAGTTCACCTTTGTGACGCAGCAGGAACGTGCGGACAAGTGACAGTATGCCCACTAAACACACTCGTGCCTCGGATCCACTGGCTTCAACGTCCGTGCCGTCAGCACCCCAGAGCTGTCTGTGAAACCCAGCCGTGTCAGAAGTTCATTTGTTGTGGAGGAGCAGAGCGATTGTGGGTTTGGTTTGTTTTAAAAACAAAGACCGAAAACAACACTATGAGCGATAGAGCCTGATGTGGGAAGGACTTGTGTCTATTTTATTCTTTCTGCTTTACATGGTTGTAAACAGCGGAATAAATACACGTTTCTGTTAAAAGATTTTAGGAAGAGCTAAATGTAATTAGACAACATTATATTCAGACAAGCATTACATTAACGTAAGAAAACTTTTCCATGTGCAACAAAAAAATATTTGACATTTATTATTATTGTAATCATCGAGATATGTGCTAGTATATACAGTGGGGGAAAAAAGTATTTGATCCCCTGCTGATTTTGTATGTTTGCCCACTGACAAAGAAATGATCAGTCTATAATTTTAATGGTAGGTGTATTTTAACAGTGAGAGACAGAATAACAACAACAAAATCCAGAAAAACGCATTTCAAAAAAGTTATAAATTGATTTGCATGTTAATGAGGGAAATAAGTATTTGACCCCTTCGACTTAGTACTTGGTGGCAAAACCCTTGTTGGCAATCACAGAGGTCAGACGTTTCTTGTAGTTGGCCACCAGGTTTGCACACATCTCAGGAGGGATTTTGTCCCACTCCTCTTTGCAGATCCTCTCCAAGTCATTAAGGTTTCGAGGCTGACGTTTGGCAACTCGAACCTTCAGCTCCCTCCACAGATTTTCTATGGGATTAAGGTCTGGAGACTGGCTAGGCCACTGCAGGACCTTAATGTGCTTCTTCTTGAGCCACTCCTTTGTTGCCTTGGCTGTGTGTTGTGGGTCATTGTCATGCTGGAATACCCATCCACGCCCCATTTTCAATGCCCTGGCTGAGGGAAGGAGGTTCTCACCCAAGATTTGACGGTACATGACCCCCGTCCATCGTCCAGGGGGACCTTGCGGGCGCTGCAGGATTTCAGTCCTTCACGGCGTAGTGTGTTACCAATTGTTTTCTTGGTGACTATGGTCCCAGCTGCCTTGAGATCATTAACAAGACCCTCCTGTGTAGTTCTGGGCTGATTCCTCACCGTTCTCATGATCATTGAAACTCCACGAGGTGAGACTGACAGTTATTTTGGGTTTCTTCCATTTGCGAATAATCGCACCAACTGTTGTCACCTTCTCACCAAGCTGCTTGGCGATGGTCTTGTAGCCCATTCCAGCCTTGTGTAGGTCTACAATCTTGTCCCTGACATCCTTGGACAGCTCTTTGGTCTTGGCCATGGTGGAGAGTTTGGAATCTGATTGATTGATTGCTTCTGTGGACAGGTGTCTTTTATACAGATAACGAGCTGAGATTAGGAGCACTGCCTTTAAGAGAGTCTCAGCTTGTTACCTGTATAATAGACACCTGGGAGCCAGAAATCTTGCTGACTGGGGGGGAGTCAAATACTTATTTCCCTCATTAACATGCAAATTATAACTTTTTTGAAATGCGTTGTTCTGGATTTTGTTGTTGTTATTCTGTCTCTCACTGTTAAAATACACCTACCATTAAAATTATAGACTGATCATTTCTTTGTCAGTGGGCAAACATACAAAATCAGCAGGGGATCAAATAATTTTTTCCCCTCACTGTATGTATTTTAAATGGCACAACTTAAGAAGTTAAGGGAGTCATTACTCTTTCTGCAGATTTGTAACGGCAAACAATACATTTTGCCGTATTATTTATAATTTACTTCGCCGACGTCCTTAACCAGGGTAAGTTAGTTTGAAACAAAATACACACGTTTCACGATTAATCATCCAGATACAATATAGCAGGTTATAATTTAACTGAAGTGTGCGCGTCACATGGCGTTTATGGACGCATTTATTAAACCAGTCCTTAATGTTTTAGAGGGAAACCCAGATCTGCTGTACTTATTAATTCATTCATTTAACTGGTAAATGGACACGTTAACTGAATCGTGTTCCCTTCATATACATTGTCTCTGCGGGGCTTTTATACATCAGACTGCAGATATTTATTTTGTTGAGGAAAAAGTACTGAAAAGGGATTTTACTTAATTTTACTCATGCATATTTTTATGTTGAAAAAAGATTTTATCATTATAATTGTTTTGAATGTTCTACCTCAGATTTGTGAAATGATCCACTGTTTGTTCTGACCATAAAGAATAACAATTAACCTTCTGGTTTCTTCAACTTCCACTCAGAAGCAAAAATCAGCCTTTAAACTTGATAGAAATAATGATTTGACATTTATCGATTTAATTTTGTATTTTTATCGTGATAACATTTTTGGCCATATCGCCCAGTCCTATTAGCAACTTCATAAACAAAGAGGCTAAACTTGAGCCCGTCTCGCTCACACATCTGGAATTACGCACAGTGAATGTCCCCTAATACAACTGTACAGACCGTCTCTCTTTTCACTGAAAAAAGCTGTTCGTTGTTCATGTTTATATAGTTCTCTATTTATTTGCAAGTATTTGTTCATTAAAATCATATTTAAATTACGATTGATAGCTGATTGAGAAGTCAGGGGGAAATTCATGACGCCACCAACTAGAGGCAGCGATACAGTGCTCTCGCCAGTGCTCATGAGGGGAGTCTAATACAATCCAGGTCATCATGTTGAAAAACGCACTTGTTTTTAAAGGCGAAAGCTTGTCTACGATGTAGATCGGGAGAAAAATCGCCTCCAGAACGTTTTGCAATCCCACAATGCAGTGCGTCTCAGCGACGTAAGGAAAGAGGGAGTTGACTATCTGGTTTAGACGGGATCTGTGGTGACGGGCCGTCTTGGGCCCAGAATTCCTGCGCCTGCCCTGATAACCTCCTACAGCCGCGCGGGGGGCACCGTGTTATTCACAGTGCTCACGCATCACGGGCACAACGAAACGAACACCGATTCTAGAGGTCTGTGAAAAACAATCGCGATGCTACATTAAATCGCTGCATTGGCACCGCGCTATGAATACACGGACATGGACACGCCTCTCCACTCCTCTTCCCCCTCTCTCCACTCACCGCAGCCTCTCCTGCTCCCGGCGCAGCCGCTCCTTCTCCGCCTGCTCGGCCTGCGCCTTCAGGGCTTTCTCGCGCTCCTCCTTCTCCCGCGCCGCCCGCCGGAACTGCTCGAAGCTGTCGCTGGAGGACTTGAGCGAGGACGAGGGCGCGGACAGGGACTTCTGCGCCAGGCTGGCCCAGGGGCCCATGTTCTTCAGCTTCACGTCCTGACAGATGAGACAGACCGACGCTGCTGAGCACCTCCGTCTCCACCCATCTCTCCCTACCCCCCCCTCACAATCTGACATCCCTCCGCTGCCTCTTCTCATCTATCTACCTTTACCTCCCCGTTGCCACTCTACCTCCCTCTCCCTCCACATCTATGCTCTCT
This sequence comes from Amia ocellicauda, assembly GCF_036373705.1. Lineage (NCBI taxonomy): Eukaryota > Metazoa > Chordata > Actinopteri > Amiiformes > Amiidae > Amia > Amia ocellicauda. The sequence continues at coordinate 1,025,607 of NC_089856.1, forward strand.
CCCTCCCCCCTCTCTCAGTACCTTCTTGGGAGCGACGGGGGTCTTGGGCTCCTGTTTGATCTTGTCCTTGTCCGGCGGGGGGGGCTGGGAAGCGCTGGGCTCGGACGGCCGGATCACAGGCCGAGAGCTGTCTAGCGGCTTCATGTCCGACCCTGGGGGGCGCACACAGGTCAATATGGCACATAAGACAAGAGCAGTGTGCAGTGCAGTGTGTGCAGTACACTGTGTGCACTAGAGCGCAGCGGGGCACTCACTCTGCGGGGCGTGTGTGGGGGGTGCGGGCTTGATGCCGTCAGGGTGCTTGGGGGGCTCCTGCCTCAGGCCGGGGCTGAAGGGCTCTCCACGGATCACTGGGGAGGGGATGGGAAGCTTCTCCTCCTTCACCCCACCCATGGGCACCGCCCGCTGGTCCTGCACACACAGACAACATGTCTTACACACGGCACCGACACGGCAAGCGTGCTCCTCACCCTCCTATCAACCGCACGCCACTGTTCACATACATGTGTGCGAGTGTTCAGTGTACCCGTGCGAGAGCGAGAGTGTTCAGTGTACCCGTGTGAGCGCGAGAGAGAGAGTGTAATGGGTTCAGTGTACCCACGTGGGAGGGAGCGAGTGTGTGTGTTCAGTGCGCACTCACCGGTTTCTTGGGCTGCAGGCTCTGCTGGGGGGGGGACTGGTGGATGATGGAGGGATACTGGGGCATCTGAGGGGAATGCATCATCAGGGGGGAGGGAGGCTCCTGCATGTGACCTGGGAGGGAGAGGGAGAGGGGCTGTAAATCAGGACTGGTCACCATTCCGTTTCAATCGATGAGATGCTTCGCTCACGGCCACTCAGACTCTCCGTGTTCACCAGATGAGCGCCGGGCCTGACCATAACCACACCGGCACAAAGCCAGGGCTCAGCCTCACCTGCAGAGTAGGGGTCGGGCTTGTGCTGCCGGGGGGATGGGTGGTGGTGGTGCTGGATGATCTGCTGGGTCTTGGCCGTCTGGACCGGCACCTTATGCTGCTGCTGCTGAGGTGGGGGGGCGCCCTGGATGAGCTGGGAGGGGGGGTACGGGGGCAGCGACTGCATGTGGAGGTGCCGCTGCTGCTGCTGCTGGCTCACGTGGGACTGGGGGGCCGGCGCCGGCAGCTGGGGAGGGGGCTGCTGCTGCTGTGGGGGCGGCTGCTGGGGAGGGGGCTGGGGCTGGGGGGGTGGCACCGGCTGCGGTGCGGGGGGTTGCGACTGCACCTGCACCGACTGCAGCAGCGGGGTCTGCGGGTGCGGCGGGTGATGGTGGTGCGGCGGGTGGTGCAGCGGCGGGTGCGGTGGGTGCCGGCTCTGCAGCTGCTGCAGGTGGTGCAGGTACAGGGGGTTGAGCGGCAGGCCGTGGTGGGGGGGCGGCGGCGACTCGTCCTCCTCCTCGTCCTCGTCGTCCTCTTCCAGCAGCACCTGCGGGGGCTGGGAGGACAGCAGGCCCTGGGGGGTCAGCGTGGGGGAGGGCGCGTGCGGCCGGTGGGGCGGGGGGGCCTGGTGCTGGGGGGGTGGGGCCTGGGGCTGCAGGGGGTGGTGGATGTGGGCGGGTGGGTGGTGCGGGGGCTGCTGGGGGGGCTGCTGCAAGGCCTGGGGCGGGGGCTGGGGGTGCTGCTGCTGCTGGGGGGGCAGGGGGGCTTTGGGAGGTAGGGGGGCGGCCCGGCTGCTGGGGCGCGAGGGCTGCTGGGGCAGGGCGTTGTGCAGAGCTGGGGGGGAAACAGGAAAAGATGCATTAACACTGGCGCTGCGGTGAGCAAACGAGCCCCACCACCGCAGACTGGCTCGGGCTGCACAACACACAGAACCGCGGGGGGCGCTCCAAACACCAAACTGATCAATTCAAATTCCTTCAAACCGGACACACAGAGTTTTAAAGAGGTTCCATGGATTCGAATGACTCTGGGCGAGACGTGGCCCAGAGCGCGAGTGCTTAGACTGGCAGACTGACGGGGAAGAGGAAAGCATCGGATACACGTCTGCTACAAGCGCCACGTGGGAGCACGAAGAATGCACAGCTATTAGCAGCATGGAGAGAAGTCCACATACAGAAACGATTACTGCTTACAGTTACTAATACCCGGGTGAGAAACTTGCCAGAGTTCTCAGCACTCGACGTGCTGTGTACTGTACCGGTGTTTACTGGGATTACCGAGTCAAACACCTGACTGAAGCGCGTTACTGTTGTTCAGTTATAACCTGCTCTACTGCAGCTGCTGTTACTGTATGAATATCCCAGAAACCTGTTTTAGATTCCACTGTAATGTGCCCTGGGTAAGGGCGTCTGCCAATAAATTAATAATACAGAAAAAGTGTTGTTTGCAGTTATACTATACAAATCTGTAGTAAGAGCAATAAATTAAGGGGTCATGTTCAAAAATCTACTAGCACATACATTGATGATTACAATAATATTATTATTATTATTAAGTTTCAATTAACCCAATAGCTTCTAGAACAGTGGTTCTCAACCCTGGTACTGGCAGAACACTGAGCCTGCTCTTTTTTGATCCAAACGAGCTCTCAATAACTTAATTGAAGTAATTTGATTACATTTGAATCTTTAAATTGTGTAACTGATACAAAGTTGGTTCCTTAATAAAGAATTTTCTTTATACAATTTTATACTTAAAACCCCTACTGTTAAATATAATTAAAAGGCTCCAATTTAGGAAATTACCACTTCAATTAAGGGTTCAATTGAGAGCTTAGAGGCCCCTTCATCAGTGGAAACAGGAGACAACAGTCCATCACTCACCTGGGGAGGGCAGGACGCCGTGCTGGCTGAGGTACAGTTGCGCCTCCGGGGGGGGCGACACCACGCTGGCGGGCGGGTGTGTGTTGAGGTGGGGGGGCGCGGGGGGCGCGGGCGGCGAGGGTGTGGCAGGCCCCAGGTGGGCAGCGAGCTCGCTGGGGTGCGGGGGCAGCTGCAGGAGTGGCTGGCCGAAGTGGGCCATGGCGTCGAACGCATTGCTGAGCAATGGCGTGGATTCCAGCGCCGACACTGGGGGGGCGGAGGCGACGTAGGGGGGCGGGGAGGGCTTCAGCGGCAGGGCGGCGGGCTGGACCACCGGGGGAGCCTGGGGCGGGAGCGTGGGGGGGGGGCCAGACATCTGGTGGTGATGGTGCTGTAAGAAAAATGTCCAGAGTTAGAGGTCAGAAGTTTACATCATTTCAGTTAATTGAATGATTGAACCAAAATCAGGATCAGCCAGGCAGGCGAGTAGTGATCGGCAGCACCCTGGCAGCGGTAGATTAGACTCCACCCACCTTTCTTGGCTCCTTGCCCGCCTGCCCCTTCTTCTTGATTTTTGGCGCCATTCCTGCCAAGGGAAACGGAAGAGCTGCAGTGAAAGGATACGAACAGTCGCAGAGACAGGTGCGAGAGAGAGACAGAGAGAGAGAGAGAGAGAGAGGATACCTGCATCGGAGTCCTCGCTGTCAGAGGAGCTGGAGTCGCTGCTGCTGCCCGAGTCTGACGAAGAGCCTGCCTTCGTCTTCATCGCCCCCGTCTCCATCGTCTTCTCCGCCACTGCACACACAACAGCACACGGGACACGTTACAGGCAGGGCTCCGACAGCTCCTCACCCATAGCACGACACTGAACGGACGGCGTGTTCGCCCGTTACAGTCAGAGGAAGGGGTGAGAGACTTCTTATTCACGCTGATGTCAGTAAAAGAAAAACCACCCCACCAACTCTTAAACTATACCCCCCCACACACTACATCAGCTGGTAGTAACTGAACGCACGGTCGGCTCTGCGCTTCACCAGCGTGGCAAACACCCTCCCAGCACAAGCGCTGCCCCCCGACCGGCTCCTGGCGAGGGCCACTTTTGCCCCACCCAGCAGGACGTTGGCCAGTTCCTGGTGAACTTCACTCCAAAGATATTAAAACAGACATTAAAGCAGAGTTGTAACCAAGTCACTAATTGGGACTCGAGTTGAGTCATTCAGGAGTACAGACAGGAGTCGAGTCAGTGACGTGCCAAGCTCGTGTCACCTCTCTGGCTCGAGTCATTAGCTCCGACTGTTCAAGACTTCTTGATTTCATCAGATAAAATGATTACAGGAAATCTAACTATAAATACAAATATCTGTGCTCAATTGTGTTGGATGTACAGTAGTGAGTAACACCAAAATAAATTCTCAAGTTATTGTTTGAGACACCGCATGAAAGGAAATGCGGTGGGATAAAATTTCATATGGTGACAAAAAGCTGAGGCCAAGAGAAAAATATAACAGGGTTGTAATGTACGTCATTAATATAGAATGCAGGTTTTAATTTCTCAATCCCCATTATTGACTTTATGTACAAGATTGTCAGGATGTGTGTGTGTGTGTTACTAACTGTAAGTGTGTATCAGTGTATGTGTGTGTGTGTGTGTGTGCACGGGCATAGGATTCATGTCGGGGGGCGGGGGGCTGCTCTCAATTTTGGGGGGGCGTCCACTGTGATTATTATGAATTTCTCAGCAGGCGTCAAGGTCAACATATAAGAGCATTACAAAAGTGCAATTAATACAGCACAGATCAAAACAATACAATTATGGAGCCAGGCAACCATTGTTTGGGGGCCCAATTTAACGTTCTCTCAACATTAAATACAAGGTGTGTTACTGTACATATCAGTGCATCATATCATATCTCCCCGCCTGCATGAGGTCGCTTTCTGGTCACAGGCCACGCTACAGGCTGGAAAGCATTTCCGCAGCAGTGCTCTTGCCCATCACTGCAGAAGCCGTTCTGTTTATGGGACTGCGTCGACAGGGGGGGCATTTTCTCAATGACTCGAGTCACATATTTTGGGTCTTTTCTTGCAGGGACTCGAATCGAGTCGAGCCTTTTGGTATCAGTGACTCGAGTCATCGAAAAATCATTGGAAATCATCGACTCGAGCCATTACAACTCTGCATTAAAGAGACAGGAGGACGGGCCGGGGGCTGACCTGGCGCCTTCTTCTTCTTGCGCAGGCAGGAGGACACGTAGCGCTCCAGCTCGCGCAGCGTGGATGGCTTCAGCGTCTCAAAGTCGATCTCGATCTCATCGGGGTTGGAGTTCTTGAGCGACGGCTCGCGGGACTGGATGATGTGCACCACGCGGCCAAGCTTGTCCCCGGGCAGCTTGTTGATGTCCAGGCTGAGCTGGCGCTTCTCCTCGTACGACATGGGCCGGCACTTCTCTGCCCCCGCCAGGCCCGGGCCGCCGCCCGCCCCGCCGCCTGTGAGCGCCCCAAGGAGGCCGCCCCCCGCTCCCTCATCCTCCGAGTCGCATGGGGGCGGTGCCGGCACGGCCACGGGGGTGGGGGGAGGCGGGGGCACCCGGCTGTTCTTCACTGCATCCTTTTTACTGCAGGGGGAGGGAAGGAGAGAGGTATTGTAGGAGCCACTCGAACCCCAGCTCTATGCAGCTACGTGTCGTCGGGCCGGGCCACACAGACCTGGGCAGAACCACAGCCCCAACCTCAAGGCACGGGCGACCCTAACCACGACCCCAGCCCGGACCACTCCGTCCCCCGGGCCCGTACCTCATTTTCTTGGTCTTCTTGGGGGGAGGCTCCTTGTTCTTGGACTTGCGGGGGGGCTGCGGCGGCTCCTCCACCTCCTCCGGCACTGCCACCACGGCGGGAAGAGACTTCTTCTTGTGTTTCTCCTTCTTCTTCTCCTTCTTGTCCTTCTCCTTCTTCTTTGGTTTGCTGGCCTGGGGCTGGGACAGGGCCGCCAGCTGCTCGTGAACGGCCTTCAGCTGCGCCGGGGGAGAGAGCGCGATGGGGGGAGGGGGGAGAGAGGGAAGCAAAAATGACAGGTGGAGAAAGATGGAGATGGAGAGGGGAGACAAGACAACAGTGGTTATTACAGGGGAGGGGGGAGAGAGAGAAAGAGAGAGGGAGAAAGAGAAAGACGGAACAATGTTCGGCACCGGTGAGGGAGAGAAAGGTTGACAGTACAGATTAGCCGAGAGGGGGTGGGAAGGAGGGAAAAGTGTGGGAAATCACCAGAGAGAGAGGAAGGAAGGGGTGTGAAGACTCCAAGTGAAGTGGGGTGGGGGTGGGGAAGGCCGTTTACATCTCTCCTGTGCAGCCGCATAGATCAAGGGATTGGATTTATAACAGAGGAGAGGAGATGGGAGAGGGGGAGGGGCAGCTGGAAACGGAAAACGACTTAATTAAACCAATTAAAATCCATCAATTAAGTCAATTAAGAGCCAAGGGAGGGCCAGGTGTCCCTGTGACAAATCAGTTTGTTGCCTCTGCCAGATCTGGAAGCTGAGCAATTAAAGACCTAACTGGACCAATTAAGTCATGAAGGGAAGACACAAGAACCCCCCCACCCCCCCCCCGGTCCCCCCGGCGGTCTGTCCATACCTGCTCCTGCAGCTTGGCTAGTTGCTGGGCTCTCTCCCCACCCGCTGCTCCTGCGCCCTCTCCCCCTCTCCCCGCCGGTCTGTGCGCTTCTCCTCTCTCTCTCCCTCCCCGCCTGCCTGCCTCTCTGCCCGTGCGTACCTGCTCCTGCAGCTCGGCCAGCCGCTGGGCGCGCTCCTCCTCCGAGTCGTCCGTGCTGCTGTCGCTGCCCGAGGAGCTGTCCGTGCTGCTGTCGCTGGACGAGGGGGGGGGCGGGGGCTGCTGCTTGATGGGGGCCGGGATGGCCGGGGAGGGGGCCGGCACCGGGAGCTCCTCGGGCTCGTCCGGCATTTTGGCAAAACGCATCTCGAACACGTCCTGCGGGGTGGGGGGTCAGAGTGAGTGAGAGAGTGTGTGTGCTCGAGTGTGTGTGTGTGTGTGTGGTGTGGGTGGGAGGCAGTCACAGGTCCGATGTACCAATTCTGGGGGCTCCCACTGCAGTTCTTTGCTCCCACTCCCCCCCACCCGCCCAGCCGTCCGCGGGGCTTGTCCATGGCACGGCGCCCCCCTCACCTGCAGCTTGCGAGCCATGGCCACCACCTCGTGGTCGGGGGGGTTGTACTTGTAACAGTTGGAGAACATCAACCTGACATCGGCCGCAAAGTCCTGCGAGTCTCGGTACTGCCGGTTGTCCAGCTTCACCTGGGGGTTGCGGAAAGGGCCGTGTGAATTACAGTACAGAGATGTTTAGACCACCTCCCTCCCACTCACCCTCTCCCTGCCTGCCTGCCTAACTGCCTCCCACACCCCCTCTCTCTCCCTGCCTGCCTGCCTCCCACTCTCTATACCCCACTCACCTTGATGGTGCTGAGGTCCATGGGGTGCTTGATGATGTCGTAGTAGTCGTGCAGCCCCAGGGCCTCCACATCCACGGGCTTGTAGAAGGGCCAGGCGTAGGCCGCGTGCTTCTTGGCGAACATGTCCTTCAGGATGCCCCCGCAGTACCGCAGCTGCTCCTGCCGCTTCGGACTCTGACCACCTGCGCCCCCTCCTCCAGCGGGCCCCAGCAGCGCCCCCCCAGGGAGCACGCCCAGCACACCGGCCCCCACTCCCACGATACCCCCGCCGCTCCCCAGGCCGAGACCCAGGCCCAGGCCCAAGCCCAAGCCCAAGCCGGAGCCGGGATTATCCAGCGCCGGGTGCTGCGAGTCGGGCGCCTCCTTCTTGGGCAGCTTGGGGGGCCGGTTGCTCTCGCGGCGTGGCAGGGTCTTGGGGGGGCGGGACTCGGGTGGAGCTGGGGACAACTCGCTCAGTTGGTCGTTGGCCGTGGGCGTGGTGGTGTCGGCCTTCCTCTTCATGCTCTTCCTCTGCTGGGGGAACTGGGGGAGACATAGTGAAAATGAGCAAATCAGCGAAGAGTTAAACTGTTCAAACACTGAACAGAACAAAACGAACTGACCCGCCCTTCCCTGCTGACACTCACCTTCGGGGTAGGGGTGCTCGGTATGATGGGGGTGGGGGGCAGGGTGGTGTGGGCAGGGTTAGGCACAGAGGTGAGCATGGGGTTCTGGGTAATGCAGTCCGGGGGCCCCAGGGAGTAGGGCTGCCCTGAGGGCGGGGGGTGGGCTCTGGACTGGGGATTGGGGGGCAGGGGCTGCACTGGGAGGCCCCCACGCATGGGTAGGCTCTGTGCGTTCTGCTGCGGGTGGGTCCTGGTCTGCGTGGGGGGGGGTGGGCCCGGTGGGGGGCCCCTTGTCTGCGGCCCCGGGGTCACAGTGGAGATGGGAGGGCCGCGGGTCTGGGGGGGTGTGGCGGGCGAGTCCAGGGCCGAGCCTGGCTTCGAGATCAGACCTGGGGAAGGAATACAAATAATCAGGCACAAATACAAGACACTGGAGATCAAACGACCCTCCCTCTATCCTTCACTCCTTGCCACCCTCCATACATCCCTCCCTCGAGAACTCATTCTTTCCGTTCTTCTCTTTCCATCCCTCCCTGGCTCCCCTCCTCGCCTCGCTCTTCTGTACCCGAGTCTCTCCGTCCTCGGCCGCGGCCCTTGCCCGTCATCACTGCGATCTCTGTCTCCTCCTGTGGCATCTCTGAGATCTTCTGCAGGAACATCTTCTCCAGAGCCTCTGCCATTAAGACGATGTCATCTCCAGGCTGGAGAGAAGGGGTGGAAGACACCAAAAACAGAAGACACCCTAATTAAAAGCTACCATTGACAAATGTTCCTATTTTTTCAACCTAACGACCCATGAGAGCACAGCACAGCAAGAGAGGGACAGAGAGAGAGAGAGGGAGAGGGAGGGATGGGAGAGAGAGAGGGAAAGGGAGAGGAACAGGGACAGAGCCATGAGCACACTTTCGCAATACTTGTGTGTAAACATCTCATGCCAATAAAGCTTGTTTTTGAATTTGAGAGGGAGAGCGGCGGCCGGCCTCCTGCCCGCACCTTGTTGTAGATGTAGCAGTTGGTAAACATGGTGTTGAAGTCATGAATACATTCTTGGGCGTTCCAGTAGTAGCTGTTCTCCAGGCGCCGCTTAATTGTTCCCATGTCCATAGGACACTTAATAATCTTATAATAGTCCTGCACACAGAGAGGGGACGGAAGGGTTAACCACATAGCTGGCAGAGAAGAGAAAAAAAAACGTGCTTGTATTGCTCAGTTTGCCCCCCTCCGATGCCACCGCCCTCGGAACTGAGCCCAGTGGCACGCCCGTCATCCCTCCCCCAGGCTCTTCCTCGCCACGGCGTCACCCCCTCGCCCCCCCCAGCACTCACAGGCAGGTTGAGCTTGACGGCATCCACGGGCTGCTGGAAGGGCCAGGCGAACTGGTGCTTCCACAGCGTCTTCAGCACCACCTTGAGCAGGTACTGCAGCTGGTTGGTCTGGCGCTTGGGCCGCACCACGCTGGCAATCTCGGGTGGGGAGGGGTTCTGGAAGGCGGAGGGGGGCTGCAGGGGGGGAGGCTGGCCCTGCGTGGTGGCCGACATCTGCGCTGCGTCCAGGCCGTCCCCCATGGCGGCGCACTCCCTCACTCTCGTCCCAGGTGCGGTCTCCCCTGAGAGGGCGCCACTGATCCCATTGCACTCCTCACTGGGCTCTCTGTGGGGGAGGAGAGAGATGGGGGTGTTAGGGGTGGTTGAATGCAGCAGGGGAACAGGAGTGTAAAAGACAGAGGGAGGAAGAAGACAGGTGTCCAAGGCCCCAGAAACAGTGTCCACACAGAGACAGGAGAGTGAGCTAGTCGCGGACCGGACCAGACAGTTGGGGCTTAAAAAAAAAGTCCTTGAACTCACTGCAGCCCTGGACCTGCTGGCACTATCCACCAGGGGGCGCCCCCCCCACCACTCTACAGCCAAAACACAAGCTCAGATGCTACTGCAGGCAGAGGAGCAGATTCAGTTTTCTTGCCCTCCAACCCCCTCCGATTCCTGTCTTTTGATCACACGGAGAAAAGGTCACTCACTCACACAAACATAGGAGGGATATTGTGGGGGGGTAGAGCAGAACACCGATGTGACCCTTGACCTTTGTAGACCTGTGTAGGAGACGCACACTCGTTGCACCCAGTCTCTTCAGTGTCTGGTTTTGAGCCCACTGCCCCATGGTGCAGGAACTACACTACCTGCTCAGACCTGCACTGACATCACCTCTGAGCTCTCCATCACTGAGCAAGACTGCAGAAGAGCTTCCTGCTCCCGACCCATCAAAAACTATGTACTTCACCCCCCACCACCCTCCCGTGCTTCTGTCCCACCCCCAGCCAGACAGAGATATTCAGGCGGCTGCAGCACGAGCATCACATACAGATCTAACCAGAGCAGAGACGCGCTCCACACACAGCCCGACCCGCTCCAAACGCCAACACAAACGCAGACGGCAGGTCAACAGGGGGGGAAGGAGATGGGCGCAACACCGGGGCCACACTGTCCCCTTCAGAACCTGCACTCTAACTAAGGCCGAGACCTGCTGGGCACAAGCTCTTCTACAAGCAGGAAGAAAAACTGATTTACGTCCTTGGAGACTGAAGCAGATAACGGACCAAGGAAGTGCTTCGAGCTTTACGATAATTATTATATTTCTTAACAGGCCAGTTTGTACTGGAGCATTCTGGGAACAGTGTGTTGCTCAAGGGTACAACGGCAGTCCCCGTCCCCCCCTACTGGGACTGAACCCACAGCCCCCAGCTCAGGAGTCCAGAGCCCTGACCGCTATACACACGGCTGCCCAGTAGAGCGAGAGGGGAAAAAACATTTTAAACCTGGCAGAGACCGAGACAGACCGAGAGGGAGGAAAAAGGGACCAGTCATCCCGCGTTCATTGATTTTGCCAGTATACACACATCTCTTGCATGTCTCGTCTTGTAAGTCCCACGGCCAAACACGCGCCGTCTGGAGGAATTGGGAGTAAATAAAATGAAACCACAGGGAAAGAAACTAATACAATAAAAAACAGAGGAAGTCGGTCGTGAGGCCCATGATGTGAGCATGGTCAGACTGCACAGGTTTCCCACATTTCGGATTACACTTTCCTCTCCAGAAACGGGAAGCAGCCTGACTCACACAGTGTGTGTGCAGTGGGAAGTGTGCGCACGCATCTATGCCTCCCTCTGCCCGGCTGTCTGCGTCTCCCTATCGATCTCTCCATCTCCCTCTCTCTCTGCCCCCATGTCTGTCTCTCGGCGTCTCCCTCTCTCTCTCTGCCCCCATGTCTGTCTCTCCGTGTCTCCCTCTTTCTCCGTCGGTCTCCCCAGAAGCAGTACACAGCTGACTGGGACTGAGGGAAAACCCCTCCTGCAAAGCTACTCAAAGCTTCCTTAACAGAAGCAGAAACGTGTAATACTGAAAAGATCGGGAGTCTGGCTAAGATTCAGATTTCCTCTACCGTCACCAAGCAAACTAGCCTAAACACCCGGCTCTACCAGGACCCCCCCACCAATACACAGATCTGTGCCTGGACTCATAACACTATCAGTCATAAGACTTGTAGCTAAATCTGTAAATACAAACAATGACCACAATAAACAAAGATCACCAATTACATAAGGAGCCAGTACAAAGGGGGTGAGTATGCTGCTTTTTATTGTGGTGAATAACCCCCACCCCCCCCAAGGCAGATGGAGGCTGCTCTTTCTAAAGAATTGCCATGGGGACTAGAGTAACCCCACACAATGCCCCCTCCCACCCCTTATTCCCTGGCAGGATGGGGCGGGGTCTGGGTATGTTCAAGAAACAGCTGGATGACAGCTGTTGGAGCAACTCTGCAGGTGGTCCAGTCCAGTCCAGTCCAGTCCAGTCCAGTCAGTTACTCTGCAGTAGTCCAGCCCAGTCCAATCTGTGACTCTGCAGCAGTCCAGTCCAGTCAGTGACTCTATAGTCCAGTCCAGTCAGTGACTGCAGCAGTCCAGTCCAGTCCAGTCCTCGTGTCTAACCCACCATCCCTAGTCACTTAAATAAAAGCTCCTGTTAGATATTCTCACACACACACACACACACACACACACACACGGGTGATGAATGGTGTTTGTCCGTGACTCAGAGCGCCCTGCTGACTCATCTCATGAGTGATGGTCACAGGCTGTTGCTGATGGGGAAACTTAGGCAATTACACAACACGCGCTCGCACACACACACACAGACAAAAAAATAAATAAAACACGCAATGAACAGAAATCTCAAGTCTCCTGCATGAGCTCGAGAGCTACTCTTTGGTCGTTTCGGAAAACACTACTGAACTGAACACCGCTGGCCAATTTGTGCCTGGTTCGGTTTGGTCTTCTGCGTACAGGAAGTGGGCATATCTGAACCCTGTGTGTTGAGAGGGCAGGGCGTACCCCTGAAAATCACAAACAATGTGTCAGTCGTGGAAGATGGCAGATAAAGCACCATCACAGCACGGTGTCTAATTTTATACACAATGAAGAGGTTTCACATTAATCCGATGTCGTTCGGAGCGGGGTCGGAGAGGAACGCCCGCAGCTGCAGGGGGACAGTGTATACGGCAACACACCTGGGAGGGAGGGGAGGAGGCATGTGTGCCGTGCAGGAGTGGCGCATGGCAGGTTTCGGAGCTGCCGTTGGGCTTTGATTGGGCCACAGTGGCAGGGTTACACCACAGCAATGTCCGATAGGAGGGCTGCTCTACGAGATCATAATTTCCAGACTGACTTCCAGGCCCATTTAGCAATTAAAACAAGACATTTTTTGCACATTCGACTGGGGGGGTCGTCTGACACGGTGGACCTCGGCCTTGGTCCCGGGGCCGCACGGTCTGGCTGGGTCTGGTTCCGCTCATCTCTCAATGAGTTCACTGAACTATTAAATTTGCCTCAAAAACAATTAAGAGTTTCAATAGAAATTTGCATTGGGAGAGCGGGTACAGATTTTTTGGACAGGTTGTGTGTGTTGGCCGATCCTTTTTTTGTCGTTCAAGGGGGGCGGCTCATGAACTTGGTGGGGCCCCCCAGGAAACACTGCGCTCAGGGGATTCCACTTAAATATGTAGCGCTTGAATTCTCTGGCCTAATGAAGCAAACCTCGAGTCCGGTGAAGAACGACGGCTGGGCTGAAACCGATGCCAGTGGGGCAGCGGCTCCCAGGCCCAGTGCGTGAGGGGGGTGTGCGTGTGCCTGAGCGAGCGAGGGGGGTGAGTGTGCAAGTACAGTGAACGTTTGGTGAAAATAGACAGGAGAAGCACATTGAGAATAACTCTCCTTCAGCGCTTCCAGTCCAGCGACACCCCTCTCACATAGCCCATGTGCTCGGCAGCAGCGGCCTCTCAACAACAGTCCCCGTGAAACTGTTTTTCAGTGCGTACAACTGTTCGCTGCCTTGCGTAGCTGGTGCCAGCCTGACCAGTATAGCTCATGTCCGGCACAATTTACCGCACTAACACACGTCCTTCAGTCCCTAAGCCCGGAGTCAAGCCACCTCTGCCTCTCTCACTCTCCTATTGAACTTTATAAGGAAATACTACATTGACATGAGCATGATAATGATATTTTACACTAATCGTTATTACAGTAGCAAATGTAGTTCGGTTGTGGATTGTCGCAATTAACCGAGAAGGCAACGAAAATGAAGTCCTGTGAATGACGTTCATGACCCAGTGTTGCAGCAGTTCATTAGGCACGATATCCAATCATCTACTAGCTGGTGTTAGCCACCTCGTCATTAAAACACACTTACAGATACAATAGTACTCAGCGACTGCGGGGCAGCCACAACTTAGCTGTTACGTTGATTATTAAAATCTACTAAAATCTTAAAATGTAATTAATCATCGTTGAGTTGGGTCTACTTTGGATGCAGCTACTAAACCGAAACCCTGAGAGATGGCGGAGGCAGCAGGATAGGAGCACTTTACACTGAAGTTACACTAAGGACAGTTTGCTGCAAAATGTGCACAGCTGAACTCACATGGTGCGATAACGACAATGACACAGAGCGCTGGAGAGACGCACTGGACAGGATGGAGACGCTCAGCTGGGGCAGGCTGCTGCCTCTGTATCCGAAAAGTTGTCCATCTAGGATATTGCAAATTGAATCGGTTTAAACCGCAGAGTACTCAGCCTTTCCCGTTACTTGAACTCGTATGCGTCTCGCAAGCTACGCCGGTTTCTTTACCTCCTCAACTACATTATTATTATACATTTTATTTATAACACGCTATTACCCACATGCTACACTCAGACAGTACAAAGATGCAATACAGCAGTGCAGTACACACAGACAACATAAGCAAGAAAACAAGCAGCTGGGTCAGCCAATAAAGGAGAGCAAGCAATAAAAAGTATGAAAAGATCTTAAAACTTGTAACTAACAGAGATCCTTAATTTCTTTTTTCAAAAAAGTGATTTTTAAGACATTTCTTTATATGTGTAGGGCACACCTCAGAGTCTCTGGAAGTGCGTTGCACATACTATATGATCAAGTTAGTGCCATACATATTGAATTTAAAATATAAATATATATCATAAACTAAAAAACGAATGGAAAACGTTTAAGTTTCGTTTTGAGTTTGCAACGGTGCTGCTGTTCCCCTTAAGTGCCCCACATGACCCATATGACTCCCCCCCCCGACCGCACCTCGCTAGCTGCTCCCCCTGAACAAATTGCCCCTTTTTGGTTTGAGCCACTGCCCCCCCCCACAAGGCTGTACTGTACAACACTGTATTTAAATGTCTTGAACATTGTTGCATTTGTTTTTCATTTTAGCATTAAATATGAACCATTTACGATTTTTTTTTTCCAGGGTCCCCCTAAATTGTGGACTGTGCCCCTACATTTTTCTATTTAGGGACACCATTCTCCTAAGGAAAAAGCGTAGAGCCGAGACCGGTCAGACCGGCTTCCCCACCTCTCACACCTGTTCGGCAACACAGCGCCGTCACCAGCCATGGCAGAAACGCAATCCTCAAACACATGAACAAAACCGAGAGGAGTATATAGCCCTCCCTCCCTCCTCTCTCCCTCAGTCGCTCTCTTTTGTTTCTCACTCCCTCAGGGTCAGGGACAACGATGAGTGTTATTTATTGCAGTCTGCTGAGGGAGTGACAATCATGTGTGATTATATGTCGTGAACAAGGCCCCCCTCCATCCTCTCTGACACAACCACAAAATATCACGACAAAAAATCCACAAGGAGGTGAAAATGTAACAGCACATGGTAAAGCTCCAGCACAGGAAGGAAGATTCTTCCCCCCCCCCCCCACCCTCCAAAAATTAAAAGTTAAAATTCCGGTCTTAAAAACCGGTATGACTATGTAAAAAAAAATATATATATGAATTTAGATTATTAGGCAACTTTGTGTGAAAGTGTGCATGTGTTTCACTGGGGGGCGTGGCGGGGCCCTGGTCCTGAGAGACACAGTCCAGTCCAGCAGGGTCTCGGCCCTGGTCCCGAGCAAGACAATGGCTGGAGACCCTGTTATAGGCACTGCTTGTACAACCTGAGCTTCAGACACTTTCCCCTTTTTCACAGGCACACCTGACCCTGAGCCAAGCCGGAACCGAGCAGAGCATTTTTCCACAGCACAACCTGCAGTCAATGACGTCACAAGCTCACCCGTTTCAAAAGCTTGTTGTAACATGCAAATGTTTGGATAAATCCTTGTTACCATGGTTTAAACTGTAATTAAAAAGCTATCAGCTCTAATGGTCATAAATAAACTTATCTGTCGAGAGAGGCGAGAAAAAGTTACGGACTTTGGAGGTTCATGACCTTATTTACAGAAAGAAAAGACCTGAAAATTTAAACTGTGGATCAATCCTCAACTTTTTACCAGTATATAAAAGTAGTAGATTGTGAAGTATTTGAAATGTGTATTTTAGTCTAGACTGACGGTACGTGATGACACGTTCAGTTAACTCCTCCGCAGGCCCTGCTCGGCGCCAGGCTAGCACTAGATTCAGGGTCAGATTGACAAAACCGCCAGTGGGTAACATTACCTCACCCGCGAGCCTGCTTCTGGGTCAGGTCAGATATGACAGTGGAAAAAGGGTAACAGTGGCTCCACTACACTCACCCTCAGTCCGACTGATGAGAAGAGAATGAGACTGAGAGAGAGAGAGAGAGCGAGAACAAAACAAACCACACATGCAACCACCGCTTGACGGCCTCTTCATGTTTTCTGCGTCTGTGTTTTGGGTTGGGTTTTAGGCCGGAGAGTTTTCTTTTCAGTTCTGTATTCTTATAACCTGCAGCACTAAACCAGAAGAATGACTCACAGCTGACGGTAAGAGACTGTAAAACAGACTCGTGGGGGAGGGGAGGGCAGGGGAGGACTCGGTTCTCCTCTCCAGGGCACTCTGTGTGGCGTCCAGAGTGGCGCAGAAACCACCTGGGTGCCCCTGCTGGGCAGATTCTGCCACAGGACATGGGACACTGTCTGCTGGCCCATTGTGCATCCGATTACATTAAACTGAACGAACAAACAAAAGCAACAGAGTTCTGAAGAGGAGACTGAACCTGTCAACACGATTAATCCATCTTTTAGGTTTTGGGTTGGTTTCCGATGGATTACAGTAGACGTGAGGGGTTCAGGAGACGAAGCCTGGATTTCTCACTGCTTTCGCCAATTGAAGAGCCTGTTTCTGTGGGTGGGGGGTGTGAATGAGACTGACCCTGCGCTGTGTCTGACATTCCAGGAGACTGGGGGGTGGAGGGCAGCTATTTGCTTAAAAGCCAGCCTGTAAATAATAAATGGAATTGCACTTAAGAGCCCAGCCCAGACTCCTCCATCTCCTGCTCGCCTGTGTGTGTGTGTGGATGTGTGTGTGCATCCGTTCCCGTGTGTGTGTTTTTTTCATGCCACAGCATGTGACCGTGATGCCAACGGGCAGTACAAATGTGCCACCAGCCCACCGTGAATTTTGATTTGGCAAAAAAGTATCTTTCATCAGTGCTGCCAGACTGCATCCCTTAATTCCCGACTGCTCTTCCTAAGTGCAACTGATGTGGAGGTCTGGAGGAGGGAGTACTCCCGTACCCCATGGCCTGGGGGAGATCATCACTTCCTGAGTTTCTCTCACTGATAAGGGATAAGGGGGGGAACAACCTGCCCAGGGCAAATAACAGCCACGATCGGAGCCGGACGCAGGCTTGCCCTGTGCTTTACTCAGGCAGGTCTGGGTTCTGGTCCAGGCCCAGGCCCGAGATACATAACGGTCTCGCACCAGGCAGAACCAGGGTACACTTGGTGCACAAAGAACAATCCCACACAAAATGAAACCTGCCCGTCCTCTCAGGGGAAGAACCACCTGCTCCTGCAGTCCTGGCAGACATAGTGGGGACACTTCCCCTGTTTAAGGGAAATCACGAAAACAGGTGGATGACATCCTGTTTCTATAGAAAAGTAACAAATAGTACAGAGTTTGACCAGTAGGAGTCTTACTCTTGGGGCACTATTACCCATGTGCTCGGCAGCCTATAGAACAATTAGAAACTGCGTCACATGTACCTGCGGAGATGTTCATTAGCAGATCCGACAGAAGAACAAAAACAACATTGAGCTCTGCCAGGGGGAAGCCCCAGCACTTCGCCCCAGCACTTTTTTCCCCTTCTGTATTATTCCCTGAGCTGTGTGTCGGCTCGGGGCGAGAGCCAGTCTGATCTCTCAGACTTTCGAGAGTGGTGGTCGAGGAACAGCACAGTGCAGCCCAGTTCAGCCGAGAACCCCATTCAAGTTTTAAATTTGTAACCGCCACATTTATATCCATTAGTGAACCATTTAACTCAATGGTTTCAGTTCAGTTACAAGGCTGAGATGACAGAGATGGTAATCACAGTGGTTTGAAATCATGAGATAAGAGAGAGACTGAGCACAGGAGGTGGGTCCCCCAGTCTCACACGAGAGAATCGTATGGCATCAAGACTACTAGTGATTATTTCTTGGACCCAAAAAGGACCGAGGTGACCTTGTTTACTCTGTAAGCTTGGCCTTGCCACAACAGACGCCCATTGGAACATTCTGCTCCATTACACGAGGCGGGAGCTGCCCCCTGCCACAGCGCTCTGGTGACATCGACCACAAAGGAGCCTTTCGTTGCCACTGTGCGAGCAAGCCAACCGCCGCTGACCCGAGACTGCAGGAGCATCGCTGGGCCCAAGAGGAGGTGTGAAAAGTATTCTGTAACAGAGTGTGACACTCAAGTGTGTGTCGTTCACAGGCTAGCAGTATTAGGTCACACTAACCCTGAGCCACAGGGCCGACACCCGGCATTCAAACACACACCCTAATCGGAAGCAGAAGTTTCCACTGCAAAGACACTCTCTCTACATCCCCACCCTCTCTCTGACTGGCAGTCAGGTCAACTAACTTTTCTGACTATCAGAGTGTGCGCGTGAGAGATGGAGTTTGCAAGTGCGTGTTGTCCTGGGGAGTAGGACTGAACAGAAGGCCTCTCCCTCTCCCTCTCTCCCTTTCATAATTTCCCACTCTCTGTGACTCGCACGTGTCCCCCGAGGTCAAACACAAACCCTGTAGACTGTAAAAGCACTTTCCAAGTGACTCCCAATTCTGTCTCTAGTCGTCACAAGTTCTCTCCTCGTCTCAAGCTTAGAGTTCTGTTTGAGAGGAGAAGAAAGAGTGAAAGAGTCTAAGTGTGCATGAGAGTGTGTGTGTAGTCTAACAAAAGCACCCAAGCTATGACAAGGCGCAGACGCAGCCATCCCCCGCAGCAAGGCCGTAGTCCACGCTGGCAGCAGGGCAGCATGCGTCCTCAGGAGAGAGCGGCAGTCTCCACAGGAGCACTCCTTCAGCATCGCACGCTGGGCTCCTGCGCCACTACGCACTCTTCACACACCACCCCCATTGATCGAGGGCCCGGGAAACCAAATAAACCCCCCAGAAACGACACTGGACCACTTGACTGATCCTATTAACGGCTCTGATAACATTACTGGGGTTTAACACTCTCCTCTTCCTCTTCCTCCCCCTTCCCCTCTCTCTTCTCCCTCTCTGCCCTACTCAGATAACCCCTATGCTCTCGTTGCAAAGATTTAATGCTTAACTAATCCAGGCACCTTCCCAAAGAACTGACTGTATAAGCCTTCCCAGTAGTGACTGCCCTTGTGCGTGCGTAGTCTGTGTGGATTGTGTCTCGTGTGTGTGTGTGTGGTCTGTGTGGAGTGCGTCTGTGTTAGGTGTGTGCGTGCATGTGTGAGAGAGAGAACTATAGTCCAGTCTGCAGCGCTGACATCACATGTGGCCAGATTGTGCGTACGAGATATGACGCAACTCTATGCGCATCTCAGCCTGGCTTGTGTCTACAGCGTTGGACAGTGTGAGACACCGTGCATCATCTCTGCAATGTCTTAAAAGCTGCCCAGAGAACCGGGCGGAGATGACAGAGAAGCTTGACCGCCTGCAGCTCCAGGTCATCACTGCGACCGTCCGGGAGAGCAGCAGCCCAGACCGCCAGGCGCCACAGTGGGCACACCTGCGCCAGGCAGCTGCAATCTGCGGGGTACGAGGGGATTTCTGGTTTCTATTTCTCCTCGGGGTCTTAAATGCTAGGGGTCGTTATCAGATGCCCTGCGTCGACTCCAGGGCTTAATCAGTCGCCAACAGAAAGGTTAGGCCCAGGTGAGCTGTAAAGACCAGCATTTTTCAAAACAACGCTACGTCACCTGGGTGAGGCCGCACGCCAAGAAATAATGTAACCTAATCACTGCATAACTTTTTATATTTGCATGCCGAACAAACCTGAGCCGCCTTGGAAATCAGCCAATTACAATAAAATAAACGCACACGGGCAGACAGGCAGGCGCTCACACACGCCTCCTCCCAAACTCGATCGTGTCACTGTGAAGAGGTCCCGACAGCAGCAGGGACGCATCCACTTCCAACTGAACGCCCATTAGACACAGCGCAGGGTCTCTTAAAATTGTCCTTTTGTGGTTTGTTTTGTTGTTCTTACTCACACACCATTTTTAACTAACAACACGCAGTCAATGGCACGGTTTCCACTCCCACAGCCACGGCCTGAGCGACGCCAGAGCCCGTGCCACGCGCGATGCTACCCTGAAGGGGGACCAGGCGGACAAGGGCTGGGTCCCCTGGCTTATACAGGGTCAGGGGTATATACTCGATATAAGCCCCTTCCTCCAGAGCCGCTCCTTCTCATCCCTGGCTCCTAAGTGGTGGAACGACCTTCCCACTGAAGTCAAAACAGCAGAGTCCCTGACCTCCTTCCGGTTACTCAAGACAAGTTTTCAGACTCTACTTGTAATTTAGTCATTTACTCTCCTGTAAGATTGCACTTATACAACGTTTTGTCATACTCTTGCTTTCATTACTAGCACTTGTATTGTTTATTTGGATTTCCCCTACGCTCCCTCCCCTTTTGCTCTTAACTGTGACATAACATCTTGTCTGCACTTATTAGCTTCTACAATCTAGGATGAAAGACCTTATATATGTTGTTGACTATCTCGTATACATTCTGAATTTGTAAAAATATATTATGCTTTGAACTGCACTGTATTTAGTAATCTAATCTAATTTAGTAAGTCGCCTCTGGACAAGGGCGTCTGATAAGAAATAGATATTAATAATAACAATATACACACATGGGTATATTACACACACAGTGCTGTCCGTGGTCTAACAGGGGGAAACACGTCTTGCACGTCCCCCCAGCCCTCCTCTCGGGCCCGGTGCTGGCACGGGGGTCTGTGCGGTCCCGCCGGGGGAAAGACCGGGGTTGCACGGCGGACAGAAGACAACTGGGGATGCACTGCCAGCGACAGGACCGTCGACACCGCAAAACACAAACTCCTACGCGTCCGGAGCCGCTCACCCCCCGCATGAAACTCAAAAACCAGCGGGCTACGAGTGCCCCATGTCTCCCTCGACAGCTGCCCGCACAGTGGTGCTCTTCGGGGCGCACCGCCTCTCCCTGCCCGGCGTCCCAGACGGCTTGATCCGACACTAGACAACCAAACGCAAAGCACAGGCCAAAGCCCCGGGAAACCCCATTACACACACAGGCTGACAGAGCCGGACACCCGCAGGGACCCGGAGGCCCGGTCTGATCTACTCTTACTGCCGGAGAGCAGGCGAGGAAAGCGGCAGAGCTCGGTGTGGGTGCAGGGAAAGGAGGTGAGGAGGAGGAGGAGGAAGACGGGGAGAGGGGTAAATAAAGGCAATGAAAGGAAATTAAAATGTATAGCTTTCAGTACCTCTTCACTGTAACTGAGTAATGTGCTATCTTTTCCAGCAGGGCATCCAGGGTCTGGAAATCCAACAGATCGTTTGACTTGGAGTGCATTTTGTAATCCATTTACCGAATTGAAACCAAAACAAAAAAGCAGACACACAAACACACGCACGCAGTCTTTGTTTGGTAGTTGTAGTGGCTGCTGTGGCTTCCTTTTGTAATCCAAGTTGCATCTGTTCTCTAAGAAGGAAGAGAAACCGAAGAAAAGGGGGGAGGAAGAAAAACAAAAAATAAAAATAAAAATCCAGATCATCCAAATCAGGCCAGCTGCGGGCGGGCGGGCGGGCGCGGACACTCGCACACAGGCCACACGGCACGACGAGCCCCGGGTCACTGGATCCGGCGCACGTCTCGCAAACCCCACATCCACACGGAGCAGGCGGCCACGCGAAAGAGCTGAAAACGCAGCAATCCGGCCTCCCGACCCGCAAGGAGAAATCACACAAAGCCCGGAGCCCAACAAGAGGAAGAGACCGAGTTAATTCCCGCTTGCGCGACCTGGCCCGGCTCCCCTCCCCCCGCTCCGCCGCTCGCTCTCCGGCTCCAGGCAGCCTGCCCTCACCATCGTCCGCCTCCGCGCCTCTCCGCGCCGGTCACCGCCGGCTCCGTCGCCGCGCCGAGCGCATGGGGGTCAATACGAGCGGGGCGCAGGGGCAAATACGAGCGGGCGACCAGGAGAGGTGTCGGGTAATCCAGCGCGGCTCTCTTCAGCGAGTTGTATTTCCCCAGCAGTGAAAATGGTTGTTCCACTTCCTCATTGTTGCTACTTTAAACCCTGTTCACCACTCCCCCCTCTCTCTCTCTCTCTCTCTCTCTCGCTCTCCCACACCCTGCCTTTCTTCTCGTTCCCATCAATAGCTCCTCTCTCAAATTCAAATTCTCTCTCTCTCTCTCTTACACCTTTCCCCTCTCCACTCCCCCTTTCACTCAGTAACCGGGTGATCTCTCTCACTGTCTCTCTCCCTTCCCCCACCTCTCTCTCTCTCTCTCTCCCCCCTCCTTCCAGTCTCCCATGCACGCTTCTCCACCACCCTCCTCAAATCAAGAGCTTGCTTATCTTCGCTCCCCGACCCCCACGCCTCCGTCTCTCTCACTCACTCACACCCACACACGTCTAGACTAGACGAGCACAGAAAAATGGTCTAGGCATGATAATGGATCGGTGGCAATCGGAGATTTCTGGAGCATGTTCGGTGTGAAAGAACAACAGAGGGAGGGAGAGAGAGAGACCCCCCACCACAGCCCAGCTCGACAACATATTGCATACAAATTAAAATTAAAATTAAAAATAAATACTACAAGGATATTATGGAATGCTTCTACTCCCCCACACCACCGTCCTGTACACAACAACGAGTTAAAGAGCCTCAGAGACGCACCAGCCATTCCTGTGGCTGCGGGGGCCACGGACGGGGAAGCTCCAGCCCTGGGATTCCCTCGGCTGGCATCACGGGGGGCACTACAGCCGCACAGACGGGTCTGCGCATCTCAATCAGCGGTGGCTCTAAAGCCTCCCAGAGCCCCGTACCCAATTCAACTACAGGCACTTTCAGATCCAGTTCAGCATTTGGCTTCAAATCCCTTCCCTTCCCTTCCTCTCCCTTCTCCCTCCCTCTCTCCCACCCTGCGTGCATGCCCCCCCTCCCATCTCTCCTTCTCCTCCCCCGTTTCCTGCCTGTTCAGTGACTCAGCTCCAGTAGCCTGCAGGGCTTTTTTTTCCCCCCCTCTCCTCCTTCTCTCTCACCTCTCTGTCCCTTTGGCTCTGCGGGGGAGTGCAGGACTGCCCAGCCCTCTGGGCAAGAGATAAGAGAGGGAGGAGGAGAAGGGGGGGGATTAAGCTAGAAGAGAAACAAGGGAGGGGAAGATGAAATGACCAGGGAGAAGTGAGGAAAGATGGAAGGGTGTCGTGGTACTCGGGGTGACACCCAGGCAGGCGGATTGACAGGGAGGAGAGAGACAGCTCTGAGTCCCATTATTCTCCCAGCTGAGCAATTAGGATCTTGTGCCTCCTGCTGTCCTGCTCCCTTCCCCAGTCGTGTGAAGGCTCAGCTCTCCCTCGCAGCAGCGCGAGGACTCACCCCGTCTCCCTCTCTCCCTTAAATAAATTAAGACGCTCGTCTCAGACGGGTCATACCCGCGCTCGCACCACCCTGCTGTGTCCCAGTGCGCCACTGACGACCGTCGGGGTTAGTTTCAGTTCTGTTGCCTTTTCCGTTGGCCGTCTCTTCCCCTCGCTCACTTGCTCTCTCTCCTCCTTTAGAGGAACCCCAGTGTAACCCACACAGCCTCCCAACCCCTCTAGTGAGGAGAGGGTGGGGGGGAAGAAGGGTGAAAAACCAAGGGAAAGAGGAAAGAGAGAGAGAACCAAACGGATAAGCGAGACAAGTGGGGGTGGATGTCAGGGGAGGAACCTCCAGACCACACAGATCATGCAGGCCAGGGTGGGGAGGGTTAACGGAGAGGCCAGAGGTCAAAGGTCAGAGGGTCCTTCCTGCCACTACAACAGCAGACAGATGTGTGGATAGTGGAGAGGGAGGGGTGGCCGAGAGGACCGCAGGCTGCGCACTAGCGATACCCCACCTCTGCTACACTCAGACGCCTCAACAGCCCTGCTGTAATTACTGAGCATATTAAAAACAAAACACCTGTTTAGATGTTTGCTAAGCTTTATAATTAAAATGTTAAAATTAGATCCATTTGATTATTTTTGCTTGAGTGCAGAAGTCTAATGTACTAGAGATATGGTTTTGTTTGCCAAATTATTTAGAGCTTTTTGACTAAGTTACATTATCCACTAATAAGCCCAAAGCAAGGCATTGGGATGGTTATACAGAGGGGGTGGGGGGACACTTCTCCTCTTGTCCATGTATGCAAGTAGGATGCGTAATAAAAGTACAGTGGCCGTCTTACTACGAGGGTCTTCTCTTCTCCGATACCCAGGACTGTCAGCACGGTCGCGGAGGCTGAGGAGGGCAGCAGCAGGGCTGGGTCAGGCGGGGACCGCAGTCTAGAACGGACTCCCGTTACTGCTCCTCTCACTCCCGTTTCCGGGAACTCCAAAAGCCAGCTGAGCACAAACCCCAGCTGGAGGAGGCGGCGCTCCATCCATTTGTGTTCCCGAGGGCCTCCTCCTCCTCCTCATCTCCCACACGCACGTCTCTCCCCCTCCCCCTCCCCCTCCTGCACACCAACCTTTGAACTCAAACAGTCGGCTCTGGCTGTCCGTCTGCCTTCTGTCTGTCTGCTTACAAACCCCCCTCCCCCGAAGTCCCACATGACCGACCCTCCGGCTCGGCCTCGGCGCACTTATCTCTCAGAGCCAGGCCTCTGGGACAGGAAGTCTCTGCAGGGACTGTTTGGGGAGGGGAGAGAGGGGGAGGCGTGACCTTTCACCCCCTTCAGGGCCAGGCAGCCGTGCAAGCGGAGCAGTTTAAAACCAAGCAGGCGTCGGCCTCCGAGGCGGCGAGACGGGCCCCCACGACACTGCTACAGACATCCCTCCCACGGAGAAGGTGGGGGGACGGGGGAGGGACAGGACATGTGCTAGAAAATTTGGTAATCTCCAAGAAACGCCGCCAAACATTCCCCGGATTCTTGCCTCACAGTAGGCGAAACTGATTAAACACCATTAAACTTTTTTTATTTATTATAATTTGTGTTATAACAAAGGTTCTGTTGATGGGATCAGTTTAATAACAGGACTGTACTCTGCTCTAATCTGGGGGCATCGGCTTTCTCCCCTTGCGGAGACCCTCCACAGACCCCTCTCCGCTGTGGGGGTCAGAGGTCAGTCTCCATCCCTCTCCTGTTCCTTCAGCTTCAGAAACACAGAGGTGAGAGGCCAGGCAGAGATCACCCAGGGACAGCGTGCTTCTCTCCCTATCCCTTAACTAAAAACACAGCGCCCTCACAAACCCCAACCCACCGACCAGAGCCAGGACTCCTGTACTAATCACAGGGCCGAGATCAGGTACTGGAAGAGCTTGTGCGGTCCAGACCCCAGGGACAGAGGGGCCGGGCCCACAGCACAGACAGTGCGCACACAGGGGAATCGGACCACAAAACAGAAAAGCACGAGGAGGAACGGGGAGGGGACGGGGCTGCCAGCACAAGAGGAGCGCACCTGGGGGCTGGGGGCACAGGGAGCTTCAAGCAGCCCACTACTAGGGTTGTCACGATACTAGAATTTTTAACTTCGATACGATACCAGCTCAGTTTCACGATACTCTGTACTTTGATACCACAGCAAAAAAAAAAAAAAAACCTTCCTTTAATGAAGGTAAACAAAGCAAACGGTGCAGATCTCAATGACCGATACAGAGGGTCCCCAAACTCATTCAAAGACTGAGACCTCAAAACTGAGCAGAGAAAAAGTCCATATGTGGGATTCATTGGAAAAATCAATGCATATTAATTAAATTCTGATTAATATGCAAAACAATATATTGGCTACCAAGTAATCAACACAAGAGCTAATGAGTGGATATGCAGGCCCTTTGGTACAGATTCACTGCTGTGACCTTGTGGACGACTCTCAGAAACAACAGGACGGTTCGTTATCAATGCAGCCATGTTTACCTGAAAGCGTCAAGGGAGGGAAATCAGATGTTTTGGGAACGGAATGTCTCTGTCTGATACAGACTTCTCCAGACACAAAGTTCGATAGACATGCCTGAATGAGCCACAACGGATTCATCTGCAGTTTGAAAAGCAACATTTTATGTATATACAGTGCTATATATAAAAAAAAAAGTGCATAAAGAGAAACGCATGAAATATGGGACCCTGCTACCGAAGGCAGCGCACAGAGCGTCACAGGAGAGCTGCCGCACACGGACACGTAAAGACACCGTTATTTATCGCTAAAAAGGAATTTCTACAATGTCGGCTCGCTCTCCAAAAGCGCAACAGAATTCGAATGAAATGGCCCAGTAAGAAGAGCACAGCCCAACTGTGACAGTCTGGGGCCCAAAACACACACACTCCAGTGACAATGTGGCCCCCAACCCCCCTCGCTCCAAGGAGAGGAGTGAGAGGGACAGAGAGACTTTGACCCGGGCTGGGAGAAAGGTGATAAATCTATCAGAGGCCCCAGCTAATTTCGGAGAAGCTGCAGCAGCCCCGGCCCCCCAGCCCCCTCTTCCTTTTGTTTCTACTTCCCTTGTCCCAGAATACAAACCAAGCCCCCCCTGTGCAACACTTACTCCCCCCATCACACCCGTCTTGTGTGCCACGTGCTCCCCAACAAGGACAAAGACACAGCTGCCAGTGAGACAATACCGGCCCGGACAGAGAGAGAGAGGGAGAGGGAGGGAGGGAGGGAAGGGGAGAGAAAGAAAGAGAGACAGATAGAGAGAGGAGCAGGCCTGCTTACACATCATCCCACCCCCAGAGGTAATCAATCAACAGAGAGGCCGGGAAGCCAGCGTGAGCGAGAGGCAGCAGGGGGAGGTGTGTAGGTCTCGGTCTATGAACTACAGACCCCGTGAATGGAGCTGGACACAGAGGGGCATCTAGGGAAAGACAGGGGATGGAAAATAAAGCTAGGACAACACCCACAATCCTCCCCTAGGGCCCATGTGAACTGGAGGTCATGGGTCCAGCCCCAGGCAGCGCCTCGGACCGCACTGACCGACTCCACTCAGCAGCCTACAGGGCCCCCTGCTGGCCCGAGCCAATACAGCACCCGAGGTTCATGTTTCTACTTCAACCACATCATCTGTACACCGAACTCACAGCAGAGAGACTTGGGCCCAGACTGGAGCCAGCGCCGTGTGGACTAGAGTATAGTAGAGTATAGTATAGGGCCCAGACTGCAGCAATGTAATTTATAATTTTGCAGACTTACATGTTTTTGTGTCTCGTCAGTCCAGCTGTCCTATTTGAAAGGGCTCATCTCGCCTGTGTCTGCGGAGGTTCCCGACGTATATCACAACACAGCAAGGGACCCGTTACCGGCCAGGGCTTTGGTCATAAAAAAAAAAATACAAAAATATATATATATAAAAAAAAAGTGAAATAAAAATAAATAAAAAGGTGGTTGAAGGATGAAAAAAAGAAAAGGAAGGAAAAAAAAACAAAAAAACTAACAAAAGGCACAGGAGCCCATGAGAACAGGCTGCAACGGGGAATCGACACCTGGAGAGAGAGAGAGAGAGAGAGAGAGAGAGAGGGGGGTTCATCAGTCACAAGACCCGAGCACATCCGCAGACAAGTGACCGGAGGCGACGGAACCGGTAGCCATAAGATCAGGGCCTGGAGAAGTGGCTTCTCTCGCGTGGACGCATCAGACAGCTATCGGAGCCCAGAGTCTTGTCAACAACAGATGGCTCTTACACAGGGAGCGCAGTACAGGCAAACGCTGACATTGTAGGCGATTTCTGTACGCAGAATTTACAGACACAGCCGCAGAAGAGGGGGTGCGTTCGCAGCGAGGCAGAAGATCCTAATGCCACCAGACACGACCGGCAGCTGGGGTGACCGCAGAGAGGAGCCGCGCGGCGCACGGGACAGACCCTCGCTGACGGCCCCTTGAAGGGCTTCCTGGTGCGTCCATCACGCACGTTGCGGTCAGAACGCACTCAGCACCAGACTAGGGATGCGGTTTCCACGGCAACAGCAGCAACACATGAACATCACGAATTTTACTTCATTTTACATAATAAGAGGGTGGGGGGGGGCAGCAGAACGAAGAGTTCCACATCTCTGCTGGACTGGACTGTGTCTCTCAGGACCAGGTCCGAGACCCTGCTGGACTGGACTGCGTCTCTCCAGGTCCAGGGCTGAGACCCTGCTGGACTGGACTGCGTCTCTGCAGGACCAGGGCTGAGACCCTGAGACTGTACTGCAGGGCCCTACTCTAGGAAGCTCAGCAAACCTCCCACCCCCTGCCCTTCACAGCACCTGTCGTTTGACCCACGTGTGTACATTACCAGCGCTCTCACTGTCCCTGCTGCTGCCCCCCCCACCTTCCTCTTCACTCCCACGCAGCCTGTCAAGGAACATCGAGACAAATGTGCAAGAACTACCCCACCCCTACCACCGCAGCAGGAAGTTGACACTGACCTGCACATATTTCGGGTGGCTGATCAGATAGACATTGCGCAGCTCCATTTCCTATTGGAGGGGTGGGGGGTTTCAGTAGAGCAGTTCACCATGGTGCCCCATGCACACGCCTCCTTGTCGCTACACTGAGACAACATGGTGCAACTGAAGACTGGCACACCCCCCTGTTCCCTCCCATCCCCCTCAAAAGACACTCACAGTCTTCAACCCACACAGGATTCCAGTTCCAGAACTCTGACGCCTGTGGGTTCCAGAGCACTGCGATCCTCCCTGACCCGATCACAGCTGGCCGGAGCCGCTTCAACAGACACGCATCTGAATCAACACACGAGAGGGACTCCGCTCTGCCTCGGACCTGCCAGATCACACACACACACACCCTGTGCAGCCACAACCTCAAACGCCAGCGTTACAGGAGACCCTGACCGGCTCCGAGCAGGAAGTGTGGCTGGTGGGAACCCACTGACTCCTGGCCACAGCTACCACACCCAGACACCCCACCCACCCAGCCACCTGCCCCCCACCCACGAGAATGACATCACTGCTCAGAAACCTCACTCTTCTGCCATAAAGTCACAGCGCTGAGACCCAGTGGAAAAGTCCAGAAAATAAACACACCGCTCTCGTGTGAACCGTCATAGCGTGTCACTGGCCTGCATTCTTCTGTACCATCTCACCCCCACATCAAAACAGTAAAAAATAAATAAAAGGCCTTCTGTGCCTGGTGTCATGGCGTAACTACTGATTTAGTTTTTTTATTAACCTGCATGCAAATCCACTCCCACAGAACTCTGATCACTCACTTTCAATAGGTACATTTAGTGACCCAGACACACCCTGAGAGAGAGACTCATGCAGATAAACAGCTGAACAGCGATAAATAAATGGAAGGATAGACCAGCAGGTAAATCGATAAACTGATTGATGAATACCCCCCCCCGGTCTCTACACATTCCCTGCAGTCTCTCTCTCTTCCCTCTCATCTCATTTGTTCTCCTCTTCTCTCTACCATTCAATATCTCATTTCATCTGCTCACATTTTCTCCTCGTCTCTGCCACTTCTCCTCCCCCCCATTCCATCTCTCCCTCCCTCCCCCCCCCCCCCCCATCGCCACACACTCCCTCTTCCTCTCCACATCTCCCTGTTCTTCCATCCCAGCTTTCCCACTCTCCTCTCAGGCTAGAGAAGGAGAGAACGAGAATGAACCACGGGTGAACAAAGGACAGGAACACTCCCTCAGCCCCTTGGAGGAGACCGGCTCCCCAGAAGAGGAGGAGGAAGAGATGAAGTGAAAGCCCACTATGTGCAAAGCCATCATAGGCATCCTCCCCACTGCATGCAATTTAATATAGCTATATAAAATCATAACATTAGTAATCCGAGAGCGTGCCATTCCTAACCCTGGCGAACCACAACACAACAGACATTTCTCCTCCATTTTTCCTTAGGAACCCCCCCACCAAAAAAAAAACCTGCCCTGTCCAGTAAGATAGCGAATCCTAGTGCTAAAGGCCACTCAATCTCTAAATGGGTTGCTTGGGCCCATTACATACCTGCCATACCTGCAACACCTGATAGTTTGGACTTATTAAGGCCCAATAAGTAAGGCACTTAAGGAGTTAATGGTTTAGATTGCTAAATAGCCCTAAGTACCTAGAGTACAAAGGCCACAGTGGCTCCCCAGAGCCCCGGTGGGGTGGCAAAAAATAATAAAACAAACCTGACATTTGTGGGGGAGGGGGAGCTGAAACAGCAGGACAGTGCATGACACACAGGCGTGTTCACGGTGCACACGGGAGAGAGCAGCTCCCATCACTGGAATGGCGCTTATGTTTTTTGCAATTGGCCCAAATGAGCGCACAATTAACTCAACTGGGCGATTCATGGCGCTCCGCCCGGGCACCAGAAGCCAATTAATGTATTCTTAAATTTACAAACAAACACACTTCTCCACACACAGCAAGATCAGCATCCACTTATAGCAGCACAGTGGTGCGTATGAGAGTGCGTACATGAGTGTGCGGGAGCGAGGGCGTGGCAGTGGGTACCAGTGCACGAGGGTGTGTGTGAGGATAGGTGTGTGTGTGTGTGTGTGTGTGTGTGTGTGTGTATATTAGCGTGCGATGGCTTGCGTGTACCAGCGGGTGCGAGGGCTTACGTGGACCAGTAACCACTATACAGTAAAGTGTGCATCTATCTTACCCTTAGTCACTGGAAGGACAGAAATAAGCTCACCATACTGTTAGTGTGTTTTCAAATAATTAAACCAGTGCTTTAAATAAATAAATATGACAAGTCTGGCGTGTGGGTATTACAGGGGGTGGGGGCCTCAGTGATGGGCAAATACAATTGTGCAAATGGAGTTATACCATTCGCATAATTTACATAGGCCTGAGTTTATTACTGTTGTAGTGTTTGGTGTGTTAATTACAGCTGGTCAGCAATCTTCAAGCAAGACATTGTTTTAAGTCCTCAACCAAATACCCATGTCCCAAAACACACAGCTTTTACACAGTTTGTGCTGACTGAATAACAAAGACAGTAGCTGATTGCAATAGGTGTGTGTGCAGACGGAAATAAACACAGTAGATGTATACAAGTCCAAGAAACTAATAATTAATTAAAGTATCCCATAAAAAGGAGTACAACATGAAACCATTAACAATATAAAGAAAATAAGCAAAAAGTAATGTCACAAGTGTCCTGGCATTAAGGAATAAGAGGCACAGAAGCAGCTCTTCCCTGGACACAGTAGCTCAATCCCACAGAACTGCGTCACTACAGTACGATAATGCCAAGCAAGGAACAACATTTTTAACCATTTACGCACAATAAGAATCACTTATTCCTCTGTAATAAAAACAAATCCAGTAAAGGACACCCAGTCACACAGGCATTACTACTACACTGCTATGTTATGTTTTTGGTGTGTTTACAACTCACCAGTCAGTACCAGTACAGTACAAAATGGTCACTACCCGGCCCAGGGGTTACAGGGTGTTGAGTGTTATAAGCATCCGACTAAACAACTATAAAAAACAAAAGTGAAACCAAAACAGTGAGATGAGTTATGCAAGGTAAGGGGCAGGATTAGGTACAGTTGAGTGAATGGCAGGTAACCCACAATAAAAGCAATGCGTGTCTGACTGACTGGTGTGGTGTCCAGTCACGCTGGCACGACCTGCTGAACTCACCGTACAGAAATGCAGCCCTGATGCCACAACAAACACGCTCGCCTGGCATCTGATTAGCTTGGCATGCACAACAGACTTCCACCGGGCTGCCCGCTATAAATAACCCCGCTGCACAGACAGCTCCTCGGAGCACCAGTGCCTGTATCGGCCCAAGAGAGCGGCACAGTGGGTGTGTGGGCCACTTCCATACTACACTGACAATGATTTCGACATTACACAGATGTACATGAATGCATGCAACTTCTACACACACACACACCGTGACCCGGGCTCGACTGTGTTTATAGTCCCGCTTACAAGCGTGTCAACGGCATGGACCCGGAGCGACAGACGGCTTTGTTATAGACATATACTGTTTATATGAATCCCAAGAGAAGGAGAGACACACGGGGGACGACCACGGAGAAGATGGGGAGATGAAATGATAGTTTGCAGGCGTGATGTGCAGAAGAGGTGTAGATCGGAGCGAGTGAAACACCCTGGCAGGCCCTAACCCAGAAGGGCCGACGGGGGTGATGTGATGGTATAGACACACATGTGCGTATGAAGCGTGTGCGGAGGGGGGGTGTGAGCAGGTCAGTGTTGTGATGCAACTTGTGAAGCTGTGTTTTGCAGTTGGACACGACACCTCGAAAACCCGCGACCGGCGGCTACTGCCACCCCACCCCCCAACAGCGGGACCGGGACCCCTCCGCAGGGCCGGGCCGGGCCGGGGCGCCCGGGGTTAGTGTTACTGATAACTGGCAACAATGACTGACAGCACGGCCTGCTGCGATGGATGCGCCGGAAAACGGAAAGGAAAAGGAGCGACTGGACACAACGCCGTGCACTCTGACGAGACAACACACACTACAACACGCCAGGCGCTGGAGCAGATACCGCGGTTGTCTTACACTGGCCTCGGCACGGCGGGTCTCTGCGCTGCCTCTGTCCCTCACAGCACAAAATGGCGGCCGCTACAAGATCCGAGTCGCCTTCTCTGCGTTATACTTCCCGCACGCCGCCCCGGGGATGGGGGTCTCGGCGATCAGCGCACCGCTCCACTCCCGCACAGCCGGGGAGCTGCTCACAGGGGCCGGGGGGGGCGGATGGCGCTCCCGGGCATCGAAAGAGGCGCCTGTGCCGCGACTCCGCACGCCAGAGCTGCCGAGCAAAAAAAAAATACACCGCTCTTAGACTACGCTGGTCGCGCATCCCAGTTTACGCATCTTACGCAACGTAGCGCCGCACCTCCACCCGGCCAGGGACGCCACGCAAAGGACGTACACCAGGTCCCGGAATCGCCCCCCCGGCCGCTCCGAGGGAACAGTCCCTACGCAAACAACATCCAGCCCTGCCGTAAAGCGCCGTCGAGAATAGCGCCCGAGCCTGGCGAGCGATTCCCGAAAGGAGCTGCGTGTTTTTCCGCACGTAGCGGCCGTCCCGCACAGCGCCGCCTGCGCCGCCGACAGGACGTAACTGCGCTCACGAATACGGCCTTGGGGCTGCAAACAAACAAGACGGCAGCCCACCGGCCCCGCCGCCGTGCGGCCCAGCTCTGCGCCCCGACCCTCCTTCCGCCGCCGCCGGGGCGCTCACCCCTTGCAGGCCGTGAGGGAGGCGGCCAGGGTCGCCCCGCCGCCCCGGACGCGACCTCCCACCCCGCAGCCGCAGCCGCAGCCGCCTCCATCCCCGTCTCCCTCACCAGGCGGCGGGCCTCCCTCTCTCCGACTCCCCGGTCTCCAGCTGCACTCCGCGGGCAACGACCCCCGCTCTGCCGGCCTCGCCGCCCCGGGGGCCACACTCGACACCCCGGCGGCGGCCCCGTCGTGCGCCCGCCGCCCCGCGCGGAAAGGCGCTTTATTTACCTCTTTAGCGGGTGTCAGTGCGCGCGCGGATTCTTCTTTCCCCAAATCCAGAACAAACAGCTCCTGCGACGCGCTGACGTCACACGCACAGTGGACGGCACGTCGCTCTAATGTAATTTCGCACCGCCAGCCTGCGCACCCCCGCCGCGCTCTCCTCCTCCTCCCTCTCTCTCTCTCCCTCTCTCTCTCTCTCTCTCTCTCGTACAGTGCAGTCATGCAATACCCGTGCAATCACCCCGAGAGCCGCTGTATCAGAGGGGCAATGTCCAAACACGGCAGTAATAAGAAGCACATACTTGTACATTTATATTCGTATGTTGACGGCCAAAACATGCAAAATGTGTAATATATACAAAGATCAGGGAAACAATTATATCAATACCATACCAATTATAACCATTAATAAAATATTATAATTTCAAAGATACATTTGTTTTCTTCCCGTTTCAGAGACGGGGCGGGGAGGGCCAGTGAATGATGCTATTGTGCTCCGGGGGCCGCCGGCTTACAGACCCGTCCGTCGGTAGTCGGTGACCGAGCTGCTCGACGGGGTTAGAGGGCTGGGGTGCAGGGTGTCTCCTGGGGACAGGCGCCACTTCAGAGGAATACACACACATCCCTGCAGTGGGGAGTTTGAAATAAAACACGGCTGTCCATTTATTCCAGTCCTTATGCGCGCACTTTGCGCCGCACTGACTCCGCACTGACGGCTCTGTATGAACTCAACGCAGGCAGTCAAAAGTTGAAACCTCACCCACCCCCTCCGTCCTGACGCGCTTCAGTCCCCTCTCTCACTTCAATTCAAGGGTGCTTTATTGGCATGACAGTTTCGTAGTGTTGCCAAGCAGTTAATATTATATACATACATTGAAAAATAATAAAAGGTAAGAAAAAGGGAAAAAAAATGGAAACAGTACCATATCATTTATAAATAAAATCTCTCTGTTGAGCGGTGTATCGGCGGCCTCCTGTGGGCACCGTGTGAACGGCACTCACACCCCCAGGTCCTCCTGTCCAGTGTCTGACACACGTATTGTTTAGTAACGATGTGTGCAGGAAGGAGAAGCAGGCTCCTTTAAATCCAGCAAAATCAATATACAATATTCAAGTTTCCATCGACTCCACAACATTTATTATTTTTAATGTACATTGTTCTGAAAAGCCAGGGAGAGGAAGTTGTCAAGGTCTACCACACTTGTGACATCACAGACCAGCGCCGGATGACCTGTGTACTGGGACGTACACCAGTGGCATGTCTGTTCTAAGAGATTGACCGAAAGCCTGTGTCCACTGCACTGGACAAAAAATAATTACTGGGTCGCAGGAGGCTAGAAGACATCCCAAAATACAGCGCTTTTACAGACACAAAAACACACGTTTGGACTGGACTGCTGCAGTTGCTTATCTTTCTGAAATTCTGCCCATAGCATTAAGATTGAAAGTTTTCTTGTTAGATGTATCGCTTGTTTGTTGTTGTATGTTGCTGGATGCGTCATGTGACTCATGTCTAACCCACAATGCACTGGGAGAGCAGTAGGAGGGGCATGAAATGAGCACAACACACAGACAGGTTCTGGACATTTATTCACATCAGTTAATTCATCATAAAAAAACAAAAACGAAAAGCAACTTTTTTTTTTTTGTTGTTTTACACCCAACACCCCCCCCAGCAACAAACATAAAAACGAAAGTAGTGAAGAGAGACTGGAGTGACCGGACTCTGCGGCCCTGTCCGTGGCCCTGGCTGGAGGACTGCGAACGCGATGCGGGCCCGGAGCCGTTTTCATCTTTTTCTTCTTCGGGTGGAGGAGAGAGAAGCAGCTCCTGCACGGTCTGAAGGACAGCGACCTCTGGAGGAGTGGGTGTGCAGTGGGGGGTATATTCTATTTACACAAACTCCCAAAGCAGGAATATTTACAAAAATCACCCAGAGAGAGAGAGGACTGGGGTCATATAGAGGAAAAACAAACACACAAACCCCCCGAACAGGAATGTAGGTTGAGAGCTCAGAACGTCACCAGCTAACCCAGGGGACAGAGCCGCCGCGAACACGGGGCCGGGGCCGAGGCAGCCCGCTATCTAGAGGAGAGGGGGGAGGGCGACCCCATCGGCCTGCAGACACCCCCCCTCCCCGCGCGAGACTCAACTAGCCGATTGGCCGCACGGGTCGCACAGCGGGGGGGCTGGCGGGGGGGAGTGTGGGGGTCTCTGCGGGGCGAGGGAGACGCGCTCAGAAAACCGAGGGAGGGGAGGAAGAGGAGGTTTTAATGATTGTACGTGAAGGTGCGGCGGTCATTCGGCTTTTCCCGGCTGCGTTTTCCCCCCCGCCCCCTCCTCCTCCTCCTCCTCTCCCTCTCCTACCTGCCCTCCCTCCTCTGCCCCCTCCTCCACACCCTCATCCTTTCCTCCCATCTCCCCCTCAGCCTCCTCCTCCTCCTCCAGCACCTCCTCTCCAGGGATCCCCTCCATCTCCCCCTCCTCATCCAGCCCCAGCTCCCCTGCTCCCTCCTCTTCCTCCTCCTCCTCCTCCTTACTCTCGCCCTCGTTCTCAGCCTGCGACTCTGGCTGCACCCCGCCACTGCCCTCCCCCTCCGCTGCCTCCTCCTCCTCCTCCTCCTCCCCCTCTCCCTCCACCCCTCCCTCCCCCTGGCTCTCGTTCAGCATCTCTCCCTCCGTCACGTCCATCGCCATGGACTCGTCCGGGTCCGGGTCATCGGGGTTGCCGGTGAACGGGTTTTCTCCCTGATCGGAGGAAAGGAGGGGGAGGGGGCGGGGACGGGGAAGAGTTAAAAACAAGCACGATCTAACCACACACACCTCACGCCAGGATGGGACTCTCGATCGGAGGGCTGCTCCCTCGCTCCTCACCTTCAGGTAGCTCTCCAGCTTCTTGCCGATGACCTTGTGGTTGAGGATGCTGCGCGCCACCGACAGGCTGGCCCGTTTGGACTGCTCCATCATGCCCTGCGGACGGAGGGACAAGGCCACCGCGTCAGAAGCGCCGCCCGAGGCCCTCCCGCTCCCCTCCCCCTCCCCGGCGCCGCCCGCGCTCACCCTGCGGTTGAAGTTGTGGTCGGGGGACTTGAGGTGCTTCTGCAGCAGGTTGGGCTGCATGGGGATGAAGAGGTCGCAGGCCGCGCAGTGGGCCGCCTCCACCTTCTTCATGAAGTGCTCCATGCCCAGGTCTGCGGGGAGAGGGGACAGCGCGTCATGAGAGACGGCCGGCGGACAGGACGGCGCGGACACCCGGGGGCGCCGGTCAGAGCCGTGGCCCACACTCACCGCGCGTCAGGTCCTGCTCCTTGTACACCTGGCAGATGGCCGCGCTGATGTTCTCCATGTGGCTCCTGCGCATCTCTGTCTTCTTGTACTTGTTGGACAGATATTCCTGAGACATGGCAGGGAGATCAATGAAGATGAATACCAACACACATCAGAGCTGAAACTGCTCTCCTTTGGGTCATTACACCTCTTTTGTAGACATCTGCCCGACAGCAGACCCAGCTCCTTCCTGCCCCCAACTCATGACACCCACACTAAACTATCCTGAGCACCACCCATGGACGGGAGACAGAGGGGCGCTCACCTGCAGGAAGTCCGTGGTGGGCTTGGACAGCTTGCTGGCCAGGTATTTGAAGTGCTCCTTGTGGAAGCGGCTGTCCAGGTGGGCGGTCATCTCGTCGTTGTAGAAGGAGCGGAACTTGCAGACGGAGCAGGCGAACATCACCCTGGGAGGGGGCCGGGGGGGGACACACCATCAGTACGGGCCACACAGTGCTTCACACTTTCAGTCCAATGGGTTCAGTATCAGGTTCTCACGAAACATTTACTAAAACGGGAAGACGCTAATCGCCCCGACTTGTGACCCCTGACCCCTCACCTCTCCAGGAAGCGGCTGCTCCTCTTCTTGGTCTTGGGCTTGGGCTTGTCCGGAGCGGGCGGCCGGCCCTGCAGCTTCCTCTTCATCTGCTTGATCTCCTCCTGCATGGTCAGCGCTGGGGGGGGGGGGGGTGGGTAAGACGGCCGTCAGGACACAGCCGCAGTGCTCCAACACAAACACGACGAATTCCAACATCTCATTCGCAGGACAGACGCAAAAGCCAGTGGAGAGACATTTATATACATATTTTTTTAAATTGATAAAGCTTACCATCCTCCCCTTCCGCAGCTCCTTCAGACTCCTTCAAAAGGAGAAACACAGAAGAGAAGAAGAAAGTCAGGCCGGGATGCAGATGTGTGACCGCAGACAGCTGTGCGCCAGTGTTAGTTCCGATAACGAAAACTGACAATATTCGTCAACGACCTGTTTTCAGTGACAATAAGAGACTAAATACTGTGGGGGGGGCGATAACTAAAAAAAGCCTTTAATTTTAGTTGACTGTAATGTGACAAAACAAATTCAATACAAGACCGATGGGCATGGATGACAGTGCTTTGCGAGGCGGCCGGTCAGGGAGCCGTTTCATGGTCCAATTATAATCATGCATGACTCGGTCATCGAGTTTGTGTGGCGCAGCTAATCGCAGTTCTGCGCTGCTTCACCAATGGGATCCTGCAGATCTACGCAGAACCGCGGAAATCTGCCCAACAATGCGACCCGATTGTACCCAAGCGTGTTTCGCTAAACGCTGAACGTGCTTGATGTGGTGTACTGTATTGGGCTTAACGTGAAGTTGATACAGATTGTGTGAAGTTAAATGCCTGTTCTTTTGTATAAACACTACAACCAGGGGCCCTGTGCCGCTCGGCCCCCAATGGATCTGTGTCTGACAATAACCCCAGCCCTGTGCCACCTATGGGGTCCGACCCGGTGCTTGGGGGCCGTCCTGCAGCTCTCTAAACCAGTCACTAACTGGGACTTAATAAAGCCTCTATCATTTAATCAGTTCGGCTCCCATGCATGTTTCTTCCAACTCCCAAGGGCGGCGTGTTACTGCTCAGTCTCTGTAGAGGTGCATCTTATACTAAAGATTGAATGTGAATGTAAACATTTTCTAATTAACTCTTAGAAAGCTAATTTAATTGACACATTATTCAACATGTCTTTGGAAGTATGATTTAACAGTTTGCAATGGTTCAATGATGAAAAGAAGCCACAGATTACAATGTTAGCTGCGATTCAATAGAATCATGAGGATTGTGAAAATCGCAATACATATTAGCGCCCAAGTGTCGCAAGATCATATTGTGAGGTCCCTTGTAATTGCCAGCACTTGGAAAGCCGCAGAACAGACGCCCCTGGCACCAACACCGTGATGGAGTCAGTGGGCACCAGCCATTACTTCATTATTTAATTAACCACCAATTAAGCCAATAACCAAGCTAAAGTCCATTAAGGTCAAGCAATAAAATTAAGCAATTACCCCAAGTCAATTAACTAATTAAGCATAAATCAAGGAAACTATGCTGGCTGAATCAGAAGCGACCAGAGCAGCGATTCAACGGCACTCACATCTTTGGTCTTCACTTCCTCGTTC
The DNA here is from genome assembly GCF_036373705.1 of Amia ocellicauda. NCBI lineage: Eukaryota > Metazoa > Chordata > Actinopteri > Amiiformes > Amiidae > Amia > Amia ocellicauda. Next base: position 1,064,282 of record NC_089856.1, read on the forward strand.
TCCACGCTGGGCTCCTCTGCTTCTGCAGGACAAATGGACAGAGACAGGGCTCACTCTTGCTCCACCCACACACCAACCTGCTCTGGCTCAGAACATCCAGTTTGACTGACCCTTTAAATATATATACATTTTGCGAGGGGAAAGAGCTCAGGATTTGGTTTGGTTTGAGTTTCCTGCTGCAGTGCTGCACACGTTCCTAGCCACACGATCACACAAACGTCAGACTCCCAGACCAGTGCAGCCCTATAAACACACGCATTACATTGTCGCATTAGGCTTGACCATCCTTAAATCCCATCACACGATTAGACAAATAAATAAAGCTAAACAAGCAGGAGCTGCAGGAGTGACAGACACACTGACCCCTCCAGGACTGAGGGTGTCGAATCACTGCCCTGTGTATGAACTGCGACTCAAGAACCCCCCCCCGGCTATAGAGGTCTTTACCGTTGGCCGACTCCGCTCCAGTCTCAGTCTTGCCCATCTTGCTGTCGGGCTCGTCAGCGGCGCTCAGGGACTGCTTTCTCTTCTTCTTCCCATCCTTCTGCATCTTCACCTGGGGACACAGGACAGTGTGAGCACCCCTCCCACGGCACTGCAGCACACACCACACAGTACACCCCCCCTGTACCACACGCACACACACACCCCCTGTACCACACGCACACAGTCCACACCGTACACACTCCCTGTACCACACGCACAGTCCACACCGTACACACTCCCTGTACCTCACACACCACACCGTACACACTCCCTGTACCACACGCACAGTACACACTCCCTGTACCACACGCACAGTCCACACCGTACACACTCCCTGTACCTCACACACCACACCGTACACACCCCCTGTACCACACGCACAGTACACACCCCCTGTACCACACGCACACAGTCCACACCGTACACACTCCCTGTACCACACGCACAGTCCACACCGTACACACTCCCTGTACCTCACACACCACACCGTACACACTCCCTGTACCTCACACACCACACCGTACACACTCCCTGTACCTCACACACCACACCGTACACACTCCCTGTACCTCACACACCACACCGTACACACTCCCTGTACCTCACACACCACACCGTACACACTATACCCATTCCCTGTACCTCACCCACACACACACACACACACACAAAATAAAAACTGGAAAAACAGCCTGAACCACAGGCCTAGCCGCCACCACAGCATCAGGCAGGGCCCGCCAAACCCACACCGGCGGCACTAGGGACTCGAACCCTGACCCCTGACCCCAGCCCCAACCAGAATGTCACCATAACCTGATGGAGAACTTTAACATTGGTTTCTACTTCAGCTACAGCCATTAGACCAGCGCTGTCAGACTCCAGTCCTGGGGGGCCGCAGTGTCTGCTGGTTTGGAGCTCCCCAATTACTTGATTAAAATGTCATTATTTAAATCAGGTGAGTATCTCAAACTGTCATTATTTTTTGTAGCCAATATCTTACAAGTTGTTGATTATTCTAAACATTGAACCAATATAACTTGTCAGTCTGGAGAGAAGTGTTCAATTCATCCAGTTAATTGTTTAATTAGACTAATTAAGGAGCCAAGAGCTGGGCTGGAATGAAACCCATTAAGACACTGCAGCCCCCCAGGACTGGAGTCTGACACCCCTGTGTTAAACCATCTCCAGCTTCATCTGCACCCCCAAGAACCTCCTTTACTTGACCCCCGGGACGATTTAATTGCAGGTGCACGCGAAGGGGCTCGTCTGAATATGGGCCGCCCACCCCAGCTCACAGAAACGCATGCGACCGTCCCGACTGCGTTTAAATTTAGTTTTATGCAAAAGAACAAACCAGAACAAAACAAAAATGCCACCAGCTCATCCCACCCCCCTACATCATATACCCCCCCAACCCACCTCCCATGAGTGCAGTTTCAAAAAGAGTCCATGAAAAGAAAACAAAACTTAATTAGAAACTCAAGAGCTCAGAACAAAACCAGAGCCAAAAACATTAATCCATAACACTCCCATCTGGCAGCAGCGTGTCCTGCAGTAGTGACAGAAGCCAGACAGGGCTGGGGGGCTGCACAGCCACTCGGAATTCGGGGGGGTGGGGGTCAAAGGACTCAAAGCTGATGTAAGGAGGAGTCTGGGGACTTGGTATAACGGTAAACAAAACTAAAGTATAAAAACGTTTGTGCTGCCGGCCTCCGAAAGCCGCCCTGGGATCGAATAATAAAAAAAAGGGCCTCAATTACATAGTGAATACAGGGGACAGCTCTGTCAACGCAGCTCAGGTTTAAACACCAGAAAGCAGGGAGGGATGTAATCTGCACACCTTGAGGTTTCAGGGAACAGGGAGGGGGGGCAGAGTCGTGACCTGTTCTCAAGGCGCCCTCTTGTACACGTGTGTGCGTGTGTGCGGACAGCCCGCGAGCGCCGCAGCAGCTACAGGACCCGTGCGGTGCGGTGGTGCATAGTGCTGTGCTCCAGCTGGGGGGTACTTACTCGGTTGGGCGTTCTCTTGCGCACTCTCTGGCGCCCGGCCCACGTGCCCACAGCCGCTCCGTATCTCTTGCCCGGGTGAGCGTACTCCTGCGCTCCGGGGGGGTGGAACGGGCCCCCCTCGGGGTACATGTGGTGGGAGAGGAGAGACGGGAGTTTGCCGCCGCCGCCGCCGCCCGAGGAGGGAGGGCCCCCCCCGGCCCCCCGGCCGCCCATAGGGGGGTCGTGCCAGCGCCCAAAACCTCGGCCGCCCCCCGGGCCCCTAGGGGAGCGTCTCCCTGGCCAGCTCTGGCCGTAGGCGTCCCGCGGCTGCCGCGAGCTGTGGGATTTGCCGGATCCAAACCCGGAGCCGTCATAGCTCCCCGGTCCACCGTACGCGCTGCCGCCCCGGTGCGCCGGCATTAGGTCCGGTCCTCCGTCACTGTAACCGTAGCCGGATCTGTAGAGATCACGGTCGTTTAGTGCGGTGGGCCGAGAGTCGAAGGACTCGTATTGGTCAAACCTGCAAAGGAGGCGCAGAGCAAGGAGAGTGAAGGCATGGCCGACTTTCACAAATAAAATAAAATAAAATAAAAATAAAAATAAAAATCAATCATCTAAATGCAATGAAATACATTTGTGTTGATAACAGCATTAAGCACACAGTTTTTGCGTCTCGTGCCCCCCCCCGCCACACCTGTCCTCGGGGCAGAGAGCAGGAGTGTGCTGGGCGTCCGCTCGCTTGCCTTGTGTGTTCTGGAGGCGGGGGCACTGCAGAGAGCCGCTACGGGGGGGCCTGGCTTGTGTGCGGCTACCTGGGGTCATCCCTAACTGGCACTAACCAAAACATCGATTCAAAAATGCAAAATGGTAAGAAGGGGTGAGAGCCGGGGCGGGGGGGTGAGTTTCTCCACATGATCAGAAACAGGACGAGATGGCGATGGGAGCGCAGAAACATGGACCAGAACAACTCACAGACTAGCTACGCTGTGGACTGCAGAACACTGAGGGACAGATCTGGACGAGGAAGGGGTGTGAGATGATGATGCAAAGAGATTAAAAACCAAACAAAAGCAATGCCCCCTGCCGAGATCGCCTTTAAAACATCAACCACAACAGGGCTTCCTATGGGAAACAAGACCCCAGGGAGACGACACGGCACAGACACCCTGCAAGGGTCCAGCACCCCCCTCTCGGCCCAGACTGGGTTCACTAAGGAGAGCTTAACAGTAATACTACATGTACTTTAACAAGTCAGCCTGTTTGACTGCTGGAAAGCAGAGCAGTGACTTCTTCAGTGCGTTCTCTTCACTGTGTCCTAACAGTGCTCCCATCAGCCCCCCAGGACCTGCACTCTGGAGACTGGTAAAGGGCGTCACACTGATCGGGTCCTACGCTGTCTATGTGATCCTAAACAGAGAGACACTCCTGTCCGAAGAGCATGACAACATGGCTCTAGGTGTCAGCTGGGCTTCATCCTTCTCCAGTCCAGCCCGTTTCTCCACCTCAGCCCTCTCTATTTCCCGAGGAGTGTGTGTACTCTAGTGTGGCACTGACTGTCTTGGCTTGACAAGAAAGCAAGAACCACCCTCTGGAAAGCAGGGAAGTCTAACCAGAACTGAACCCCTTAACTCGATCAGCACCAAAAACTACTACAGTAAAATGACTGAACATAGTCTTCTGGAGTCGCCCTGATCTGGGCCGACTGATGGAGTGGAGTCTGACCCTGATCCTGTATGGAGAGAGAGAGAGAGAGAGAGAGAGAGAGAGAAGAAGGAGGAGGAGGACGACGACGACAGAGAGAGGAGGAGGACAGAGATGGGCACACAGAGCACTTCTCTCACTCCAGTGTGAGGGGCAGTGCCGTGGGGGCAGGCGTGTGGAGACCCGGGTGGGCTGCGGGCTGTTTACCTATCGCTGCGGCCCACTCCCTTCATGCCCCCCGCGCCCTCCAGCTGGGTCAGCATGTCCAGGCGCTGGTTGATCTTGGCGATGACCGCGTCGGCACTCGTGCCCGTGGTGGACAAAGAGGACGACGATCCGCCCGACAGGCCGCGCTTCGGCAGGGGGGCGCCACCGTACCCGCCGAAACCCGAGTCCGAGTCCTTCCCGTAGCCGAACCCATACGAGTCATAGCCGCCCGAGCCTGGGGGGGGAATTCAAGTGCATGAATATTCAGCTTTGTCAGATACCCTGCTACACACGAGTGCGGCACAGGCTGTGAAGAACGAGTCAGTGTGGACACGAGGTACAAATGAGGCATAAGGCACTGAGCAGAGGAATCAAGAACCCCCCCCCAAGGACAGGATGCATGTCGGGGGGAGTTGTGTGTATATATTGCATATACACACCCGTGTGTGCCTATATGTGTGTAGGGAGATTCTGATGGCGAGCAATGGAAACCGCCACCGCTGTGACTTACCCCTGCTGGAAGAGCCACCCCCGCTCCAACTGGAGTACCCTGCAACGACAGGAGTCAAGGGTGTTGAGAGAGAGTCAATACACACACACACACACACACACAACTGTTGGGTCAGAACAGTGCATGACAATGAAACCGCATCTTATACACAGTCACAGCCACTGGCACAGCATGTCATAGAAAGTGGAAGTTGTAAACCAAATCATATTAAATGCATTCAATAATATGACGATGGCGGTCCTCCGATTCTCCCCATCAAAACACGGCTCTTAAAACAAAGGCACCAGGCGCCACACCGCGGCACGAACAATGGGCGCCAGATCTTCCGCAGTGGGCAGCGCGGTCTCACACCAGCGTCCATTTCTTTACAAAGCGGCCACACGTTTGAGAGACCTGGTCACGCAACACAGGCTGCCCGGGTGGGCGGATTTAACCCTTCACACCGAGAGCCGGTCAGACCGGTTACAGGGGTGTGTGTGTGAACAGCTGTCCAGACAGGGACACGGACTGTGTCAGACCACGCTGACTGAATTCGGACAGCGAGGACATTGCAGTGACGTCATAAAAATAAGCCATTGATCCGAATGATTGACAGCTGTCCATTCACACCACCCCAACAGTCGCTTTACAGGCAGTTAAAAAAGGGACACTGTCCTCGAAGACGGCGGCTGCGGGAGGGGGTGTGTATAGAGGAAGCGACGGTAAAATGGCGGCCATTTTCCCCACTCGAAACGACTCCATTTTATTTCACCGTTAGCGCGCACAGCGAGAGAAGCAGCTGCCCGCGACTCGGCGCTGAACTCGGCGCAACCGGACTGAAGCCCCCGCCCTCCGCGCACACAGGCCGGGGCAGCGACACACAACACGGCCGTGGGGTTGCCCCGAGGGGAGAGCAGTGCCGTGGGGCACTGCGGGTCAGCACCGAGCGCAGCGCCGGGCCCAAACCCGCCGTCGGTACCGCACAGCGAAACCGGACCGTGTCGTCTGGACTGAACCCCCCCACCCCACGCTACACACTGCAGCTGCACACTCGTACACACCCGCCCCGGCTACACACTCTCACACAAAGAGCCCCAGCCATGGACGCCTCCCGCCCAGCTAACACCGCAGAGACCCGCACAGGCCGGCGATGCAGAGGCCATGAATGTGCGGCAACAGCAAACCGAGCGTCCATACGACCGACACAACATGGACGGGCGCATATCTTCATCACAACGGCAGGGACGCCTGCGGGCTCAGCCGGCCTTCACCGTGATAACCGTACAGGCTGCAGGACTGTACCGTACCTGTGTTGTAGCCGCGGTTGTCCATCTCGACGCTGCAGCTCCGACTACTGCAAACGGTGGCAGCAGGCAAGCCTACAGTCGCCGCGGCCCCGCCCCCTCGGCCCCCGATTGGCCCAAGGAAAAGGAAGCGCTCCGCTGATTGGGGCGGACCCCTGCCATTTCCGGACCACGGCCTATCAGCGACTCGGAAAGACGAACGGCGAAATAGAGGAAGTGGAGATCTGATAGGCCAATTCTCTGCGGCCCGAACCGGGAGGCTGTGCGGACTTTTCCGGCGAACATTTCCCACAATGCCTCGCTGCTCGCCGAGACCAGCCGGAGAGGGTTCGAGCCGAGGGTTGAGCGTGACGTCACTCTGTTCGATTCGGCCCGGGTTCCCAAACGAAGCCGACTTTTGCGGTGGAAATATTGCGGGTTCCTTGGTGATTTTCTGCAAATCCTAAGGTTAGTAATTCACAGCATTTTGGAAAGGTGAGTGTGCATGAAGTAAATCAGTTGCTCAGATCTGATGTGTATTCTTGCTAAAGAATCAGTTTGCTTATGCCCTCTCTGTCAATCACTTGTCAACAAAATACCAGACCTATCATACAGCCCCCAAGATATCATCAGGTGGGAAAATCCAACAGTTTTGAATCCCCCCACACCTCATATTCTCGTATTTATTAGGACAAAATAAGCACACAATTACACCTAGGTCTTCAAGTTTAACACAACTTTTATACAACACTTTTACACTGTCATAAGCTCATCTGTCATTGTAGTTCAGTTTTCCACAAGGAACACCGATGATAAAACATTAAACAGCTTGATTATAGATGCACATCATGTAAAAAAACTGAAATAGATCTAAGACACGTGGCTAGAAACTTGTTACAGTTTACCATAAGTCACACTTGTTGATGTTACATACAGTAAGCACAAAATCCACTCGTAATTTGTTCACGTCACCATAAAAACCATACAGAATCATTAAGCGTTTCAGCAGGAAATAAGAATATATATACCACATGTTTTTTTCAGGATGGATGAATCTGAGGAGGGCAGCATCGAGGCCGTTGAATGGCAGACACTGCTGGAAGGATGCAGCACGGAGGGGAATTATGTTCATGGCCACGTCGCCAGTGAGGACCGCGTGCGCAGTGTACTCGAGCTGCATAGACGCGTGACTACGACAGCCTTCTGCGTGCGGGACTCCTCCTCTCTCCAGTTCAATCCAGCCAAGGTCGGCAAAGAGACGGTCAGGTTTACCGGCCGTTCCATCTTCTTCTCCAAGTCCAGCAGTCCGTGCATCGCGGGAGATGGTGTCCCTTTCATCTTCGGCGGGAAGAAGATCCTCGAGTGCCAGTTTGGCCCTGGCCGAGATCACGGCAAAAGGCATAAGACGGGAGACGTCACGCAACAGGGAGGTGGCTGGGATCACGACTATGCACCACCTTCCGAAACGACAGGAAAAGGCAAACCGGGAATCCAGACTCGGGACACCAGGAAGAAAGGATGTGAAGCGAAGATAAGCATCAAGCAAGTGTGCAGGTTCCCCGATTATGCCGTGTCCTGTGTGAAGAATGTGAAGAGGGAACAAGGCAAGGTCAAGGAGAGACTACTGCAAGACCTCACCGACGGAAAGGAGCTGACTGTGCAGAGCAGATATTACGTAGAACTCCCTCTGAGTGAAGCACATACCAAGCACACCCCGGGAGGCCTCTCTGGCGTGGCTCGGACAGTACACCCACAGATCGCAGAGTGGATTGACCAGCTCGTGAGCGAAGGGATGACAGACAGCAGGGAGATGCAGGCCACCCTCCGACTCTATGTCAAGACCAGGATGACGGACACCGCTGCCCCTAGTGACCTTGACCGGGCCTACTACCCAAGGCTCAAGGACATCAAGAACCACATCTACCTGGCGAAAGTTCGGCAGAGAGTCCCCCAGCTGGACCGAGAGGACCTCCGTGGAAAGCTACCAGAATGGAAATGGGAGACCGTCGATGGTGGCGGCCACATCCCTCCTCCTGGTGATGAACACAACCCTTCCCCTGGTACGCCAGAGCAGGATGAGGATGATGGGGATCCCGAGCAGGATGACATTGATGCAGACGCTATACCAAGACAAGAGGTATATAAAGTGTTAGATTGTTATTTTCACACAACATGCAACTTCATTACAGTGTGTCCAAAAATCTCATTACTACTAAGGAACTCATGTTTTTAAGTGTGCATTATTTGCATTGAAATACAAACCTTTGCAGACCTTTCCCTTTTGTAGTGTGATAATATCAAACCCAACAGAGATACAAACACCTCAATTTACCCAGTTTTAATTGAAATGTACACAGTTTAATGTCTCAGTGTACTCTGAAATTAATGCATAGAACAAATAAACAATTGGAGATAAAATAAATAAATAATGGAATCGTTTGGTATAACAAACTTTAACCGCTCTGGTACCCATAAAAGCATTCTCTTACCTTTGTACCAGTTCAGGTTATTCACTGGTCTTGAACTGCTTACATTTCAATAGAAACTGGACAAATGGGGGTGTTCTAAGACTTTTGGCCAGTAGTGTATATTGCACTGTAAGAACTTGATCCTCAGCTGTCAGTGGTATCGATGTTTAACAAGATCACGTCTGTTCCAGAGCCCAAGTCTTCCTGAGACGGACATCGACAGGAGCAGGAGGAAGGCGCTGGAGGAGCTGGAAGTGCTGAGGGCTATGACGTTCGGCTGTACGGACGGGCCAGTTCTGATTGCACTTACGGATGGAATGAAGGCAATGCAGAATACCTTCAAGAACGTCCTAGATGCATCTGATGAAGGACTGGCACTGCCCCCAGTCACAGCGGCCCAAGACCATTCCCGCAAGTGTAAACGGAAACCACCAGAAACTGACACAACACCTCTCCCGCTGGCAAAATCACCTGCGAGAGACAGGAGCGATGACGCGTACAGGGACAGGTGTGGTGTGAAGAAGTCTGGCACCAAGAATTCGAAACACTCCATTAGAAGACGACCAGTGACAGAGAAGGTTGTGAAGTGAAAATTCCTCGCCGAGTTTGAGAGAGAAATCGCGGTTCTGAGTGATATTAAGGTCCTGGTACTGCAGATTCGAAATATCACAAGAATAACACAAAATATCGCCCTTGAAACGAAGCCAGACACGTGTAACAGTTAAAGAGATTAATCAAATGGAATGAAAACTCGTGCTTTTTAAATAGGTATTAGTTTGTTTTGTCTAATCGTATTTTACATACGCTAGTCAGCACATTTATTGACCTGCAGACACCGCATCGTTTCTGGTCTCCTTTATTTTGGGGTAGTTTAAACCTGCGTGTATTTGTAATATATTGTGACAGAAGAATATAAATGTACACACTTTTAAACCTGAAAAGGAGAACAGACACAATGCTGCAGTCTGCAGATGACACCTGTATTCCCCCCCAATAAGGGGTATGAACGATCGCATCTTTCACAAAGTGGGAGGGACTCCTACGATTAAGGGGGACAAGCTGAAGCTCTGTCAATATCGCCCCCCTAAACCAACATTTCTGCTACTGCACTGTCACACCAACCCCCCATTATTGTAACCGCAATATTCTACAGTCCCCTATTAATCCACAACCGCACTATTCTACTGCACTGTGCTGTTACATCTGCCCCCCAGGGCTGCAGTACACTACACCCTGTCCCCTACGACACACCTATGACAAGCTCTGTCCCCTACAGCACGGCCCTGTCCCCTACGATACGCCCCTGTCCATAAAATTCCCTGTCCGCTATGACACACCCTGTCCCCATGATACACCCTGTCCCCATGATACACCCTGTCCCCTATGACACACCTTTGACACGCCTCTGTCCCCTATGACATGCCCTGACCTCTATGACATACCCTGTCCCCATGACACGCCTCTGTCCCCTACGGCACATCCTGTCCCATACGACACGCCCACGACACGCCCCTGTCCCATATGACACGCCTCATTCCCCTGTGACACACTCCGTCCCCTACGACATGCCCCTGTCACGCCTTCTACCCTAGGTCACTTTTGAGCTGTTTCCTACTGTAGCCCCCTATTGTAGCATGTATTGTGCTGTTCTGTTCTGTCACTGTAGCCCCCTGTTGTAACGGCTCCCCATTATAATACAGCTGCTCCACTGTGCTGACTATTGTCACGTTCTGCCGCTGTAAACGTGTGCAGAGCCCTGTGGATGTTGCAGCCTTATTTGACTGCCAGATTGCCAAATGCTAATCAGCATTTTAAAATACAAAATAATTAAAATAAATTAATAAATACACCAAGGCATAAATATCAATATGTGCCTTGTTTCCTGATTAAAAAAAAACACATCTTACCGCATCTCTCAACACAGCACAGCTGAGGTCAGCAACCTGGGCTCTCACACACACACACACAGACACACACACACACACACACAGACACACACACACAGACACGCACACACAGACGCACACACTGACGCACACAGAGACACACACACACAGACACACACAGGCACACAGATACACAGACACAGACACGCACACACAGACACGCACACACAGACACACACTGACACACACACAGACACGCACAGACACAGACACACACTGACACACACACAGACACACGCACACACTGACGCACACACACACACACACATGCACACCAAATGCCAGATGATATTGGTGTAATTGGAATAGAAAGTGAAACATGCCGAATTAAAAGGAGACCATTCATTTCACCATTCATTCATTAACATGAAGTGCTACAGCAGCGGTAAGCACTTCTCTGGACATGTGACAGCATCTCTCCATCCGTGATCTAGTCCTGCCTTCAGTTAGTTCATCCTGTCAGAGACTAGATTCAGTTCATCCATGCAGATTTCTGTGTATGCGATTTCCCCTCATTCATTCAAAACAGCACAGTTATTACCGCAGCTGCATAAACTCTCTGACGTTAAAGTTAAATTACATCTGGACCCACGTTTCCGCCGGGGCCGCGTTTTTTCCCCATCAGGGATAGTGGAGGAGGCCGTGACACTGCTGAACTGGAGACACAAAGCACGCAGCTGTGCTCCCCCTCCCGCTGCTCTCACACCAGGCCGGCCCGCTCTTGACCCCGATGGCATCTGGGCACCTCCCTGGGCGGCGGAGACGCTGTACTGCGCAAACACAGAGTCTCGCCCCAGAGACCATTGATGGCTTTTTTTCACCAGAGATTCCCCTGTGGAGAGCAAACAGCGCAGGCCGGGTCTTTTTGTCCACCTTTTTGTTTATCAGTTGCGTCATTTGCGTGTGTGTTTTGGTGCGGTGTTGTTACTTTTCTCCCAGGTGTGGCCGAAACCAGCTGTCGCCAATAGCGCACCTGGAAAAAAAAAAAGTAGAAAAGAGTCCAATATAAAACACGCAGAGGGAGGACTGACGGATAGATACACAGACACAATAGGCCACACAGAGGCAGGCAGACACACACAGAAGCACCTGAACAGACACACGCACACATACACACACACACACGCTCTTAGAAGCACAAGGACGGACAGACAGAGAGCCAGACAGATGCCCTAGGACACCAGAATTAGGCTTTCTCCTGATTTTACAGTTTTTCTCAATTGCTGAGTCAATGGTCCACATGACCAACACCAGAACCTGGGTGAGCAGAACAGACACATTTCTGCAAAACAGTAATTCATTTATGGTTGCTTTCACACAAAATGCAAATGCCAAACACATTTGTGCAAAACAGTAAACACAACTCTCTACACAAGACACAACAGTCGTTTGAGTAAGTCTTGATAACAAAATCAGATAATTTGTTTACAGTCAATAACACGCACTCCCACACGTGTGAATCTCTACTGCACATGTGCAGATCTGCATTGCTCAGTTGTTCAGTTGGCAGTCAGTCCATAATCACATATAACAGTGAGTTGGTGTTGGTGAGAAACGGAGCAAGTCAGAAGGCAAAGACAAAAGAGAGAGAGAGAGCACAGCCACGGGGCCGTAGAGGAGAGGGGTGCGTGTGCGCGGTGGCACAGCAGCTCAGAGGGGAGACGGAACACGTTTCCAGTGACATGTGTGCCACTATCCTTGACCATGGAGGCAAATGTTTCGCCACATGTCTTCATATATGTGGATGAAGCAGGATTCAATCTGTCCAAAGCCAAGAGACGTGCAAGGAATATCACCGGTCACAGAGCCACAGTCAGTGTCCAGTGCAGAGAGGTGGGAATATTGCCATGTGTGCAGCTATCTCACATCCCCACTGTTGGCCCACACAGTACAGCACACCTATTCACATCCCTTGATATCCTGTTCAACAGATTGTACCCCCTGAAGAGAGAGAGCAGGTGAGGCCTGAAATGCCAAACTGTGCGGTTATATGGGACAACGTAGTGTTGCACCACTCTCGTCCAGTAAGAGAGTGGTCTGAAGCTCACCCGGGCATGTCTGTGCAATTTCTCCCTCCACACTCGCCTTTTCTGAACCCCGTCGAGGAGTTATTTTCAGCCTGGCGATGGAAGGTAAATGACAACCGTCCGTATGACCGAATGTCTCTTGATGCCATGAATGCGGGTTGTCAGGCAATCTCCGCAGAAGCCACGGATGTCTCTGACGTCCAGGAGGTTTTTGCCCTTTGTATTGCGATTGAAATTAATCAGTGTGACTTGGATAAGAATATGTCGCCAGACGGACAGCACAGAATGGATTAGTAAAAGCACAATTACTTTTGTGTGATTCCTGCACTTTTTCCACACGCTGTAACTGTGTCTCAGTAAGGCTCCGGCTCTGAGCACGCTGCCCCGACACTACCCCACATGCAGGGCCGGTCCTGTGAACTGAACTTAATGCTCCTTACTGCTGGAAGTAAAGAGTAAAGGTGTTTGCTAATTAATTAATAAATATATCAATAAATAATAATTAAAAGTTCATACACACTCCCTGTCTTGTGTGCATCTTGTGTGTCAGTGCGAGACGAGCCTGTACTTTGTGTGGTTGATGGGGTTTGTGAAAGCTGCCCCGGACAAAGACAACCAGACAAACAGACAGAAGAAGAATGACCTCTGAGGACGATCAGCACAATAGCAGGCAGAGTCCCACGCAGGGCAGTGCCGGGCGGTGCTGTGCGGTGAGTGTGGGTGTGGTGGACAGAACGAACGGGCTCTCTGTGTATAAATACCCGGGTGCCCCGATGCCCAGAACACTCCCAGCGCAGCCTCTCAGCACCTGTCTGTCTGTCGCTCTCTCTGTTGCTCTGCCTGTTTGCGTTGGCCTCGTGAAGATGGCGTTGTGGTTGCTGGCCGCTCTGTGCCTGGTGCTCGCGGTGCCCGGCGCGGACGCCAGGGCGTTTAAGAGGTGCGAGTTTGCTGCCCTGCTGGAGGAACAGATTCACAAGATGAAGTCCAACACCAGCGTCCCTGTAAAACTGGACCCCAAGCCTTTCCTGGCTACCGGTGAGTCGCCTGTGTTGCAATAAACTGTAGAGTCAGGATGGTGAAGCCACCCTGCAGTTTAACAGACAGAACAGCGTCTGAGTAGAGTAGAGAGTACAGAGTAGAGCAATGGAGAGGTACAGTATAGTATAGTATAGTACAATATAGAATAGAATAGTATAGTTTAGTGCAGGGGTTTTCAAACCGGTCCTGGAGTACCCCCTGCCCTGCTGGTTTTTGTTCCGAGGTCTTAATTGCTTAATTGAATCCTTAATTGACCTAACAAAGCAATATACCATTCAATTAAGTAATTAAGACCTAGGTTGGAACGAAAACCAGCAGGACAGGGGTACTTCAGGACCGGTTTGAAAACCCCTGAATTAGGGGAATCCGCAGAATGAGGCAATGATGCATTGTGAGTGCGACGGCGACGGACAGAGCTGACTCCTCTGGCGGATCACGACGCTCTGCTTGTGTTTTTCTGCATCTTTATGTTTTAGCTGCTGAATGACACAAAATCAGATCTGACACAAGGCAACAAAGGTGTGATTTATCATTTTTGGTCTCATGCTAACTTTTCCAAACATATATGTGGATCGCCGGCCGTCTCGGCTCAGGTGTTTGTTAGTGGAAATGCATCCAGAATATGAGGCCCTGGAGCAGGACAAGTACACTAGTGTCAGCGAGGCATGCCGAGTCACAGGGCTGCCCTCACTCTCTCTCCCTCCCTCCCTCTCTCTCCTCTCTCCCTCTCCCACTCTTCCTCTCTCCGCAGTGGTGTGCATGGCAGAGAAGGGCGCGGGGCTGAACAGCAGCTCAGTCACACAGTACAGCACCGCCCCCCCCAAGCCGGCAGGCACCAAGGGGAGAGAGGAAAACGGAGGAATAAGTGGGAGGAAGAATGGGAAGCAGGATCAGAGAAAACAGAGGAAAAAGAGATCGTGGATGGACAAGAAGAAGGGGAAGGGGAGGGCAAGGAGGAGCAGGGTGGGGCAGGCGCCCGGCGGGCCGCTGGAAGCCCTGAAGGAGGAGAAGAAGAAGGGAGAAGAAGAGAAGCCGATCAAGCAGCTGCTTTCGCTGGACAGAGGGAAGATGATGGACGGGTCGCCGAAAGTGAAGAAGTCAATGGGACAAATTATATCAGCCTTACTGAGCGTGGAGACGGAGGGGGACAGCGGAGAGGACAGCGAGAATGAGACCCTGAGCGAGAGTGCGAGTGAGGACGAGAGTGAGAGTGAGAGTGAGAGTGAGGACGAGAGTGAGGACGACAGCGAGGACAAGAGTGAGGACGACAGCGAGGACAAGAGTGAGGATGAGAGCGAGGACGACAGTGAAGATGAGAGCGAGGACGACAGTGAGGACGAGAGCGAGGATGACAGTGAGGACGAGAGCGAGGATGACAGTGAGGACGAGAGTGAGGATGACAGTGAGGACGAGAGCGAAGACGACAGTGAGGACGACAGTGAAGACGACAGTGATGACAACAGTGAGGACGATAACGAGAGTGAGGATGACAGTGAGGACAAGAGTGACAGTGAAGACGAGAGTGAGGATGACAGTGAGGATGACAGTGAAGACGAGAGTGAGGATGACAGTGAGGACGAGAGTGAGGATGACAGTGAGGACGAGAGTGAGGATGACAATGAGGACGAGAGTGAGAGTAAGGACGAGGAAGGGGATGATGAGAATGGGGACGAGCAGGAGGGGGAGCTGATGGCGTTCCTGCAGCAGCTGCAGGAGGCCATGGGTGACGATTCTCGGAAGAAGAGGTCAGCCCCGGTTCCTGGGCCGAAGCTGGGCCTGGGTCTGCTGCAGCTGCCCTCTGTGGTGGTCTGCTCCTCTCCGGACCAGCCGGGCCAGAACCTGTGTGGCTTGAACTGCACCAGTGAGTCTCCACCCCCCGTCACTCCTGTACTCGTGTGCCATCATCCCTCTGTCTCTTCATCCCCTTCTTTCATCTCCACCCCCCACACTCTATCCCTCCCTCCTGCCATCTTTCCCACCTCCTCTCTCTTCTCTCCTTGTCTGCCTCATCCTGTAATCTGTGTCCTTCCTCCATTCATATCATCCCTCCATTTCTCCTCTCACCCCCCCATCTCCCTCCCTCTCCCCTCTCTTCTGTGGAGATTCCTCGGGGGTGTTGCCGATGTCATGTGAGAAAATGACAGGACTGACACTCTCCCTATCTCTCCCCCTCTCCCTCTCTCTGGCAGAGCTGATGGACGATGACATCACCGATGACATCACCTGCGCCTTCAGAGTGATGCAGGAACTGGGCCTGGGGTGAGTGGGGGAAATGGTCACGCCTCAGTGCCACAGCAGGGGCAGTTGTCGGTACTCGTGAGAGGGCTAGTTACAGTACAGTGACGCTTCCTGTAGGCGCCGTAGTAGCAGAAGCAACAGCAGCTGTAGTGACTATAGAGGCTGCAGTTATGACATCATAGCAGGAGTAGGAGTAGAAGCAGTAGTAGGAGCAGCAACCATACAAACATTAATTACACAGCAACCGTGGAGCGTACCGGATCCCTGGGCCGGGCCGGGCTGCAGCCCCCACGGACCAGAGCTGTGCCTCTCACCAGTCCAGTGATCAAACCACTAATTCATTAATTCATCAGTTGAGTAATTGCGTAATTGCTCGTTGTTAACTCATTAATCTGGTGATTGCTTAATTGGCCATTGCTGTGTTCAACCGCAGGCCTTCCGCTCTGGCCCAGGAGTTCGACAAGGTGGTGAAGACGCTGGGGTGTGACAACGCCAAGCCCTCCGTCTACCTGACCAAGTGCTAGAGTGACAACCCCCCCAGCAGCGCAGCTTCTTCTGCCTCTCTGCCCTGCTGGAGCCTCCTGGCTGCTCTAGAGCTGTGGATCTTACCGTCCCTGCAATATAAATAGAGATGTGTGTGTGTGTGTGTGTGTGTGTGTGTGTGTGTGTGTAAAGATAAAAAAAATCACTGCAAGAACAATAAAAACAAAAAAAAAAACATTTTATTCGGGTTGGGGTGGGAATTGAAGTACAGTGTGTGTAAATAAATGAATGAATTGAAGGAATGTCATTTGTGCTGTTTCGGTTTTTGTTCATTTGTTCAATGAAGACAGAGTCACGGAGCTCCACGGCGGCCTGGTTATTACTGGCCTCTGTGCGTCACTGCAGACGCAGCACTAGGTGTCACTGTTTCAACAAGGTTTCATTTCCTGCCAGTCTCTCTCTCTCCTGGCGGTCAGATACAGGGCAGCTTACAGAGGCACATCGTCATGCAACAACACATGAACCAGGAAGGGAAAACATGCACAGAGCTGACCCCCACACGCCAGTGCATCACATGACACACACAGAGTGCTCCATTCACATCCACTTTGCATTCGAGACCAGAGCAGGCAGGGCTATGAGTTTCCTTCCAAAGGTTTAAGCCACAGAGATGATATTCTTGGCTGGTTCTTGTGGGGGGGTGATGATGCTGGAAATGCATCAATTGACAGGAAACAGAAATCAGCCTGTGAGCTGATGGTTCTGTTTGAACATGAAAAGGCACTAAAAACAGTCTTAATCATGGCTCAGGGAGGGGCAACAGACCGCAGTGCACACACACACACGCAAATATGAACATATGTACAAATAAATACAATATATGTATTCCCATATCTACACCACTCTATGATACAATCACAGCAGCATTGTGAGTTTCAGATAAACTACAACAGGATCTTCCTTTTCCATCTTGAATGCCTTGAAGCCCAATTTCCATTTGTGTCCCCGGGTGCGTGTGTCCCTGCTGATCTGGAAAAGCTCCTCTGGTTTGATGTGGTCGATGCCCTTCATGATTTTGAAGACTTAAGTCTTCACACAGAGGCGTCACAATCTGAACAAACTCCCCAGCGATGTGGCTGAAGAGACAATTTGGGAACATTCAAAAACAGACTGGATAGGATCCTTGATCACTTAGTTATTAATGGACACCAAACGAGCACGATGGGGCGAATGGCCTCCTCTCGACTGGACACTGTCTTATGTTTCTTCTTCTCCTCCTCCTCCTCCTCTTCCTCCTTTTCCTCTCCAAACCCCTCTCCTTTCCTCCCCTGTCTCCACCGCCACCACCTCTAGCTGCCAACAGTCACAAACTTCATCTCTGCGTTGTGGTGCCGTGACCCCTCTCCCTCTCCCTCTCCCTCTCCCTCTCCCTCTCCGCCCGCTCCCCCTGCCCTGCCCACGCTGCTGCCCCTGTGCGCCACCCTCCTGCGGAAGAAGAGCGGGCAGGCCTTGCGGAAGGCCTTGCGGAAGCTCTCGCCCATGAAGGCGTAGAGCAGCGGGTTGAGGGCCGAGTTGGCGTAGGACATGCAGTTGGCCCAGGTCTTGATCTTGTAGGTGTGGTAGTCGGCGCGGAAGGCCGGGTAGAAGCCCTGGCACAGCAGGAACAGCATGATGGGGCCCCAGCACAGCGTGAACAGCAGCACCACGCCCACCACCATGCGGGTCACCCGGCCCCGGACCAGCGCCGCCCGCTCCGACGAGCCCGACTCGTGCTGCGCGAGAGAGAGAGAGAGAGAAAGATGAGGTGGCATGGACTGGTTAAAAGAAGCAAGACCTTTTGTGTCGTGTTGTGCATTGTGTGCCTACTGTGCTGTGTGTTGCGTGTGGCATGTTGCAGGTTGTGTGTCGTGTGGTGTGTTGTTGCTGCATGTTGTATGTTTACTTTTGAATGTGGTGGGTTTTGTGTTGCATTGTGTTTTGTATTGTGTGTTGTGTGCAGTGGGCTTTGTGGTGCATGTGGGGCATTGCGTTGCGCGTGGTGCATGTGATGCCTGGCGTGTGTAGTACGTTGCGTGCTGTGTTGCGTGCCCACCTCGTAGTTGTGGTCCATGGGCTCCACCACGGGCCGGCCCACGCGCTTCAGCATGATGGTATAGCACACACAGATGGTCAGCAGGGGGAGCAGGTAAGCGGCCAGGAAGGTGTAGAGGATGTAGCCTCTCTGCAGCCCCGGCGAGGGGAAGCGCTCGGTGCAGTAGGTGCGCAGCCCGTACCACAGGCCCGCCTCCAGCTGGTGGTACAGTGCCATGGGCAGAGAGATGAGGAACGAGCCTGGGGTCGGGGAGAGGGGGGAGAGAGAGAGACGGGAGGAGAAAGTGTGATCGGTGCAACAGGTGCTCATTGTGCGCACTGTGTAGTATACTGTAGTACTGTGTGGTGCAGATTGCTGCTCCAGTCCAAGCCGGGCGTACCGATCCAGATGCCCACACTGACAGCCACGGCCACACGGGGGGTGCGTCTCCGCAGTGACTGCAGCGGGTACAGGGTGGCGTAGCAGCGGTCCACACTCATGGCAGTCAGCGTGATGCAGGTCGCCTGGACTGTGACCTGAAGGAGAGGGAGAGACGGAGATGTATTTATTAAAAAAATTTAAAATTATAAAATACAAATAAAAGATACAGCAATTCTTTGGTTACGAAGTCTCTGCGTCTCTGTGAGTGCCTGTGTGTCTCCTTATGTCTCTGTCTCCACTTGTCTCCGTGTCTCTGCCACCCCGTGTGTCCGTCTCTGCGGTGGAGTGGGCGTACCTGCTGCAGGTAGTTGACGAACTTGCACATGAACTCCCCAAAGACCCAGCTGGGCAGCGGGTACAGCGTGGCAGTGAAGGGTACACAGCACACCAGGAAGATGATGTCCGTGCAGGCCAGGTTGGCTGGGGGGGTAGGCACACAAAATCAATCAATCAATCCATCGACCAATCAGCGCCCTTGTCAGAACAGCTGCCTCAGAGCGCTGCCGGGTCAATGTGCACGTTTGTGTAACAGCACACAGAACCCAGGAGGAGACTGACTGACTGACTGACTGAGCTACGTGGTTGACGTGTCATTGATTGGACATGGTTTTGTCTTCGCTCTCAGCTGAGCTCGAGTTCAGTTTATCCGAGGAAGGGCTTTAATTGGCTTAATTGAGGAGGGCATGATATCCACTCCACTGATCAGGGTTCTGTCCTGGTCTGATTAACTGACACAGAACTGGGTCACTGGGCCCGAGATTTTACATTCAAAATATGAAATGCAAGATAAATGGACAGGAACATGCATTGCAATACATTTCACAATAATATTACATTAAAAAGGCAGAATTGTAAACAAGATACAGGAGTGGAAGTGAAATGTATCATCTGTAATTAATATATTGTTAAATGAGATGAGAGAGAGAGACAGTCACGCGTGTCCATCTGTCCTCCGCTCACTCACCGATGTAGAAGTTGGTGGCGGTGCGCATGTGCCGGTGTCTGCTGATGACGTAGATGACCAGGGAGTTCCCCGCGAGCCCCGCGAGCCCCACGAGCGCGAAGAGCAGCGGCACGAGCCAGGCGTCCGTCAGCAGGGGGGGCTCCTCCCCCCCCCCGTGACGTTATACACCCACAGGCGCGTGCGCACGCCGGCGGCCACGTCACGGCCCGCGTCGGCAGGGCGGGTGGAGTTGGTGCCGGTGCCGGTTTGCACGGTGCAGCTGGGCGTCGGGACCCCGTGGGGTCTGTGTGCGCAGGCGCTGACGACGGTGGGTGACGTGCTGTTGTAAAGTTCCATATCTTCCTCTGCGTCACTCAAACCATCGTCCTCCTCCTGATGAAGAATAATTATGATTGGTATTATAGAAATAATAGAGTAACGCAGGCTATGTCTATATAGTCACCCCCTCTCGAGCACATCTCAGATGACTAACACTTCAAGACCCATCAATTAAACAATCAATCAGCCCGCGTCCTGGAATGAAAGGCTCTATGACATCATCATCCAATTAGCAAATTGAGCCTTCAGTTTCCGCACGGTGCTATGCATGGGACCGCCAGTGCTCGGACCCGGTTCCCCCCCGGCTGCTCCTCTGCGCAGACCGACTCTGCCGCTCCGAGACTCGCACTTTATATCGAGCGCTCCGGCTGGGGCTGACGTACTGACTCAGCTCTGCTGCGATTGGTCCGTTGGTTAATTAACATTTGATTAGGGGGCGTTGCTGTCTCCCTGTCAATCACAGAGTGGCCGCCGGCTCCTCATCCCGAATAAGAGGCGCAGATTGTAACCGATTATAACCCTGCAGTTTTATTTTTATATATATACAAATATGTACATTCTGTATTTCTTTTTCTTCCTTTAGTGTATGTATCATCTGACTCTGAAGACGAGAGAGAAAAAGGAAAGGATGAGAGAGAGAGAGAGAGAGAGAGAGAGAGAGGGAGGGACTGCTTCTGTAGCCTCTTCCTCTGAAATGAAGCGCGGCTCTTACGGAGAGGATGGATGATGAGCTCAGTGTGAGGACCGCGCAGAGGCTAATGAGTCCATTCAGTCAGAGCCAGATGTGCCACCGCCAGCCCTGAGAGCAGCGGCTCTGCCCTGCAGTCTGCGGCTTTTCTTTTCTCTTTGTGCCTTTTATAATAACCAGTAAAACCAGTAAAACCACAGCAAAACACGCAAAAGTATCAATCAATATAAAACATTCGCATCTGGAGATAAAAACACGTATCACAAACGTTAATTCACAGACACACAGAAACATGCATCAGCACACACACTCACACGCACTCACATGCACTCACTCACACACACTCACACTCTCACACACTGACACACACACACACACTCTCACACTCACACACTCTCACACTCACTCACACACACAGACATGATACACCTGAGGAAAACAAATTCAAGGAGTATGTTGTGAAAAGCAGCAGTGACTGTACAATTAAGGAGATGAATCAGACCCTGGTCTTTCATTCTCCATCCTCTCTGTCTTGCTCTCCTCCTCCCCCTCTCTCTGTGTCCGTTCACACGAGTGACTGAGACTTACAACAC
Organism: Amia ocellicauda; assembly: GCF_036373705.1. Taxonomy (NCBI): domain Eukaryota; kingdom Metazoa; phylum Chordata; class Actinopteri; order Amiiformes; family Amiidae; genus Amia; species Amia ocellicauda. The sequence goes on from NC_089856.1 coordinate 1,085,713, forward strand.
TCAGGGTGTCTGTGTAAGAGAAGTGTACAATAGGATAGGATAGAGATAATATATATATATATATATATATATATATATATATATATATACACACATGGCAAGATGTTGTGACATTTAATCCATAATTGCTTCAATAAATCAATTGCTGATATCAAGAATTAACTGCCAATAGCAACAAATGCATTTTTGATATCAAAAATAGAACCGGATGGTATTTAGTATGCATTTTTCATATCATTTTTTGAAATTTCTGATAACCAGATAATTCTTGACATCAGAAATTGAATTATTGATATCAGCAAATATGGATTAAATGTCACAATGGCTTTCCATATATATAAACCTATAGTATATCACCTATGTGCTGTCTAATGAAGTCTCACGTGGTCTGGTCATGTCTGTTTGTTCAGAGAAGACTGAAGAGGGAAAGGATTTATTGAAAACAGAACAAACAATCCAACCGAAACAAAACAAACAAAAAACAACCAGCTGAAATTTCCGCTTTATTAATATTGTGCCAATATATAGTTTCTCCTATTCAGTGGATGCGTGTAAAAGATTCAAAGCCTTTTCTGTGGTGCGTTGGTCTGTGTATTTCAGGTTTTAAACACTCCGCCTGTCTCTGGTCTGAGTGGGAGGCAGGTGTGTTACACCGAGTGTCTGTCTCTCTGCTGACACAATGGAGAGGTGAGCGAGGGACTCTGCACCCTGGAGCTATTGAACAACACAACCCTGCCCATCAACATGCCAGCCACGACACAGCGCCACCTTCCCCCCCGGCCCCTCTTGTACCGCGTGTGTAAAAACAGCAGTGCTTTATACCTTTGTTTGTCTATATTATTATTATTGTCACTGCTGATCTGAGTTTGTGTAACCTTCCCGAATGTTTTCATTATTTACATATCAATATTCTACTGGTGCCGTATTCTTCCCCACCGCACTGCTATACCCCCGTCTCGTCTCCACCTGTTAGGATGGCTATTCGGGCTATTCGAGATGCAGACTGCAGCCTGTCCTCGTCTCTGCCGCTGGTCACTGGCCTTGACGCCTCCACTGTTACAGCACAGACACATTTCTCATTTTTATCAGCAGTGCGTAATACACAGCTGAGGTCCACAGGGAGTGACAGGTGAAAACAGGAAGTCCTCTCTTTACTTTTCACAGAGAGCAGCAGGGGTCTGAAACAAATATCCCCCCCTCCCTCCAAGCAAGTTGTGGAAGCCATTGGATCGGTCAATTCTGTCAAATACAAGAAGTGCCGGACCATTTTTTAGTTTGGTGAGCCGCTCGACTCCTGTGTGGTCGTCCCATGCCACCCCTGGTGGAACACTGACTGACTGACACACTGACTGACTGATTGACTGACAGATTGACTGACTGACACAGTGACTGACTGATTGACTGACAGACACACTGACTGACTGACACACTGACTGACTGACACAATGACTGACAGACACACTGACTGACTGATTGACTGACAGATTGACTGACTGACTGACACACTGACTGACTGATTGACTGACAGATTGACTGACTGACACAGTGACTGACTGATTGACTGACAGACACACTGACTGACTGACACACTGACTGACTGACACAATGACTGACTGATTGACTGACACACTGACTGACAGACACACTGACTGACAGACACACTGACTGATGGACTGACACACTGACAGACCACGACAACGAGAAGAACAGGTGGTCAGCCGCCATCTTGGCTCACGAAAAAGAGAATCGGGCCGGTCGGCTGACAAAATAGATAGAACGGACTTGATATAAATGAAAACGGCTGATCTGAGCGCAGCGCACAGCCGGACCTCGGCCCCTCAGCCCACTTGTTTGCTGCGTTCATGTGGTAAATCAGCACTACTGAGAAACAGAGCAGGATCATCGTGTTCCTGCAGCGTCCGTGAAGACTGTAGAGAACAGGCCGGCCGAGTGCATTAGCTTGTGCGACACATAATTACAGTACATTGCATTAATGAGTCTCGGCTAAAGTCCTTCTGCATAAAGGAAATCGGACCGCAATAAAAACAAAACAGGAAGAACAGCAGCAGAGACAGCCCTGCAGCCTCGAGGCACAGTGGTGTGGACCGGGCCCACAACAGCCCCTGGAGCGGCGCCTCGTCTTTGGGCTTCTAAACGTTTCAGTCGCTTGCTGAAGAACCGTTAAGGTTTTATATAAACTGTATTATGTTTTATATTAATAATAATATGCAGACCAAGCAAAGTAAATGTATTATGGTAGCAACAACCATTTTGCAAGTTGTTCAGGGCATACCCTCTAGACATTCCTGTCAATAATAGAAAGGATCAAACTGCAGAGAGAGAGAGAGAGGGCCCACAACTGTTTGTTAAAAGTCTGTTTGTGGACTTAATCCTTTCTCCAGATAGGCAGGAACTGTTTTTGTTAATGAGCGATTGACAGTTGTTAAATGACGACCATGGGATCGGACCTTTCCTAGTATATCAAAGGAAGACATCTGTTCTTTGGATCCCACACCTCTTCCAAGGAAGACTACCATGAACATTACAAGGGTCAGAAATCTGACCTCAAGATAACACTCTGGCAAACCCCCAGTGACAGACCCCGGCCACTGACCCACATGCCCTGCAATGTACACTCACCTAAAGGATTATTAGGAACACCATACTAATACTGTGTTTGACCCCCTTTCGCCTTCAGAACTGCCTTAATTCTACGTGGCATTGATTCAACAAGGTGCTGAAAGCATTCTTTAGAAATGTTGGCCCATATTGATAGGATAGCATCTTGCAGTTGATGGAGATTTGTGGGATGCACATCCAGGGCACGAAGCTCCCGTTCCACCACATCCCAAAGATCCTCTATTGGGTTGAGATCTGGTGACTGTGGGGGCCAGTTTAGTACAGTGAACTCATTGTCATGTTCAAGAAACCAATTTGAAATGATTCGACCTTTGTGACATGGTGCATTATCCTGCTGGAAGTAGCCATCAGAGCATGGGTACATGGTGGTCATAAAGGGATGGACATTGTCAGAAACAATGCTCAGGTAGGCCGTGGCATTTAAACGATGCCCAATTGGCACTAAGGGGCCTAAAGTGTGCCAAGAAAACATCCCCCGACCTTTGTGACATGGTGCATTATCCTGCTGGAAGTAGCCATCAGAGGATGGGTACATGGTGGTCATAAAGGGATGGACATGGTCAGAAACAATGCTCAGGTAGGCCGTGGCATTTAAACGATGCCCAATTGGCACTAAGGGGCCTAAAGTGTGCCAAGAAAACATCCCCCACACCATTACACCACCACCACCAGCCTGCACAGTGGTAACAAGGCATGATGGATCCATGTTCTCATTCTGTTTACGCCAAATTCTGACTCTACCATCTGAATGTCTCAACAGAAATCGAGACTCATCAGACCAGGCAACATTTTTCCAGTCTTCAACTGTCCAATTTTGGTGAGCTTGTGCAAATTGTAGCCTCTTTTTCCTATTTGTAGTGGAGATGAGTGGTACCCGGTGGGGTCTTCTGCTGTTGTAGCCCATCCGCCTCAAGGTTGTACGTGTTGTGGCTTCACAAATGCTTTGCTGCATACCTCGGTTGTAACGAGTGGTTATTTCAGTCAAAGTTGCTCTTCTATCAGCTTGAATCAGTCGGCCCATTCTCCTCTGACCTCTAGCATCAACAAGGCATTTTCGCCCACAGGACTGCCGCATACTGGATGTTTTTCCCTTTTCACACCATTCTTTGTAAACCCTAGAAATGGTTGTGCGTGAAAATCCCAGTAACTGAGCAGATTGTGAAATACTCAGACCGGCCCGTCTGGCACCAACAACCATGCCACGCTCAAAATTGCTTAAATCACCTTTCTTTCCCATTCAGACATTCAGTTTGGAGTTCAGGGGATTGTCTTGACCAGGACCACACCCCTAAATGCATTGAAGCAACTGCCATGTGATTGGTTGGTTAGATAATTGCATTAATGAGAAATTGAACAGGTGTTCCTAATAATCCTTTAGGTGAGTGTATATAAGGCTGTCCACTTCTGCTGTTCAATAAGTCTCTGCTGAGGTAGAGTGCTTCCATGTCGGGCCCCTTCCAGGCCTGGCATGTTAAATAAATACATTTACCATCTAGACTGGGTTCTTCACTTGTGTTTTTCTAACTCTGTTTTAGGGACGAGTGACTGTGACCTCAACAACCCACAGTGCTGATTACCCCAGGCATCTAAAACTCACTCCCTCACACACTCACTCACTCCCTCACAGACTCACTCCCTCACTCACCCCCACACTCACTCACTCACTTATTAATGGACACCAAACGAGCACGATGGGTTGAATGGCCTTGACTGGACACTTTCTCATGTTCTTATGTTCTTAAGATGGGTGCCTATTGTACACACTTTACCATTAGGTCCCCTCCCTGGCCCAGCTGACCCCACTGTCACTGTAAACTCTCTCTCTCTCTCTCTCTCTCTCTCCTTTTTCTGTGCAGGCGCCCGGCGCCTCTGTGGGAGAGGAGTGTGAAATGAAGCTGTATAAATGCAGAGACCAGTCATGGAGTGAGAGTAAAACAGAAGTAATAAAATGTAGGGATTAAGTGGGAGCCAGGGCTGGGTGACCCAGGCGAGGAGGATGCCAATGCACTGATCTCCCGGGAGCAGTGGGGCAGCAGGAGGGCTACATTTCTTCTTCTTCTTCTCCCTGCTAAAACACAATTCTTCCCAGTCTAAAGAATCTATCTTTTTTTAGAAAGCCTGCTGTGAGGGCTCAATCCTCCCCACGGCGCCTGTGCATCACTCCTGAGCCTCAGAAACGCAGAAACAGCGTCTTTTTGTTGCCGGTATGGTGTGTGAATGGGTCCTAGTCTGATTGCCGGCAGTTTGTGTGAATGGAGCAGGAATATGATTGCCGGCAGATGAGACCACAGCACAGAGGTTCAGCCACCTTTGACCAAGACCTGTGACCGTAACGAGAAACGGACCGGGTCGTTAGAAATGGGTTGAAAATAATATAGTCGCAGCAATTGCGAGTGTTACTGATGAAGCAGCAGGATGGCGTTTGTAATGCTAACTATTGTCACACATGTCAGAAGTTATGTACCGATAAATATGATCTCTGTACTTATTGAACTACATTAACAAACGTGTTACCCCTCACACTGGGTCCGTTTCTACCAAATCGGTTCGGTTCGTATTGACACAGTATTTACAGTTGACATGTTTAGTGCATATAAGAAATGGCAGCTTAACGCGCACAATAACACATCTATAATAATAAAGCACATACATGCCGTAGTCTAACATGTGTCAGTGCAGTTCATTTTCACAGTCTGTGACGATTGTCTGTGTCATGAACGCATCCAGTATTTAAACACACTGTGCAGTTACTGAACACATATGATGTTATAATGAGTGATGCGCTGCCGAGCCTGTATACACACACACAATAACACCCCCCCCCAAATATCCATCTAGGAGTATGTTACTGCCCCTGCCATACCTCTAAACATATAGTGCTACTTTACATAATACATTAAATGAAGGGGGTTTATAGCAATTCGTTATTTCTGACACTTATTTTATCACACAAAGTACAACTAAGCTGCAAAATGATTGAGAAATGACTCGCTCACACGCAGCATCTTTAGATCAAATTGTAGCTCTGATGTATTAACTTTGCATTATATTCCATTTAGAAAACAATGAGAGAAATACCTTTTGTAACACCCTTGATGAATATAACGAGCCCAATCTCCTGCTGTCAGGACTCTCCTCTAAACCCGCTGTGATCAGGCGATAAACACCAATCACCAACCACCAACCACCAATCACCAATCACCAACCACCAATCACCAACCACCAACCACCAACCACCAATCACCAACCACCAACTACCAACCACCAATCACCAATCACCAACCACCAATCACCAACCACCAACCACCAATCACCAACTACCAACCACCAATCACCAATCACCAATCACCAATCACCAACCACCAACCACCAACCACCAACCACCAATCACCAATCACCAATCACCAACCACCAACCACCAATCACCAACCACCAACCACCAACCACCAATCACCAATCACCAACCACCAATCACCAATCACCAACCACCAATCAATACAAAATAAAAACAACACCAACACACATAACGGCTAATTAATTCCCTGCAGTCGTGGCAAAGTGAGAAATTGCACTGAATTTTTTATTGTATTATTTCAATATAAAATGATTTCATTCTGAAGGAACCCACATCAATCTCAATGCAGAGATTAATTAAAGCTCGTCCATCGGCCGGTGCTGTCACAGTAATTACTCTCAGGTCCGGATTGCCCCCGGCTGCCTTCTCCAGCTTTATTACGATTTAATTTTTCTCTTTGCATCGTTTTGGAATGCATTAGCTATTCCGCACAACGAATTGTCTACGCATAATAAATCTATTCCATTAGGCTGCAAGTTACACACACACACACATATATACATACATTTTCTTCTTCATTTAATAATGAGTGATATCTCCCACTGTTTCATGTATTTCAATATTGCCTTTTTCTTTTCTTTTTTCACTGGCTGCACTGATTCACGCTTGTGTCTGCAGCAACACGGGCCTCACATGACTGGGAGTTCAGTTTAGCTCCATCTTACATATACACCGATCAGCCATAACATTATGACCACCTGCCTAATATCATGTAGGTCCCCCTTTTGCTGCCAAAACAGCCCTGACCCGTCGAGGCATGGACTCCACTAGACCTCTGAAGGTGTGCTGTGGTATCTGGCACCAAGACGTTAGCAGCAGATACTTTAAGTCCTGTTTGTCCAGCACATCCCACAGATGCTCGATTGGATTGAGATCTGGGGAATTTGGAGGCCAAGTCAATACCTTGAACTCATGATTCATCAGACCAGGCCACCTTCTTCCATTGCTCCGTGGTCCAGTTCTGATGCTCACGTGCCCATTGTAGGCGCATTCGGCAGTGGACAGGGGTCAGCATGGGCACCCTGACTGGTCTGCGTCTACACAGCCCCATACGCAACAAACTGCGATGCACTGTGTGTTCTGACACCTTTCTATCAGAACCAGCATTCACTTTTTCAGCAGTTTGAGCTACAGTAGCTCGTCTGTTGGATCGGACCACACAGGCCAGCCTTCGCTCCCCACGTGCATCAGTGAGCCTTGGCCGCCCATGACCCTGTCGCTGATTCACCGCTTTTCCTTCCTTGGACACTTTTGATAGGTACTGACCACTGCAGACCGGGAACACCCCACAAGAGCTGCAGTTTTGGAGATGCTCTGACCCAGTCATCCAGCCATCACAATCTGGCCCTTGTCAAAGTCGCTCAGATCCTTACGCTGCACATTTTTCCTGCTTCTAACACATCAGCTTTGAGGACAAAATGTTCACTTGCTGCCTAATACATCCCACCCACTGACAGGTGCCATGATAACGAGATTATCAGTGTTATTCACTTCACCTGTCAGTGCTCATAATGGTATGGCTGATCGGTGTAAATGCATACATATAAGTGTGTCCCAGTTACAGTCCATGGTCAACAAAACAAAAGGTAAAGCTGCTCCTAGTCTGCAAATGCACCTGGTTGCGTTGTCCTGGCCCTAACCACAATGGGAACACCGGTGTGCTGCGGACTCCAACCCCAGCCCTTGCCTGGCCCTGATCTCAAACCTGAAATCAATTCTAAGGTCCAATTTTAACTCAATACAATATTGCTCTTAAACAGTGGAATTCTGGCATTCTTCCATCTTTGCATTTCTGTTACAGTTGGTCTCAATTGCTTGAGCACTTTTTTCTTCCTAAAATGATTTTGCCAACGATGATCAAGGCAGAAAGAATGTCACTCAGCAGGAATATCCAGAAACAATGGGCTATCTTTGCCCTTTGTTCATTTTGTCCTTTATAAATTCAGTGATGCTCCCAGACAACCAGCATTGTGTCTAGGAGGGACATCTGATCATGTGGACAGTAACCATAAACTTCCCACGTCCACGCAGAGAGGATTCCGGGGCTGGATAGTAAAATACTGTTTATTAGGTGAAAGTATTTTACATTTTACAGATAAAAACATTCAAAATTGTAATACTTGTGATTAAAAAAATTAAAAATCAATTACTAGAATCACTTAAAAAAAATTAAAATCTCAAAGTGATTAAATTCAAAATAACTGAACATGTGCATAAAAAGAAAAACAAATGTGCTAAAAGCAAACCTGCTAACCAACAAAAAATGTCAAATACATTGAAAATAACTGAAAATGAATCGGACAAATCAAAAAAATAAAATAAAACAAGAAAAATAAAAAACAAACCAAAACAGTCCAATTCATTTAAAATTAAAACCAAACGGCCAATGCATTTGACAAAGAAATATAACAAAAACAACCCAAAAAACCAATCAAACTAGTGTTTTTAAAAACAACTAAATCTTTAAAAACAATTAAAATTCATTTTTAAAATTCATTTTAAAATATAATCTTTCATAAAAGAATTAAAAGATCTTGGCTCGGGCTCCAGCAGGGGGAGATGAGAGCAAAGGCTCGGAGCGCCCTGTAGAACGGCGGGGGATCCCACGAGTGCGGCCTGGTGTTATCCATGGCGCAGAGGCCGAATGGTCTCAGGCTGCTGGCAAAATAAAAGCGGTTCATAAAACTCACTTTCTTGCCAGCAGCCTGGATGTTCTTGACCACATAGGCCAGCCCCTGCGCCTTTATCAGCCGCACAACGTCCGGGACCCCCCTGCCTCCATCCAGGGTACCCTTCACCATCTGCACTCTTTTCAGCCTCTCCATTTTGCTCCCCCAGACAAACCGAAATATAATTCGGGTCACTAGTTTTGCGATGACCTTGTCTGGGGGGAAGATCATTCCTACGTAGAGGAGTATCGGGAAGAGGATGGCTTTTACGACCAGCACCTTACCAGCCATCGTCAAGGTCCTTGTGCTCCAGCCGTGGATCTTCTTTTGGACCTTAGATATGGCCTCCTCCCAGCTCCGGGTGCCCGTGTTGGTCCCGTCGATCGTGATCCCCAGAACCTTGATAAGCGGCTTCACAGGGAACACGGTCGGCGGGCCCTGGCCGACAGGCCATGCCCTGGAGAGGTAGACCTCGCTCTTGGCCTTGTTGACAGCGGCCCCCGTCGCCCTGCAGAAGCCGTCCAGCAGTTCCTCAACCCTGGCCATGGCCACGTCGTCCATGTAGGCCAGGGCCTTCAGTTGCTCTCCGCCGGAACCCGGGAGATGGAAACCTGTCACCCGGACGTCCCGGCGGATCGCCTGCATGAACGGCTCCAGAAAGAGGACGTACAGCAGGGCCCACAGGGGACAACCCTGTCGGACCCCCGACCTGACCGGAAATGGTTCGGTCAGGTGGTGGTTCACGAGGAGCCTGCTGCTTAGGCCGCTGTAGATGATCTTAACCCACTTTCTCAGGCCAAGAGCGAGACCCATCCTCTCCATAACGAGCTGCAGGTATTCGTGGCCCACTCTGTCGAAGGCTTTCTCCTGGTCCAGGCTAATTAGGACCAGGGGAAGCCCTCTCTCGTTTGAGTAGGCCACGACATCCCTGAGCAGCATGGCGTTGTCGGCCGCCGATCTCCCCCGGGCACCGCAGACCTGGTCGGGACCCACGACTTGAGGGAGTGGCCGCTGCAGCCGGAGCGTCAGTGCTTTGGCCAGTATCTTGTAGTCGGTGCACAGGAGGCTGACCGGCCGCCAGTTCCTCAGATCCTTTGGATCTCCCTTCTTATGAAGAAGAGAGAGGATACTCCTCTTCATAGAAGGGGCCAGTCTACCCTCTCTGTACATCGACCCCAAGACCTGAGCCAGATCTTCCTTAAGCACCTCCCAAAAGATCTTATAGAATTCAGCAGGGATCCCATCGGGACCCGGTGTCCTTCCAGAGTTAAGACTCTTTACCTGGGAGAGTTCAGTGGTGGTGATCTCTGGATCCTCCTCCGCCTCCTCGTCCCCCTCGTTGCGTGACTCCAACAGGGACAGAAAGTGATGGGTCAGATTTTGATCCACCACCTTCTGATCGTACAACTCCCTGTAGAAGTCCCGCACCACTGTCTCAACAGCCTCTCTGCCCTCCACCTCCTGCCCCGAGGAGTCGATCATGGAGGACATTGCAGGCCGCCTCTCCTTCGTTTTCTTGAAGAAGAAGTGGCTGCACTTCTCGTCGTCCTCCATGATGCGGACCCTGGAAAGGACCTTGATCTTCTCTTGCTCCTCCCGATAGAGGGCGGAGAGACTCAGTTTGACCCGAGCCACCTCCTCAGCTAGGTCGAAGCCTCTGAGCTGTAAAAGACTCAGGTGCTGGAGGCGGGCGTTTAGATGGGAATATTTCGCCCGCCTCTCGCGAGCTTTTCGTTTCCCCAGCTGAATGAAGTAGCCCTTGGTCCTTTTCTTCACCATCTCCCACCACTCTATGGGAGAATCAAAAAGGTCCTTCAGGGTCCTCCACTCCTCGAGGCATCTGCTAAACGTCTTAATAACACGAGGGTCATCGAGCAGAGAGGTGTTGAGCTTCCAGACCCCAGGCCCCGACTCCCGTGTGCTCGGAATGAACAGCTCTGTCGTCAGGAGCCTGTGGTCTGAAAAGAAGACCGCCCCCGAAGACATGGCGGTCCTCTCCAGTGGCTTACTGAGGAGGACGAGATCTATCCTGGAGAAGGAGGAGCCAGAAGAACTCACCCAGGTGAACAAGGGGACCAGGTCCCGACCTGCGTCGCAGAGTTCAAAGTCCTCCACGAACGCAGCAAGGTCCCTGCTGGATCTATCGTTGCAGGGCTTACTCCGGTCTACATCCCTCAGAGCACAGTTGAAATCACCTGAAATGATAACCGGTAAGGTGCCGATCAGGAGCGGGCGTAGCTGAGGGAGAAAGAGGACTCTCTCTCTCTGGCTGGTGGGGGCATAGACATTGACCAGCCTCAATACAGCCCCCTTGTATTTAAGGTCGAGGCTGGCCAACCTGCCCGCCTCTATCACCCTAAATTTTTTAACTTCTATGAATGGGTTTTTCAGGAGTACGGCAATCCCGTCCGCTCGGGACACATTGGACCAGAAGGAATCACCTAGGGTCCAAGTATCCCGGAGATCTTTATATTCTTTTTGGAATGGGATGCCGCACTCCTGTAAACAGATGATGTCTGCTTTCATTCCAGCCAGAGAGCTTAAAACATCGGCCCTCTTTTTCACCTCAGCAATGCTCCTCACGTTTATAGATATAATTGTTAAAGCCATAATGGCAGTGAGGGCAATTACCCGCTCCGTAACAATCATGTAAAGAAACCCTCCTCTTCCCCACTTCTCTCTTCTCCCTCACCTAGCTTAGCGCTCGCACCCATCATTTCAACCATTTGGGATGTTACTATTTTGGGGCCTGTCCTCCACCAGGCTGCCCACTGGGGGGAGTGGAGAAGGCCCACAACTCTCCGCTCCGGACTCGGAGTGGGGCGTGTAAAACTGAGAGGGGGAGGTCTCTGCAGCGGGGGGGGAGCTGGCGGGGGGGGGAGAGCCAGCAGAATTGAACCTCTTGCTCTTCGCACCCCCCCCACCCATGCTCCTCTTCTCCATCCTTCTCCTCTTCCCCGCCACAACTGTCCACTCCCCCTCTGCCTCCACTTTCGACCCAGAGTCGGAGAGGGAGCCTATGAGACTCCTGAGGACTGTTTCCTCTCTACCCCTGTCTAGGGGAATCTGCGTTAAAGGAGCCTCCACTTGGTTTTCTGTCTCTCCACCACCCCCGAGGGCCTGCGCCCTATTTGCATAGGAGGAGGGGCAATTCCTAAAAAGGTGCCGTCCCCCACCGCACAGGTTGCAGGCCCTCTCCTGCTTACAGGCCCTGGCCAGTCCGGAGCTGGATAGGGAAAAGGAGAGGACAGAGGGAGTAACCGGGCAGGAGTGGTGGAAAGCAACATCGTCCCATATGACAACGCGGTGGGACACGCCAGGCCTCACCAGCCCTCTCTCTTCTGGTGGTCCCGCTCTCTGGTGCGTGATGACTTACTCAACTGAGTCTGGCATCTTTTGTAGAGGGTTGTGTTGTGACTTAGTGTGTTGCACAAAAGAATGCTATTGTGCTCATTAGGTTCAGACGGAGAACAAGTTGACCACAGTTTCATGAGAAGTGTCTTAGCAACTGAGAAAAACTGTAATGCTAATTAATCCTGCCCATAATTGGAGTCCAATGTAATCTGGAACACAGGGGCTACAGAAATTGTGCGGATTGTGCAATCCAGCCCAGCCCGGCTCTGTGACCTCTGTGATATTTAATATCTGAACATTTCTGTATTCAGGCATGGGCAGAAACAAGAGGGTTGCCATGGATTCCCCCCCACAAGTGCGCAGCAAAAATCAACCGTCTGTTTACATTCACCCCCTCGTCCATTACTGAGCTTGTGGACTGAGTGGAAAACAAGAGAAGGTAATCCTTAATGGATAGAAAATTAAGAGGTACGGTGAACCAGATCTCTCTCTCTGTCTCCCTCGCGTTCACAATTCTAATGAAAGCTTTCTTCTTTATTGGTCATCACACATTCTGCCCTGCACAGCACGCTGTTATAATGCAGAAAGAAAGATGAATACGCTCAGAAGATCACTCACCCCTCCTTGTGTTTCATGCCTCTCCGTCCCATTCCCCGTGGCCCCCGTCTCTGGAGCTGCATCACTGATGTGACTCTGTAGCTTCTTGCGTTGTGCTGTATGCGATTGTGCGGCGCCACTTTGGACTATAAAACTCTTGGACAGTGTAACTTATGTATTTACTTATATCTGTGTACAGTTCCCTATACGTTTATAATGCAATTGTATTCCTGTATGCCCAGTCTCCTTGGAAAAAGGTGTAGGCCACAAACAAACTAATAATACGATCATTATACACACTACCTTCCGTGTGCGTGTGTGTGTGTGTGTGTGTGTGTCTCTGTGTGGGTGTGTGTTTGTGTGTATATGTGTGTCTGTGTGTCTGTGTGTGCGTGAGTGTGAGTGTGTGTGTGTGTGTGTGTGTGCGTGAGTGTGAGTGTGTGTATATGTATGTGTGTGTGTGTATGTTTGTGTGTGCATGTGGTAAAGACAGGAAATTGATCTGATTGGCAGGTGATCCATCACTACATTGAGCAGCAGAGTGGGGACAGAGGGAAGGAACAGAGCTGCTCTCAGCATCATGATTCTCTCTCTCTCTCTCTCTCTCTCTCTCTCCATGTCTGTGTCTGTGTTTCTCCCTCTTTCTTTTACTGTCTCTACTCTCTCCTTACTCGCTCTACACTTTCTCTGCACTCTTCTCTCTCTCTCTGTGGAGTATTTGTCTTGAGTGATTAAATGGTCTGTCTGTCATCTCTCCAGACCCCCCACCCAAGTCGCTCCTAACTAAAGGTTAACCACATACAATTGCATTACCCCCCGGACATCACTCCATGCTCTGATAAGGGCTCCTGCTCACAGATTGTGTTTGGGGGGCTTCAGTGTAAAGATCACTGCGGCCCCCAGGACACCTCGGCCAATGACAGGAAACAGCCCCCCCCAGCGCGTCTCCAGTGCCCTTCCAACTGGTCACCACGGTAACAGGTGACACTTCTAAGGCATGTGTATTGTTTACCATGGTTTGTGCCAGAGATTACTACACTACACTACACTACACTACACTACAGCACACTACACTGCACTACACTACAGCACACTGCACTACACTACACTACAGCACACTGCACTACACTACACTACACTGCACTACACTGCACTACACTACACTGCACTACACTGCACTACAGCACACTACAGCACACTGCACTACACTACACTACACTGCAATACACTACACTACACTGCACTACAGCACACTGCACTACACTACACTACACTGCAATACACTACACTACACTGCACTACACTGCACTACAGCACACTGCACTACACTGCACTACACTGCACTACACTACACTACACTGCACTACACTGCACTACAGCACACTGCACTACACTACACTACACTACAGCACACTACACTAAACTACACTACAGCACACTACACCGCACTGCACTACACTGCACTACAGCACACTGCACTACACTACAGCACACTGCACTACACTACACTACACTACAGCACACTACACTGCACTGCACTAAACTACACTACAGCACACTACACCGCACTACACTACACTACACTGCACTGCACTACACTGCACTACAGCACACTGCACTACACTACACTACACTACAGCACACTACACTGCACTGCACTGCACTGCACTAAACTACACTACAGCACACTACACCGCACTACACTACACTGCACTGCACTACACTGCACTACAGCACACTGCACTACACTACACTACACTACAGCACACTACACTGCACTGCACTGCACTAAACTACACTACAGCACACTACACCGCACTACACTACACTACACTGCACTGCACTACACTGCACTACAGCACACTGCACTACACTACACTACACTGCAATACACTACACTACACTGCACTGCACTGAACTACACTGCACTGCACTACACTGCACTACACTACACTACACTGCACTGCAATACACTACACTACACTACACTGCACTACAGCACACTGCACTACAGCACAGTGCACTACACTACACTACACTGCAATACACTACACTACACTGCACTACACTACAGCACACTGCACTACACTACACTACACTGCAATACACTACACTACACTGCACTACACTACACTACACTGTAATACACTACAGCACACTGCACTACACTACACTACACTGCACTACACTACACTACACTGCAATACACTACAGCACACTGCACTACACTGCACTACAGCACACTGCACTACACTACACTACACTGCACTGCACTACACTGCACTACAGCACACTGCACTACACTACACTACACTACAGCACACTACACTGCACTGCACTGCACTAAACTACACTACAGCAGACTACACCGCACTACACTACACTGCACTGCACTGCACTAAACTACACTACACTACACTGCACTACACTACACTACACTACACTGCACTACACTGCACTACACTACACTACAGCACACTACACTGCACTGCACTGCACTAAACTACACTACAGCACACTACACCGCACTACACTGCACTGCACTACACTGCACTACAGCACACTACACTGCACTGCACTGCACTAAACTACACTACAGCACACTACACCGCACTACACTACACTACACTACACTACACTACAGCACACTGCACTGCACTACACTGCACTACACTGCAATACACTACAGCACACTGCACTACACTACACTGCACTACACTACACTACACTGCAATACACTACAGCACACTGCACTACACTGCACTACACTGCACTACACTGCACTACACTGCACTACAGCACACTGCACTACACTACACTACACTACAGCACACTACACTGCACTACACTGCACTACACTACACTACACTACACTACACTGCACTACACTGCACTACACTACACTACACTACAGCACACTACACTGCACTGCACTGCACTAAACTACACTACAGCACACTACACTGCACTGCACTGCACTAAACTACACTACAGCAGACTACACCGCACTACACTACACTGCACTGCACTGCACTAAACTACACTACACTGCACTACACTGCACTACACTACACTACACTACAGCACACTACACTGCACTGCACTACACTGCACTACAGCACACTGCACTACACTACACTACACTACAGCACACTACACTGCACTGCACTGCACTAAACTACACTACAGCAGACTACACCACACTACACTACACTGCACTGCACTGCACTAAACTACACTACACTACACTGCACTACACTGCACTACACTACACTACACTACAGCACACTACACTGCACTGCACTGCACTACACTGCACTACAGCACACTACACCGCACTACACTACACTACACTACACTACAGCACACTGCACTGCACTACACTGCACTACACTACACTACAGCACACTGCACTGCACTACACTACACTACACTACAGCACACTACACCGCACTACACTACACTACACTGCACTGCACTACACTACACTACAGCACACTGCACTGCACTACACTGCACTACACTACACTACAGCACACTACACCGCACTACACTACACTACACTACACTACACTACACTACACTGCACTACACTGCACTACACTACACTACACTACAGCACACTGCACTGCACTGCACTGCACTACACTACACTACAGCACACTGCACTGCACTACACTACACTACACTACAGCACACTACACCGCACTACACTACACTACACTGCACTGCACTACACTGCACTACAGCACACTGCACTACACTACACTACACTACAGCACACTACACTACACTACACTACACTACACTACACTACACTGCACTACACTACACTACAGCACACTGCACTGCACTACACTGCACTACACTCTCTTACACTGCGTTCTGTGCTGTCTTATCCTATGCAGGCCATGGTGGCGTGGGGCTGCAGTCCAGCGAGTGTGAATAGCGAGTCTGTGGCGGAGTGTGGTGTGAAGTCCGGGGCCCTGGGGTGTGAAGCCCTTCAGTGAGGGCGCTGTATAGCCCAGTCCGCTGTGCAATACCGCCTCGTTAGAGTGCATAGAGTCAATGTGTTCAGTAGTCCCCCGTGGCTGCACAGTGACACACAGGGGCTGTGTGTCGAACCCACATCGATTTGAGCAGAGACATGTGGCCCTGGTTTCCATGCTGCATCTGTGCCTGTCTATGCCCTGCTCTCACTGTGCCACCCCCGGGGTCAGCCGCCCTCGTCAACTGTGAACAGGGTGTAGCTGAGTAGTGATCCCAATCAGCCCCCCACCCCCAGCCCTCAGAGACCAGAGTGGAGCCAGTCAATCGGCCGCTGTGGAAAGCAGAGAAGCACAAGGGTTGTCATTACAGAACTGAAATGGAATTAATTTTTCTACTGCACCACGGGCGGGCTACTCCTTGTGTGCATTGAGTGCTGTGTCTCTATTCCTCAGGGTTGTGTATTGGACAGGAGAGCCGTGCAAGGTGACTGATTTATGTTAATGAGGTTTCTGTGTGAGTCTGTGTGTGTGTGTGCCTTGTGGTTTCTTAATCTGCAATCATTTCATATATTTTATTATTATAATTATTTTTTTCTTTGCAGACGCCCTTGTCCAGGGCGACTTACAAAATATAAGCGCAATACAAAGTGCAAAAATACAGTGCAGTACAAGGCATAACATTACAAATTCCAATTCACATAATAGTGCAGTTCAAGGCATAATACATTTTACAAATTCCAATTTACACAATATATGAGGTCTTACTTCCTGGACTGTAGAAGATGATGAGTGCAGACGATGTCAGGCCACAGTTAAGAGCCAGCTAAGGGAGCGTAGGGGAGATCAAAATACACAATATGAGTACTACTAATGCAAGGCAAGGTATACCGTGTTTCACAGGAATACAGGAAAATATGTTTGCAATAGTTATATTTTTGTAAAAGGTGGAGATGATTTTTTAAATGGTTGGTATTTTTGTTTTAAATATTAAGAGGACATTTCCAGAGTTGTCCCTATTTATTTATCTGAACGCCTTACGCCAAGTGTTCCCCTTTCTTTGTCTGTGTGTCTGTCTGTCTGTCCCTCTGTGTGTCTTTCTGTCTGTGTGTCCCTCTGTCTGTCTGTCTGTGTGTCCCTCTGTGTGTCTGTGTGTGTCTGTCGCTCTGTTTGTCTGTGTGTCTGTCCCTCTGTGTGTCTGTCTGTCTGTCTGTCTGTGTGTCCCTCTGTCTGTCTGTCTGTGTGTCCCTCTGTCTGTGTGTCTGTCCCTCTGTTTGTCTGTCCCTCTGTCTGTCTGTGTGTCTGTCCCTCTGTTTGTCTGTCCCTCTGTCTGTCTGTATGTCTGTCCCTCTGTGTGTCTGTCTCTCTGTTTGTCTGTGTGTCTGTCCCTCTGTCTGTCTGTGTCCCTCTGTCTGTGTGTCTGTCTGTGTGTCTGTCCCTCTGTGTGTCTGTCTGTGTCCCTCTGTCTGTGTGTCTGTCTGTGTGTCTGTCTGTCCCTCTGTTTGTCTGTATGTCCCTCTGTCCGTCTGTGTGTCTGTCTGTGTCCCTCTGTCTGTGTGTCTGTCCCTCTGTCTGTCTGTATGTCCGTCTGTCCCTCTGTCTGTCTGTGTGTCTGTCCCTCTGTGTGTCTGTCTGTGTCCCTCTGTCTGTGTGTCTGTCTGTGTGTCTGTCTGTCCCTCTGTTTGTCTGTATGTCCCTCTGTCCGTCTGTGTGTCTGTCTGTGTCCCTCTGTCTGTGTGTCTGTCCCTCTGTCTGTCTGTATGTCCGTCTGTCCCTCTGTCTGTCTGTGTGTCTGTCCCTCTGTGTGTCTGTCTGTGTCCCTCTGTCTGTGTGTCTGTCTGTGTCCCTCTGTCTGTGTGTCTGTCTGTGTGTCTGTCTCTCTGTTTGTCTGTGTGTCTGTCCCTCTGTCTGTCTGTATGTCCTTCTGTCCCTCTGTGTGTCTGTCTGTGTCCCTCTGTCTGTGTGTCTGTGTGTGTCTGTCGCTCTGTTTGTCTGTGTGTCTGTCCCTCTGTGTGTCTGTCTGTCTGTGTGTCCCTCTGTCTGTGTGTCTGTCCCTCTGTTTGTCTGTCCCTCTGTCTGTCTGTGTGTCTGTCCCTCTGTTTGTCTGTCCCTCTGTCTGTCTGTATGTCTGTCCCTCTGTGTGTCTGTCTCTCTGTTTGTCTGTGTGTCTGTCCCTCTGTCTGTCTGTGTCCCTCTGTCTGTGTGTCTGTCTGTGTGTCTGTCCCTCTGTGTGTCTGTCTGTGTCCCTCTGTCTGTGTGTCTGTCTGTGTGTCTGTCTGTCCCTCTGTTTGTCTGTATGTCCCTCTGTCCGTCTGTGTGTCTGTCTGTGTCCCTCTGTCTGTGTGTCTGTCCCTCTGTCTGTCTGTATGTCCGTCTGTCCCTCTGTCTGTCTGTGTGTCTGTCCCTCTGTGTGTCTGTCTGTGTCCCTCTGTCTGTGTGTCTGTCTGTGTGTCTGTCTCTCTGTTTGTCTGTGTGTCTGTCCCTCTGTCTGTCTGTATGTCCTTCTGTCCCTCTGTGTGTCTGTCTGTGTCCCTCTGTCTGTGTGTCTGTGTGTGTCTGTCGCTCTGTTTGTCTGTGTGTCTGTCCCTCTGTGTGTCTGTCTGTCTGTGTGTCCCTCTGTCTGTGTGTCTGTCCCTCTGTTTGTCTGTCCCTCTGTCTGTCTGTGTGTCTGTCCCTCTGTTTGTCTGTCCCTCTGTCTGTCTGTATGTCTGTCCCTCTGTGTGTCTGTCTCTCTGTTTGTCTGTGTGTCTGTCCCTCTGTCTGTCTGTGTCCCTCTGTCTGTGTGTCTGTCTGTGTGTCTGTCCCTCTGTGTGTCTGTCTGTGTCCCTCTGTCTGTGTGTCTGTCTGTGTGTCTGTCTGTGTGTCTGTCTGTCCCTCTGTTTGTCTGTATGTCCCTCTGTCCGTCTGTGTGTCTGTCTGTGTCCCTCTGTCTGTGTGTCTGTCGCTCTGTCTGTCTGTGTGTCTGTCCCTCTGT
The DNA here is from genome assembly GCF_036373705.1 of Amia ocellicauda. NCBI lineage: Eukaryota > Metazoa > Chordata > Actinopteri > Amiiformes > Amiidae > Amia > Amia ocellicauda. Next base: position 1,105,288 of record NC_089856.1, read on the forward strand.
CTGTATGTCAGTCTGTGTGTCTGTCCCTCTGTCAGTCTGTGTGTCTGTCCCTCTGTCTGTCTGTGTGTCTGACTGTCTGTCCCTCGTCGTCGCTCTGTGGCGCCGGGTCCCTTTAAGGAGGCGTGGCTTGCGGGTCGACGCGGCGATCCCGGCAGTGCCGTGAAGGTCACAGACATGGGAGTCCGGCTGGAAATCTTCCGGGTGAGATCTTTTAAAATATAATGCGAAAATAAACTAATAAAGACCAACGGCAGCAGGACACAGAGCCGCGCTTATTGCGGTGCATTGAATCCAGATCCGAGACAGCGCGGCGGCGGCGCGGTCCTGCCCGGGCAGAGCTGTGCGCTGCGGGCACCCGTGTGCGTCAGTCCCGTGACAGACCGGAGCGGCTGAGCCCCGTCGGCCGTGTTTCGGTTCGGGTCTGTGGGTGTTAATATGACGCTGTTTTCCGCGGTGTCCTCTGCCCGGTCTCTCTCTCTGAACCCCTCCTGTTGATTTGTTTAGATGATGCTGTACCTGTCCTTCCCGGTGACAATGTTCTGGATCTCCAACCAGGCCGAATATTTCGAGGAATACGTGGTGAAGAGAAAGGCGAGTTGCTCGGGTTGTTTTTCTTGTGTGTTAAACTATAAATGAAGATGAATCCTGGATGTGATTCTTTAGGAAAAGGAGTTTAGACTCAAGAGTGCTGGGGGTCTGGAACAACCTGCCACCGTCTGACACACTGGCTGACTGACACACTGACTGACTGACTGTCTGTCTGACACACTGACTGACTGTCTGACTGACTGTCTGTCTGACACACTGACTGTCTGTCTGACACACTGACTGTCTGACTGACTGTCTATCTGACACACTGACTGACTGACTGTCTGTCTGACACACTGTCTGACACACTGACTGTCTGACTGACTGTCTATCTGACACACTGACTGACACACTGACTGACTGACTGACTGTCTGTCTGACACACTGACTGTCTGACTGACTGTCTATCTGACACACTGTCTGACACACTGACTGACTGACTGACTGTCTGTCTGACACACTGACTGACTGACTGTCTGTCTGACACACTGACTGACACACTGACTGTCTGACTGACTGTCTGTCTGACACACTGACTGACACACTGACTGACTGACTGACTGTCTGTCTGACACACTGACTGACTGACTGACTGTCTGTCTGACACACTGACTGACACACTGACTGACTGTCTGTCTGACACACTGACTGACTGACTGACTGTCTGACTGACTGTCTGTCTGACACACTGACTGTCTGACTGACTGTCTGTCTGACACACTGACTTCAGAAGTCGTTTGACCACGGTGTCCTGCCGGCTCATGTCCGAGAGCGGCTCATCCTGTCCTCCAGTCTGCTGAGACTCGGGTGAATCTGCTCGTGTCTCTAGTGCAGTGATGTTGGCTCTGCTGATTGAAATGTGTTGCCTGTTGTGAGCTGACCGCGCTGTAACTCTGTCTCTGCAGAGGGAGCTGTACCCCCCCGATGAGAAGCTGCAGGTGAGTGTCTGCCCGTGCTGAAACTGGGGGCCGTCCTCGTCATTGCTGCCTTCGCCTCTGCCAGGCCCAGCCTCGCACTGTTGTGCCTCTGGAGCTGGGGGGGGCAGTTGTGTGCTGACAGGAATTGTAATTGTCATATTTATGCCAGGGTTACAAAGTGGCTGTGTGTGGAGCGTGCTCTCCCTCTCCCTCTCTCTCTCTCTCCATCTCCCACAGATTTAATATATATATATATATGTATTATTGGCATGACTTTATTTCATCAGTGTCGCCAAAGCGTTTACAAACACAATCAGGCACATCAGAGACAGTAATAGCAAATAACAAATGCGCACACACACTCTCATTGCATACCCCCCTTCCCTAACACACACACACACAGCCTCCCACGTTACAAGAAATCGATGGGCTCATTCTCCAGGCATCCGAGCTCTGTCACCCGAGGGGGGGGGCGCAGCCATTGAGCGCTGACAGCGACTGGTGGCTCTCTGAAGGGCCGGACCGAAGGGGCCGATCATTACTCCACCATGAGAGAACGCAACAAAATAAAGACCGCAGTGTGCTCTTTGGAAAAGAAAAGAGAAAGGAGAGAGAGAGAGTCAATAAAGTCATGTCATGCACCTTGAGTTGAAATTGAATTGAGAGAGAGACGTTCTGATGTCTTTGTGTCTCTTGTCCTGTCGCAGAAAAAGAGGCTGGAGGAGTTTCGGGACCGTGTGAGGGAGAGGAGGGAGCTCAAGATGCAGGGCGAGATGGAGACGGGGACGCAGTAGGACCAGTGAGGTGGGAGCGGCCCCCGAGCTGACCCTTGGCCCAGAGCACAGAGCGGACAGGACCAGCGGGCCCGGGCTGTCCCTGCCTCTGCTCTTTGTCCCTAATGAGAAATGTGAGACTCTTAAGCACAGGAACGTGCAAACTTATATTAGCAGGCCTTGTGTGCAAACTGCCCCACTGCACCCTTAATCAGGTATCAGGTGGGCGGTCAAAAACGGGGCCTGCGCAGGAAGACGTGGAAATAAAATCTCATCGCCTTTTCTTTGTGTGCTTATTTATCCTTTTTTTTTTTTTATCTGTTCAATTAGAGAAACAAGCTTAACGAATCAAAACATTAAATAACTAATCTTTTTTTCAAGCCCAGTTGATTTCTCCGCTACTTCAAAGTACAAGAACAGAAAACAAAACCACGCTGGGGGTGTAAATACGCCCTACAAAGACCTCTGGATGCAGGGACGAGGGCCAAGCTGAAAATGAAATCTCGTGGCCCTGGGCTGTAATATATCGGCAACTGGAGACCGTGATAAATGTCTTGTGCAAAGCCGTGTGTGATTTCTGTAAATATGATGCCATTAAAGGTTTCTTCTGTCCTTCGTGTGAAGTCTTGGGCTTTTCCTGCAGTCTTACAGGCAGGAGACTACGCTTCCTCTCCTGTGCGACTCGAATGGGTTTGGAAGTAGGTCAGTGTTCTCCATTATTAATTGATTTCGCCGCAGTCTAAGAGATAAGGTTCCCTTTGAAGGGTCCCACGTTACAGAATGTAATTGCTGGAGAGAAAAAGCAAAGCAAATCATTTGAAGTATTCCTTCCATTGTCTGCTCGGTTCTGTTCTGAAAATCTATTCTGAGAACCTGCTTCTGTTTTCCTGTAGATAACGATTGTGCTGGTTCTCATCTGGACCATTAAAAATAACTTCCCCAGAGTCTCGTGGTGGCCCACTGACCTATGTGGTTCAAGGACTTTTTTTCCAGTGTGAAAGTGTTTGTTTTATATTATATATACAGACTGGTGACAAATTAAAAGAAAAACCTGAATAATTGAGTGGAGGAATGTAACGAATGCAGATGCCAAACAGGTGCACTGCATGACACAATTAAGCAATTAACTCTGCGGCTCTGTTGCATGTATACAAATGCTGAGGAGGCCCAGCTGACCTCGATTTTGGATCCAGGTGGCAAGATGAAAAGATCTAAGTGACTGTGAAAGAGGATTATTATTGGGGCACAATAGGCACTGGTCTACAGAGATGTTGAAAAGTGATCTGATCAGATGAGTCATCCGTCACCATATTCTGGACAAGTGGGCGAGTGCGTGTGTGGGACACCAAGAGAACGGGACAGGCCTGACTGCTGGACCCCTACAGTGAGGGGGTCCGGAGGCTCTGTTATGCTGTGAGAGTCATTTTCCTGGCATGGTTTGGGTCCACTTGTCCCCTTAGAGGGAAGGGTCACTGCAAATCATGACAGTTATTCTGAGTGATCTCCTTTATCCTATGGTGACACATTTCTCTCCTGATGGGAGTGTCTCTTCCAGGATGACAATGCCCATCCACAGGGCACGAGGGTCACTGAATGGTGTGATGAGTGTGAAAATGATGTGACTCATATGCTCTGGCCTTCAGTCACCAGATCTCAGCCCAATTGAACACCTATGGGAGATTGTGGACCGACGTGTTAGACAGCGCTCTCCACCACCATCTTCAAAACCCCAAATGAGGGAATATCTTTTGTAAGAATGGTGTCCATCCCTCCAGTAGAGTCCAGAGACTCGTAGAATCTGTGCCAAGAGCAGTGAAGCTGCTCTGGGGCTCGTGGTGCCCAAGACCTCACTGAGACACTGTATGTGGGTTTTTATTTAATTTGTCACCTGTCTGTATGTATATACTGTATATGTAACAACATAAGGATGCATGACTAGATCCTTGCCTGGAATGAGATGGCCAAAGAAAGAAATGCTTCTGAGAATGAAGTTATCTGTGACATATTGAAGGGGCTGGGTGGGCGGGACTGATCACAGGGGAACAGATTAGAGAGCGACTGATAAAGTAGTTATGCAATGGATACCGCTGTCTGTGAAGGGTGGCTCGATCTTGCCATTCCTGTGCCGCAAACCTCCACTCATTCGCTTCAGGGCAGCTGTTTGAAGCCAATGTGCAGCGTCAGCTTCTCAGATCGGAAACCAAGGGACTCAAGCAGCATTGTAATGAAGCCGTTTATACCGCCGGGGAATGTGTTCAGCAAAAGAGGGCTCTAAATGGATTAACACTTCACATCATGTAGCTCAGATTCTCCCTCTCCAACTCCTCCTCTCTGCTCCGTCTCTCCCTTGTCCCTCCAAGGTGGACAGTGTCATAACAGAAACAATACAGACAATGTCACAGTGTAGGACAGTGTGGACATGGCGGAGGTCATGACTACATAAACGCAAGCGTCCCAGTGGTGGAAACAGAGGAGGGTCGGGTGTGATGTCATGGGGATTGCCTCGTGATGTCTCTGGACTCACTCGATGCCCAGGTCAAGCTGGTGGTCCACACGGAATCAGCACAGAATCAAGCCGAATTGGACAAATTCGTTTCGGTAACCTGACCGGTGTCCCAACACACGTCTGAGGTAGACGGACAGAGACGATAGATTGAAGGACGCACTGAAGTAAGACGATGATTTTAAAAATAACCAGGCAACTCAAGACTACCGACTAACTGGCCATAGCTAAACATCTTCACAGCTGTAGACTAACCAGATCACTAGGTACTAACCTGACTCCTAGGTAGTGCTCAGAAATGAGTGACTGATCAAGACTTTTCCAACTCCCTACTTTGGTCCAGAAGCTTGGAGAGATAAAGAGAGAGAGAGGGACAGAGGGAGCAGGGAGAGGAGACAGATGTGGAAGTGTTGGAAAGTGGAATGGAGGAGGAGAAGGAGTAGTGGGGCCTCTCTGGTGCCCCTGGGGGGTCAGGACCGGTGGTGGTGGACGTAGTGAGGAAGAGGAGATCAAAGTTTCCAGGTCTCCCTGTTCCTGAATCAGCTGGACAATATGCCCAGGGTCACCAGAGTGCTGTACTGCAGGGTCAGGCTGCAGGACGGGACGTACCAACTGGAGACACCACGGTGAGGGGAGCGAGGGGATGTTGGGAAGGTAGAGAGCAGTGAGGGACAGGGGAGAGGTAGGTGTGCTGATAAAGGCATCTCCCAAATGATTTGTATTATTATTAATAATAATATGCTACCAGTTAAAACATTTAGTTCTGGCAACATTGTATGAGGTTGTGGTTTAGTTGTAGTTTTTAAGGTGTAGAATCGTCTTATCCTGACCTCGTGGTGCTGCTCTCTGCTTGTCTCCTTCACCGCTCCCTGGATCTTTAATGTCCACCCAGCGCAGTCCTATTATTATGCATTACTAATTGTGTGCATCTTTTGTGCATCTTTTTACATCCAACCGACACAAACCTTTCTTTCTGTGAGTTGCTTGTCAGCCATGCTTCTGAGGAATGTCGTGTAAATATCACTCCATCACATTATCTGACAACCTTTCACAACCTCCCATGGAGTCGACAAACTGGTGTCGCCACATCGCCGAACGTGTCCTGCGGTCACTGTGTTAGAAATGTCGCCACAGTATTGTTTGTTCACCTGGGTTGGGCTCCCAACACACGAACCCGGCACATGGTGGGCTACGTGGATGTGAATCTGTCCCAGTTCGAAGGTACGGGACTCTGCCGGAGACGTGCCCCTTGCCATCGATCCAATGTGTTTCAAACTGTAGCCAAAACCTGAGCGGGGGATCTTACAGGTTTCTAATGCAGAAAAACCCTTCATGCAAATGGATACTTTTGATCAGGCAGTGTGCCCACCCCTGCGCAGATGCAAATAAATATATATATTTATATATTCAGTGGGGAATCTCTCTCTCTCTCTTAGCTGGGGATTCGGATGCAGCTGCTGTCTGGGGACCCTTGTTTCCGAATGTAAACTGTCGTTGTCCCATGGCGCCACACAGCCATGATTCCCAACCCTGGCCCCGGGCCCTGCTGCCCTGCTGTTTCTGCTCTAACACGCGCTCTCAGCTACTGAATCGAACCCCTTAATTGTCTCTTAATGATGGCAACAGTTGGAGTTTTCAAGCTCCATAGAAAGTGAGACCAGGCACTTCAATCCTCCATCATTCTGTAAACTAAGGAAGTTCAAAAGTCAAATTACACAAATCGGTTCACATTGACACTGAATCTCCCAGGCACCGCACACGGGCCGAACCTTGAGGCCGAGACACAACACCAAGCACAAAAAGGGAGCTTGCACTAGCACAGGCTATGCACCAGGCACGTGGACAACTCAGAGGACCTCCTGCCCACTGGACAGGGTGAGGGCCTGTCTGTCTTTCTGTCTGTCAAATCAGTTTCCTGGTCTCAAATTATGTCTCCCATGCAATTATTATTATAGTAATTAGTTACTACTGTAATTATTACTACTGTTCTTATTATAACTCTGTTTGCTCTGATTGGCAGATGAAGTGAGGGTGGCTGTGTATGTGGGCCCGGATGGGAAGCCAGCCCTGGGACACAGACACTGCCAGCAGTGAGCCACGAGTGGGCCAACAGAGGGACTGACTGACTGACACACTGACACATGGAATGACTGATTATTATTAATTATTATTATTCCTCTCACATCATTGTCATTATTTACCATGCTAAAATCACAGTAAAGTGTAGAGTGGTGTATTGTGGTACAGAAATTCAATAAGTGTTGTGTAGTGTAGTGTCCTGTGGTAGCCTGTTAACACAGTAACGTGTCATGTGGTTGACCCTGCTTAAGATTTCATAGTGACCACAATCTGTGGTGACATCAAATAGAGTGCTATTACTACTCTGATTACAAACTGTCACTGATACAAACCACACAAAATAATACATATACAGACCGGTGACAAATTAGAGGAAAAACCTGAATAAATGAGTGGAGGAACATAACGAATGCAGATGCCTCCAAACAGGTGCACTGCATGATACAATTAAGCAATTAACATCCTGTCACGCTCTGTGGCATGATGTATAAATGCACATTTGAGAGTTCAGTGGTGCAAAAACCATAGGCACTGGTCTACAGTGATCTGGTCAGATGAGTCATCCGTCACCATGTTCTGGACAAGTGGGCGAGTGCGTGTGTGGGACACTAAGAGAACGGGACAGGCCTGACTGCTGGACCCCTACAGTGAGGGGGTCCGGAGGCTCTGTTACGCTGTGGGGGGCATTTTCCTGGCATGGTTTGGGTCCATTTGTCCCTTTTAGAGGGAAGGGTCACTGCAAATCATGACGCAGTTATTCTGAGTGATCTCCTTTATCCTATGGTGACACATTTCTGTCCTGATGGGAGTGTCTCTTCCAGGATGACAATGCCCATCCACAGGGCACGAGGGTCACTGAATGGTGTGATGAGTGTGAAAATGATGTGACTCATATGCTCTGGCCTTCAGTCACCAGATCTCAACCCAATTGAACACCTATGGGAGATTGTGGACCGACGTGTTAGACAGTGCTCTCCTCCACCATCATCAAAACCCCAAATGAGGGAATATCTTTTGGAAGAATGGTGTCCATCCCTCCAGTAGAGTCCAGAGACTCGTAGAATCTGTGCCAAGAGCAGTGAAGCTGTTCTGGGGCTCGTGGTGCCCAACACCTCACTGAGACACTGTATGTGGGTTTTTCCTTTCATTTGTCACTCGTCTGTATATTGTGCAAAAAGTACTGCTGCCTGCAGACCAATAATCTTCAGATACTTTCATCTCTAGTTATTATTTAGCTGAAGTATAAATCGCGGGCGCTTGCAACAGACCCTGGCTGACGTCACGCTGGCGGTCGGAAGGGGCGTTGTTTAAGAGGGGCGTGTCTGTCTGTCTGTTTTTCCGGTGGAGAGTGAAAAGCAGGAAGTAGCAAGATGGCTCCCAGCGGCTTGAAGGCGATAGTCGGAGAGAGTGAGTGGATTTTAAACTTGTCTAAGCGCCTGTATTTCTGAGACAGTGGCCGTCACAGGCTTTCTCTCGCGGGGAGAGCGGGAGGCTGATGATGTCACACACTGACGTCATATGCGAACATGTAAATAGCAGTGTTGGTATCTAAACGGTGTTACTGGCGTGATTCGGTTCGTTCATCAAACTACACACTGTTCAACATGGCATCAGTCAGGGTGTTGTGTAGAAAACTGGACCGAGACGTGTTTCTGTGAAGAGACGGGCTGGTGCGTTTGCTCCGTTGTGTTCAGTATCATAATAATGATAATAATGGGTTCAGGTTTGCGATAGTGGCTGGATGGACATGTGTGTGTGTGTGTGTGTGTGTGTGTGTGTGTGTGTGTGTGTGTGTGTGTGTGTGTGTGTGTGTGTGTGTGCGCTTATTAAAAATAATACAGAGGACGAGTTGGGCTGAAACGAGCGGGTTATTGAAGCACCGTGTCCGTGTGACTAATATGAATAATCACACATTGCATATCAGTTTCCAGAGCCGTGTTTTGACGCACAGTGTCTCTGTTGCTGTGCCAGCCTGCCTGCCTGGTCTCCTGACGCGGGGGAGGGTGCTGTGTGGGCTGGTTAAATATTACCCGAGCTTTGGATTTTTGTAAACCTGACAACCACTGAATTACTATGGGGAAATAAGTGCTTTTTCCTGCCCCCGCTCTCTATCTGTCCATCTTCCTCCCTCGGCCGTGATGGAGGAAGTGGGTGAGCACAGGCCAGGAGGTGGGGTGGAGCCGCCAGACGAGGAAGCTCTGCAGGGTTACAGGCCACAGTGGAGGGAAACAGCCGTGTAGTGTGTAGTGTGTAGTGTGTTGTGTGTTGTGTGTAGTGATGGCCATTTAGCAGCACCAGCCCATACTATCCAATGTTGCAACATTGAAGCAAGACTGTTGGCGCAATGAAGTCTTATGAAGTCGGTCATATGGATGATTATAAGTGACACAATCCTCGGGATTACACTCCCAGGTCCTCGTGATTGAGTGTATGAGCTCAAACGACGGCAGGAACCGCTCACATCTCCACTGCAGACCCCACAGCTTATTATCTGCCTGTCGGTCAGTGTGACGGGCCAGAGGGAGGGATGATGCAAATTCACAAACGCTTATTGAGTTGAAGAGTGAGAGTGGATCTCTCTCTCTCTCGCTCGCTGAACCTGTTCCTAATAGAAATGGGATGAGTCTCCCTCTGTGAATGGCATTATTCCCCTGAGGGCTGACATGTCACTGTCACAGTGTTTCTGGGGTATTCATTCTTGCTGTGATGTGACTTTGCTATGATCCTCTACGATGAAATACCTATTCTTCCACCAAGCTTCTTTAACAGGCAGAATTGCCCTCACTGCAGTGCCCTGGCGTGGCCGTTTGAGTCGACCTGCCTGTGTGTTTGATGTTCTTTGTACAGCATATCCACACAGTAGCGGTCAGAGCAGAAACCTGCCTGTCAACAACAATCCACCACGTCGAAACCATGTTGGCATAGTGATATCACAATGGTACGGAGGTGTTTGGAGGGAACATGACAGAGAGAAGGACAAGTGCCATTTAATCTGTTTTAGTTTTAATTAGATTGTGTAACGTGGAGAAGTGTCAGTCTCCTTGCTCTCTCTCTCACACTGCACTCTCTCGCTCGCTCTGCTGATTTAGGTTAATTGGGTGACATGGAGCTGCCTGTTGCCTATGGCACCCAGCAGAACTGGACAATGAATGTACCTTTATTAACATCTCTGTGCTCTGTTATCTGTCCATCTTTTCACCAAGTACTTTAGCCCAGTGTCAGGGTTACGACTGACAGTAATTGGGCCTATTCATAATAAACAGGGAGGGAATGAGAGCACGGGACGGAGAAACGACTGTACTGTACTGTTTTATTCTGCACTGTTCTGTACTGTATTGCACTGCTCTTCACACAGGAAGCTCCATGCTTGATTCAGTTTGGTGCTTTTGCATTCTGTATAAAATGTCAAAAGCAAAAGCCACTTGTTTTTTGTTGACAGTTTAAGCGAATCGGAAGTCACTCGTTTAACGGGGTGTTATTTTTGTGTGTGTGTGTGTATATATATATATATATATATATATATATATACACAGACGGGTGACAAATTAAAGGAAAACCAACACAACATGGCATCAGTGTCTCAGTGAGGTGTTGGGCACCACGAGCCCCAGAACGGCTTCAATGCTCTTGGCGCAGATTGTACGAGTCTCTGGACTCCATGAACACCATTCCTCCAAAAGATATTCCCTCATTTGGGGTTTTGATGATGGCATCTGCATTCGTTATGTTCCCCCACTCATTTATTCATTTTTCCTTTAATTTGTCACCAGTCTGTACATATATATCTTTGTATGTTTAAGTGTATTGACTTGTTTCTCTCTCTCAGAAATCCTGAACGGGGTGATCAAGAGTGTGAAGAAGGACGGAGAATGGAAGGTACCATCAGTAGAGTTTTAATGTATTTATTTGGTCCCAGTTTGCTCACACAGTGATCACCCATTGATCGAGTGGTCAGTTTGATTGACTGCCTCTGCCTCTCCCTCCCTGCCCTCCTGTCCCCGTAGGTCCTGATCGTCGATCACCCCAGCATGAGGATCCTGTCTTCCTGCTGCAAGATGTCTGACATCATGGCAGAAGGGGTCACCAGTGAGTGGGGTGGGGGTTGGAGGAGGGAGGGAGTGAGGGGGTGTTTCTGCCGGTCCTGTCGTGGTGCCGTGATGTTTTTGTGTGCGTGTGTGTTGTCGTCGTCGTCGTCGTTGTGGTGGTGATGCGTCTGTTCTTGCAGTTGTGGAGGACCTGAACAAGCGAAGGGAGCCCATCTCCAGTCTGGAGGCCATTTACCTCATCTCCCCCACGGCTCAGGTCAGCGCTGGGGCATCCCCCTCCCCCTCTCCCTCTCTCATTTAATCCCCCCTCTCTCCCTCCCTCTCTCTCCTCCTCTCCCCCAGACTCTGTGTGGTGTTAATGTGCAGTCAGTGAGGCGGTGTAGTGAAGGTGTGTCTCTATTCACCACCCCCCCCACTCTCTCGCCCCCAGTCCATCAAGGCCCTGATAAACGACTTCAGAGAGACGACGTTCACGTACAAGGCTGCCCACGTCTTCTTCACCGACAGTGAGTCCCTGATCGGGCTCTGCTCTCTGCGGCTGCATCGAGGCCGTGTGTCTGAGCACTGCGAAGCCAAAACAGCCCGGAGTAAACCCCCCAAACGGACGCCAACAAGAGTCCTGCCCAGATCATATTCCTCCTCTGGCCTGCTTGTGGTTTGGATAAGTTGTGATGTACAGGGCCCTCCAGGTCTATTCAGAATAGGGATGAATAGGACCAAAAAAAACACAGAAGTGTGTCCTGTCAAAATAGTCGACTGCAATCTGTGTCCCTCAGTGTCCAGTCTGACTGTGTCCTTTGTGTCCCGCAGTCTGTCCTGACGGCCTGTTCTCAGAGATCGGCAAGGCCAGGGCGTCTCGCTTCATCAAGACCCTGAAGGAGATCAACGTGGCCTTCCTGCCCAAGGAGTCGCAGGTACGACTGACCAACTGGCGTGCTGGCGTCCTGACCGATCATGCCATTGCTGGCCTGAGCGACCGCCTCACTGCCTCGTTGCCCGCCTCACTAGAGTCTCAGCCTGTGACCTTTGTCCGACCCTCTGTGTGTCCGTCCCTTGGTCTGAACACGTGTGTGACCCTCGGTGTGCCGGTCCCTCGCTCTGACCCTCTGTGTGTCCATCCCTCAGGTGTACTCCCTGGACAACCCCTCCTCGTTCTACACGCTGTTCAGCCCCCATCGCACCGCAGACAAGAACACCCTGATGGAGAACATGGCCGAGCAGATCGCCACACTGTGCGACACGCTGAAGGAGTACCCCGCCGTGCGATACCGCAAGTAAGCCCCGCCCAGTACGGCCCAGCAGTGCCATTTGATTGTTTTGCCTTTAGAATGTTTTTTGTTCCTCTCTCTCTGTGTCTCTCCCCTTCTCTCCGTCTTCCTTTCCCCTGTCACATGGTGTGTGTGCGAGACAGTGAGCGTGGTCTATGTTTTTGCACGCTGTGTGATGTTTCCCTGCCTGTCTTCCCCAAGGGGCCCGGAGGACAACGCTCTGCTCGCTGGGATGGTGCTGGACCGGCTCAATGCTCACAAGGCTGACAACCCCAGCATGGGAGAGGTGAGCCCCACTCCGCCCTGCCCCGCACAGGACTCGGCTTTCCTTTCTTTCTTTTCTTCTTCCCTCCTTAAAGTGGCTGCTGTGCCTCGCTCTCCCTGCTCCTCACAAGCCCTGTAAAGGCGTCGGCGAAGAAAAAATATATATATCCAGGGCACAGAGGTCAGAAGGGTCAGTCCGTGGCATTGCGGCAGAATCTCTGACCACTTCCTGTTTCTGTCACGCTCTGCAAAGACTTGGGTTTTCCTCGCTTGTGTTTGTTTTCATTTTCTCTCTCCTCTGTTTTTCAGTCTCCTCCTCTGCTCTCCTCGCTTGCTGCCGCCCAGTCTCTCCGGCTGTGCTGGCGGCCGCGCTGCAGGCACGTATTCTTCTGCTTCTTTTCCTCCTCCTCCTCCTCCTCCTCCTCTGTAGCGTCGTGCTAGATCGCACCAGTGTCAGTCAGTCAGTCAGTCGAGCTCCAGACATTGCGAGACACAGGTGAAGGAGAAGGGAACTGGCGCTCTGGACAGACGAGTTTGTCGGGCCGCAGACGAGCAGGCCTGGATGGGGGACAGAATTAAATGCAGTATGACTGGGTTCAGTTGTGCTTGTCTGTGTGTCAGTCTGTCGGCATCACTGTGTCTGTAAAAGTCACACTGTGATCACTGTTGAGCTGTTGTGCAGCTGCGGTCTAAGCTTTAACCCTCCGCTGTGAGTCTCGGGCTCTGTCCTGCCCTGGGGGTGTGTGTGATGAAATCTGGTTATTCCAGTTCCCTGAATTCCTGAAATACTGTGGCCCTGCCCAGTGAATGAACAGACCAATAAAGGAGTAAATCAAATAATAAAGGAAAAGCGTGACTTCAGTAATGTCTGTTTTTGCATGTATTCATTTTTGTAATTGTGGTTTTTCCTCGCTGGATCACCTGCCAATCAGCCAACTGGTTTTCTTTCTCTCGCGCGTGTGTCTGTCTCGTGTGTCAGGGGGCAGACAAGGCCCGCTCCCAGCTGCTGATAGTGGACAGAGGTTACGACCCCGTGTCGCCCATCCTGCATGAGCTGACCTTCCAGGCCATGGTGTACGACCTGCTGGACATCGAGCATGACATTTACAAGTGAGTCCTGCCGACACACTGACTGTCTGACACACTGACTGACTAAATTACTTCTCTGTGCATCTATGTCTGTCTGTCTGCTCGGGTCCACAGGTATGAGACGACTGGTCTGGGTGACAGTCGGGAGAAGGAGGTCCTGCTGGACGAGGACGATGACCTGTGGGTGCAGCTCCGCCACATGCACATTGCCGATGTCACCAAGTATGCCCGCCCCCGCCCGCCTGAGCCAACAGGCCCACTGACATGCAAAAATAAAGGAAATTAAAGTAAAACAGCCTCCAATGCCGATGTGACTGTCCTGTCTGTCTGTCTGTCTGTCTGCAGGAAAGTGACCGAGCTGCTAAAGACTTTCTGCGAGAGCAAGAGGATGTGCACAGACAAGGCGAGTCTCTGGACACTGTGTGCCACCTTACACACACTTGCACACAGACACAGGCTGGACACACACAGACGCACACAGACCTGATGATGATGATGATGATGATGATGATGATGGTTAGTGACGATGGCTGCTGTCTTCTGGTTCCCAGGCCAACATCAAAGACCTGTCACAGATGCTGAAGAAGATGCCCCAGTACCAGAAGGAGCTGAGCATTGTGGGTAGCCTCTGCCTCCCTCCCCCTGTTGTGTGTGTGTGTGTGTGTGCTGCAGCGACACCTCTAGGCCAGAAGTAGAGAGACGCGTGTGAAGACCTTTTAAAATAACTCCATGAGAGGGTGTGGTGTGTGCAGGGTCTGACATAATGCAGCAGCAGCAGGTGACTGTCCCCTACCCCTGACCCTGGCTCTCTCTGTTGTAGTACTCCACACACCTGCACCTGGCGGAGGCCTGCATGAAGCGCTTCAGGACGTCCCTGGACAAGCTGTGTGAGGTGGAGCAGGTCAGGGTCCTGTCCTCAGCCGCGTCTGGCCTACGTGTAGTTGTGTGTTTGTGATTGCGTGTGCATCTGTCTCCTGTGTGAGTCTGTGCGTCGGTACCCTCTGTATGTGTGTGTGTGTGTGTGTGTGACCGTGGCTGCCTCCTCCCTGCAGGACCTGGCGATGGGCACGGACGCGGAGGGGGAGCCCATCAAAGACCCCATGAAGAGCATTGTTCCGGTGCTGCTGAACACCGAGGTGCAGCCGCTGGACAAGATCCGCATCATCCTGCTCTACATCTTCCACAAGAAGAAGGGTACGGCACACTCGCACACACACACTCACACATGCATGCACACTACATACACCACTCTGCAAGTTCCGCATCATCCTGCTCTACATATTCCACTAGAGGAAGGGTATGGCGCGCGCACACACACACACACACACACACAGAGACACAACTCCACAGTGTCCCGCTCTGTGTCTCAGGGGTCGGGGAGGAGAGCCTGACCAAGCTGATCCAGCACGCCAACATCCAGCAGGACAGCAACATCATCCACAACCTGCAGCGGCTTGGCTGCCCCATCATCGCTGGGGTGAGAGGACGGGGGGCTGTGTGTGTGGGGGGCTGTGTGTGTGGGGGGCTGTGTGTGTGGGGGGCTGTGTGTGTGGGGGGCTGTGTGTGTGGGGGGGCTGTGTGTGTGGGGGGCCTCTGTTTGTTGACCGAGCGTGTGTTTCAGGGCACCAACACCGGGAGTGCCATACCTGACAGGAAGGAGCGGACAGAGAGCACCTACCAGCTGTCCCGCTGGACACCTGTCATCAAGGATGTCATGGAGGTGAGAGGGTAAAGGTCAGGGGCCAGGACATGCACCCACACAAGGGCACTATGTGTTTAGCATGGTCTCAGCCCTGGTCCCGAGAGACAGGCACTTACCTGAAGCACTGATTTCTAACCCTGTGTTGTGTGTTGTGTTGGTCT
Source organism: Amia ocellicauda (assembly GCF_036373705.1). Classification (NCBI taxonomy): domain Eukaryota; kingdom Metazoa; phylum Chordata; class Actinopteri; order Amiiformes; family Amiidae; genus Amia; species Amia ocellicauda. The sequence continues at coordinate 1,120,678 of NC_089856.1, forward strand.
CTGTGAGCAGAACGCCATAGAGGACAAGCTGGACAAGAAGGCGTGGCCCTTCATCTCTGACCCCGCTCCCATCCCCACCACCCAGACTGCAGTCAGGTACAGCCATGAGTGCCCTGCCTGCCTGTGTCTGTCTGTATCGCTCCATCTCTTTGTCTCTCTTTCCCTCTCCTTTCTTTCTCTCTCTCTCTCCCCCAGTCAATTTTTAATTTCAATTTCAGTTTCTGTTTCTGTCTTGCTCTGAACATTATAAATGAATGATTTTTGCAAATAGTCATATCCCTCTCTCTTGCTCTCTCCTTCACCCTCTGACAGTAGTGCCCGGTTCGGCCACTGGCATAAGAGCAAGTCCCCGGCGGAGAGCCGCTCGGGGCCGCGGCTCCTGGTCTTCATGCTGGGGGGGGTGGCGCACTCGGAGATGCGCTCGGCCTATGAGGTGACGCGCGCCCTGGACGGCAAGTGGGAGGTGGTCATCGGTGAGTGCGGGGCGCGGGGACACGGTCTTCCCTGGGGCCGACCCGTGGGCCCACCCCACCGGATTCCACCGGCTTGCGATTCCCGCGGTGCCGGGATGTCCGTGTTGACGGCGGCACCTCTTTCTGTGGGTCGTGCAGAAAGATATATAAAGATATAAAGATCTATATAAACAAAATAACCGCCAGTTTTTTCTAAGACTGAGACTTTCCCTGTCCTTTTCTTTGGATTTGGTTTAGTGGTTTAGTAGTTGGTTATTCTGTAGTGTGTAAACAAACAGACACGGCGTGTGGCGGGAACATGTGCTTCCTGTGTTTCAGGGCGTGTGCCGGTGCTGTCGGTGATTCTGATGGGCAAAACGTGATAAAAGTGTCTTTTTTACCGTGATGGCTTAACCATGTGTCTCGTGTCTCCTCTCTCCTCTCCTCCCCACAGGCTCCACCCACATCCTCACCCCCCGCAGCTTCCTGAGCGACCTCAAACAGCTGGACCAGCCGCCCCAGTAGTGCGCCAGAGACACCAACACACACACACACACACACACACACACACACACACACACAGAGAAAGAGAGACATAGAGACAGAGAGACCACTTTCCCTACCGACACCTCTGAGTAGACCTTGACCGTCTTCCTCCGGTGCATCTCACTGCCTGAATGCCCCCACAGTGACCAGGCCCCAGACACGCCGATCCGGTGTCCTAAGCACAGTGAAGGCAGTTTGGGCCCCACAGGACCTCACTGCCGCCGTGCGTTACAGCCACAGCAAGAGTGTCCCGCCCTGGGAATGGACGCCAGGCCTCGGCGCAGTGCCAGAGCTACGCTTGGCTTGCCCGCCGGTGCCCAATTGCGACTGCAGGGTCACGCCAGCTGTTACGGGGGGATGCTGTGAAGGCAGTCTTGGCACAAGGCCGGGTTCTGGGCACGTTTCTGATCCAAAGCTTTGGGAGATGTGAAACAAGGGGTGACGTCTCTACTGGTGTCCCCTAAACAGGCCTGTCCTCCGGGTGAATCCGCAGTTAAAACAGGGATCCATTCTCAGTTTTCTTTTTGCCCATTTGCCTGCGGCCAGCTCCCCCCCACCCGATCGCTAGTCACAGAGCCGGGCCTGGTCACATTTCGGGGGTTATGATTGTTGATTTGTTGATTGTCAACTGAAATACGGTTTAAGCAAACTGAGTCATGCAGTAGAGAATCGTTTTCTTAATTAACAGTAAGTGCCTTCAGACCTGGGTCAGCGTCTTGATTTCTGGCCCGGGCCAGTTTCTCTTCCCCTCGTCGCCTCGCTGGTCTCCTTCTCTCTCCGTCTCCCTCTCTCTCTGGGTTTAAGAAGAAGTAAACACATAAATAAGTGCCTCCCATCTCAAATCCCTGCCCGTTCCTCCCGATTCGCTTCCCTGGCCGCTCTGCTGCCGGTTCTGTGAGGGACCGAGGGCGTGAGGTGCGTCGGGAGGCGGGGAGCGGGCGTTAAACTGTGTGCTTGTTAATTAACATCACTCGTCTCGCTGGGAGCCTCCGTGTGCCTTGTCTCGGCTTCTTGACCTCCCGAGGGCTTTTTCCGCCCGAAACTGGATATCGATTGTATTGTTGCCTGAAACAGCGCTTGCCTCCTTTCTGTCCTGTGGTCTGTTGTTCAGCAGCGCTCCTGTCCTGCTGTGAGAACTGAATGCCAGGTTCAGTCGGTCTCTTGGCTTCTTTATGCTCCTGCCGAACCTTTGGTGTATATATTTATTTTGAGATTGACCAATCAAATTGAAATAAAATTATCTATATAGATAAATATATTTAAGTGTGTATTCAAGTGTGGGCCGACAGGAGGGGGATCTGTGAAGCTCGTTTGTTTCAGTTCAGTTTTTTAATGTTCTATGTCTGTGTAACTGAGTGTGTGAAGGAGGGCCCTGTAGTTTCTAAGGCCGGTCTGTCTTCTAAGCCCTTCCGGGTTGTGTGCGGGATCCCGAAGAGGCCTGGCTCTCTCACTCCCTCCCAAGGGACCCCCCAGCACCACACCCTCGCTCTCCTCCTTCATCTCTCCTCTGCAGGATGCGTGTTGTGTTCAGGAGGTGTGTGTGTACCCGGTTCACTGCCGAATCAACTCGCTGTCTGCTTAAGAGCTGTGGAGAGACTGTAATCGTATATACGTTAAATTTTTCTTTATTTTGTGGGTGAGGGGGGCGAGTCTTACAGGTTAACCCCCCAGCAGGATGAGCAGATCCATAATGCTGAGGGTTTCAGGAGCGTGTGAGAATCGCACACTCGCCCACTTTCAATCCGGTGTGTTTATGACCACGTTTGAAGAAGAAGAAGAAGAAGAAGAAGAGACTCGACCCTGAAATCCTCTTGACAGTTGTTTTAAATGTCATGCTGTGTTTGTGATTTTCTGAATCTGTGCTTTGGTTGTGGGTTTTTTATGTGTATTATTGTTGTATCTCAGTCACTTTAGACCTTGCCAAATAAATGTATTCATCTTAATAAAGCAACTCGGATGCTTTGTCTTTTTTCTCCAGATAATGTCATTCACATTTAAGAATTAATATTCTCTAAAGAAGAATACTTAATTTGTATGTTTATATATACACTGTGTATATGCATTTATATGTGTGTGTGGTTTTATTTATTTATTTTGAATAACTTTGTTGCGCGAAATGTCGAGGTGGGCGGGCTTACTAGAAACAACACGCCGTTATTGGCCACTAGATCACGTCACGCTGGCTTGTCCAATCAGAGCCGTGGCGGCGCAGGGCGGGGATTGTAGTCGTCGTCCGCACGTTGAGGAAGTTTCGGATACGGTTTCTTTGAAATAAATAAACATCTCGACATCGCTGTGTTTCCTATCCGGAGATGCCTTCGCTAACGGACAGGCGGGAGGTCATGTTCGTGAGTATTGAGTAACTGCGCGGTACACAGACCAGGTCGGGCGGGTGGCGTGGCTTCAAGAGTCGCGTCTTTCTTAGGCCTCGCCAGAGCCTCGGACTACAGGTAGTGGGTCTGCGGCGAGAGGGAGCGCCATCGTGGGCGGCGGGTTTAGGGATGAGCCGCTATTGTCACAGGGTTAAGCGTTGGTTTTCGAGGAACGGGGAGGTGGACATCTGGTCTGAACGTGAACCTGAACTTCTCAAATCCGCGTAAGAAAGCGAGTAGACACGTAATAGAGATGAGGGCTGATCTTTGTGGCGCTGCAGCGGAAGCGCTCGGCTGGGGAGGTTTGAGCATGTGCAGTAAAACACACGTCTTTGTTTATTTAGGAGAGAGGGTGATCTTGTGTCATTTACTTAAAATAATAATGAAAACCCGGGACTGCGCTGGGTAAAAGCTATACATTTCTGATCGCTGTAAAAGAAGTGAGCTCTGTCCTCCTTGGAGCTGTCCTGACCTGTGTGTGTGTCTGTGTGTCTCTGTGTGTCACTGTGTGTGTCACTGTGTGTGTGTCTGTGTGTGTGTGTCACTGTGTGTGTGTATGTCTGTGTGTCACTGTGTGTCTCTGTGTCTGTGTGTGTGTGTCTGTGTGTGTGTGTGGTTGTGCCCCACTGGCAGGAGGAGGATGACCTGCCCTACGAGGAGGAGATCATCCGCAACCCATACTCGGTCAAGTGCTGGATGCGCTACATTGAGTACAAGCAGAATGGCCCGAAGAGCGTCCTGAACATGGTGTACGAGAGGGCGCTGAAGGAGCTGCCCGGCAGGTCAGTGTCACTGTCCAGTACTAGGAACTAGGTATGGACTGGACTGGGCTGGGCTGGACTGGAGCAGGGTGACTGACTGGACTGGACTGCAGCGACACTGTCCTCTCCGCAGGCTCTGTGTTTGACATGTTGCCGTGTCTCCGCAGTTACAAGCTGTGGTACAACTACCTGAGAGAGCGCCGGAAGCAGGTGAAGGGGAAGTGCATCACTGAGTCCGCCTTCGAGGAGGTCAATAACTGTCACGAGCGGGCGCTGGTGTTCATGCACAAGGTACACTGTCAATCAATCAATCAGTGGATCGATCGATCAGTGGATCAGGAAACCAATCTCTCCAGGACTCGGCAGGATGCTTTATTATTATGATCGTGAGTCAGTCTTCGTTGTTCATAGCTCTCTTCTCCTTTTCCTCTGTCACCCTCCTCTACTCCCCCTCTTCTGTCCTAGATGCCGCGGATCTGGCTGGACTACTGCCAGTTCCTTGTGGATCAGTGCCGGATCACGCGGAGCCGCCGCACCTTCGACCGGGCTCTGAGGGCCCTGCCGGTCACGCAGCACCCACGCGTGTGGCCCCTGTACCTGCGCTTCGTCCGCCGCCACCCGCTTCCAGAGACGGCTGTGCGCGCCTACCGTCGCTACCTCAAGGTGCCACACGCCGCCGCCACCACACGCCCCACGGCACGGCTTGCCCTGAAACGCTCATCCATTGCTCACTGGGGCCCACTCAAACCCCCTCCACCTCCATCTCTCTCTCTCTCACACAAACATTAGCTCACACACGCACTCACCATCTCATCTCATTACTCACTCTCTCACTCTCTCCTACTCAGTCATGCGCTCTCCCTCTCTCTCCCCACGCAGCTCTGTCCGGAGAATGCGGAGGAGTACATCGAGTACCTGCGCTCCATGGGTCGCCTGGACGAGGCGGCCGTGCGTCTGGCTGCCATCGTCAACAACGAGAGCTTCGTCTCCAAGGAGGGCAAGTCCAACTACCAGGTGAGAGCGCTGTGGTGTGCGTGTGTAGTTTTGTGAGACCTCCGCACATGTCCAGGCAAGTACAGTCTGTTAATGCGCCAAATTCGTTTCGTGGATGAGGAGATGAATTGTAAACACTTTCGCCTGTCACCACATATTGTGCATATTCTGCAGCGCCTACAGCCAGACATCGTACACCAGTCGCCCCAGCACTGCGATTAGTCACGTCACGGTTCTCAATCTCCTGCTCAACCATTCAGTGGCCTGACGCGCTGTTGAGATTTTGGAGCAGTGGCGTTGGCTCCTCTGCCTACAAACCCCTACTCTGCGTCGCTACACAAAGAAGCATACGCAGACCTACGCAGAAGTGTAAATCGGGCTTGATGCTATACAATATGTGCTTTTCAAGCACATGAAAGACTGCAGAGGTAGAGATCGCGCCTTGAACTTGATCTGTGTTTATGCAGCTAAAACGCAGTAAGAAGGGATATGCACAGTGTATTCAGGAGTCATTCAAATTAAATCAGTCTCTGCGCGTCCAGTGAAATTATAAAGGCGGATCACACAAGATATCACGAGTACAGTATCTGCGCTCAAACTGCAGGGTTACAGCCGCTAAAGGGAAACAACAGTCGAGCTCTGCATTCAAACTGGATTCGTAAGGAAACTGAAGGTTTTCGGTTTCATTTCCAAGCAATGCTTTTACAAGGGCAGTGTGAGCCGTTCACAATATCACTTGTGAGCAAAACATCCGTTTGCTGATTATAATTGAGTGTTTTTTTTATATACATTTATATATATATATATATCAACGTTCAGCGTTGTTATACTGTAATATCAAAGACCATTACTTATTTTAATAAGTGCCTGATTAATCAACTAATGCCCATTGAATAACAAATCAAATATTTTGATCGACTTTTTAAGCCCTGGTATGGGTGTGCGTGTGTATTCTGTATCCGTGTCTGTGTTTTTGTACACATTTAACTTTCTCGTGGGGAACACCACACAGTTAAATGTATTTTTCTGTACTCTGTGAATTTGTGTCCAGTCCGGAGGCCCAGCGCAGCTCTGACTGGTAACGGTGCCCCTCAATAACGCCCTCTCTCACCCCCCCAGCTGTGGCATGAGCTGTGTGACCTGATCTCGCAGAACCCTGACAAGGTGCGCTCCCTGAACGTGGGCGCCATCATCCGGGGTGGGCTGACCCGCTTCACCGACCAGCTGGGCAAGCTGTGGTGCTCCATGGCCGACTACTACATCCGCAGCGGGCACTTTGAGAAGGTGCGGGGATGCTACGCGGGCGGAGAGGGAGATGTGCAGGGATATTGGACCATATTCGTTGAACTTCATTCATTAAACCTTTACTGTGTCACATTGTCTTTCTCCCCTCTCTCTTGGCGCAGGCACGGGACGTGTACGAGGAGGCGATCCAGACGGTGGTGACGGTGCGGGACTTCACGCAGGTGTTCGACAGCTACGCGCAGTTCGAGGAGAGCATGATCGCCGCCAAGATGGAGACCACGGCCGAGCTGGGCCCAGACGGAGAGGGTGAGGGCAGGTCTGGGAGCTTGGGGGGTGGGGGGTGCTTTTGCGCCGCTCTTTAGATACCTTTCGCGTCCCCTCGGGGTGAGCCCTAGTCCTGTAGAGAGACGGGACTGTACGCTTCTCCACCCCCCTGACCCCTGACCTCTGTGTTGCTCCCGCAGACGACGTGGATCTGGAGCTGCGGCTGGCGCGCTTCGAGCAGCTGATCGCGCGTCGCCCCCTGCTGCTCAACAGCGTGCTTCTGCGCCAGAACCCACACAACGTGCACGAGTGGCACAAGAGGGTGAAGCTGTACGAGGGCCAGCCCAGAGAGGTACGCCGCGACACTCTGTCCGTCAGCACACCCTGCTCACTTGGTGATGGACACTAATGGCTGACAGAAAGTCTCTCTCTCTGCCTGTCGCTCCCTGCTTCCCCGTGCAGATCATCAACACCTACACGGAGGCGGTGCAGACGGTGGATGCCATGAAGGCCACGGGGAAGCCCCACTCGCTCTGGGTCTCCTTCGCCAAGTTCTACGAGGACAACCAGCAACTGGATGACGTGAGAGCATTTTCTGTACTATAAAACATGTAACGTATAAAACACACACAGTGCCCCCCTTTCAGAACAGTCATCTTGTTACCTCGCAGCCTGGGATTGAGGTGTGTCAGCTGATCTGCACATCCTGCCCAACAGCGTCCAAGAGAAACGCACTCATTCCAATAAAATGAATCGCTCGGCTGAATTAGGCCTCGAATGGGCCTTGAGGCACAGTTCCACCAGCCTCGCTCGGGGGTTAGGAGACAGTTATGATATTTCAGTGTTGTATTTTTAATATATACATTTTCCTACACTTTACCAGTGCGGCGTGTCCATAAGTGTGGGTTAGGTACTGACCCGGCAACACGTGACACAGTTCCGGGGGGGTGTAGACTTCCTCCGGGTGTGGAGATAGCATTCGGACGACTGTCTAATTGCTAGAGATGTTGTTGATAAGCAGCATCTACTGTGGAAATCTGTATATTTAATGTTGTTGACACACTGACACACACACAGTCTCACGCACACTCACTCACAGTCACACACTCTGGCAGGAGTCCCAGCTGCTGTAACCGTGTCTCTCCTGTCCCTCAGGCCCGCACCATCTTTGACAAGGCCACCAAGGTGAGCTACAAGCAGGTGGAGGAGCTGGCGGCTGTGTGGTGCGAGTACGGGGAGATGGAGCTGCGGCACGAGAACTACGACCAGGCGCTGAGGATCCTCCGGGTGAGGGGCGGGGCGGGAGACCGCTGCAGGTCTAAACACCCCCAGCCACATGCGGCAATATGAATATTACTAAATACACGTCCCTTATGTTAACCGTTGTGAGCTTCATGCCCCCCCTCCACAGAAAGCCACGGCCATCCCGTCGAAGAAGGCGGAGTACTTCGACATGTCAGAGCCTGTCCAGAACCGGGTCTACAAGTCCCTGAAGGTGTGGTCCATGCTGGCTGACCTGGAGGAGAGTCTGGGGACCTTCAAGGTACCGATCGGATTGTTTGGTGTTCTGTCCCGAGTGTGTGTGTCGTGTGTGTGTTTGGTACTCTCTCTCCTCACCACTGTTGTGTTTGTATATAATTCTGGGAATTTTGAGACGCGTGAAGAAATTTTAGAAAAGGCAGATGTGTCTCTAACGGCAAAGATCTCGGTTATCTGACAATCTGTGGTAGTTTTTGAAATTGGGGCTCACAACAAAATAGCGTGAGAGCGGGTGGGAGGGGTGGTGGGGTTGTGCAGCCGGCAACATTGCATGAGAGCGCCATTATATTTCTCGTGCACCCCTTGGGGTCAGCGCCCGCACCACACCACGCATTGAAACATAAGCCATGGGATAAAATGAAAAAGTTAACATTGTGCAGCCTCTAAAAGACGGGAGAAACAATTCAGTAATATGATAATTTCAGAGGAAACATTCGCAGAGTTTATTATTATTTGTTCCCTTGCCAGATGCCCTTCTCCAGGGTGACTTAGGCTATAGGATACAATAGCAAAACAAAAGCACTAAATACAGCACAAAATTACTAATCAGTCATAATATAAATGTATAAAGTTTCGAAATGACAGAAGTGCAGGTTAAATTATAGAGTTTAAATTATATAGGCTGACTTTTCAGTCTTCATTTTTATGCAACTGACTAACTTGGATAGACTAGTCTAACTGTCACATTAGACCAGTCTACTACAGTTTTATGCAGCCGGCTCCAGAACTCTTTGCATTAAAGTCTAATGGGGAAAATGTGGCAGCGGGGCGCATGTAAATGCCGTGTACATCGTGAGCTAGGCTGTAACATGTGTGTAAGGGCACTGTCCCTCTCTCTGCCAGTCCACCAAGGCCGTGTACGACCGCATCATCGACCTGCGCATCGCCACGCCCCAGATCATCATCAACTATGCCCTGTTCCTGGAGGAGCACAACTACTTCGAGGAGAGCTTCAAGGTGAGGCGCCGCCCCATCCGCGTCTCTGAGAGTGGGGGGGACGCGCTGATCTCGGCCCCCCAGGGGGCGTCGAGCTCTGAGACGAGCGGGCGCTGATGGCTGTTTCTCCCCACAGGCGTACGAGCGCGGCATCGCCCTGTTCAAGTGGCCCAACGTGTACGACATCTGGAACACCTACCTCACCAAGTTCATCGAGCGCTACGGGGGCAAGAAGCTGGAGCGCGCGCGGGACCTGTTCGAGCAGGCGCTGGACGGCTGCCCCCCCAAGTACGCCAAGAGTAAGTGCCCGACTGACTGATCGTGGTCTTCCCGGGGGTGCGAGACCAGCTGATCCCTGGATAATGGATCATTGTCTGTTGATCACATTCCCTCTGGAAGCCGTCTACCTGCTGCACCCAGTTATTGAGTGGTTATTGATTGATTGATCTGTATTGATTACTGATTTTCTGGGGCAGTGCTGTGAACAGGCCTGGTAGAGGAGTTGATTGATTGGCATTGATTAAATTTTACTTCTTTACTTGAAATACTCTCTCCTGGCCCAGCTGTGGATCAGTTGGTCGTTTGATTACGGATAGATTACTAGACACCAGTCACCCTGCTGGACACCAGGAGTTAATTAATTAATTAATTGATTGATCTGATCGTTGCACAGCGATCTACCTGCTGTATGCCAAGCTGGAGGAGGAGTTCGGGCTGGCGCGGCACGCCATGGCGGTGTACGAACGCGCCACCCGGGCCGTGTCGGCCGATGAGCAGCACCACATGTTCAACATCTACATCCGGCGCGCCGCGCAGATCTACGGCGTCACGTACACCCGGCCCATCTACCAGAACGCCATCGAGGTCAGAAGGGGCGGGGCCTGTCTGTGCGTCTGTCCATCTGTTCATCTGTCCATCTGTCCATGCACGGGTTTCATTTAGTGTGTCTGTGTGTATTGATGATGATGTGTGTCATCGGCGGTGCTGATGTGTGGTATTGATCAGGTGCTTCCAGACGAGCACTCCCGGGAGATGTGTCTGCGCTTCGCCGACATGGAGAGCAAGCTGGGCGAGATCGACCGGGCGCGGGCCATCTACTCCTACTGCTCCCAGATCTGCGACCCGCGGGTGAGCGCCGATCACTCCTGTCCCTCCCTCTCCTCTCTCTCTCTCTCCTGCCTCCTCTCCCTCCCCCTCTCTTTCTCCTGCCCTCTCACACTCTCCTCTCCCTCCCCCTCTCTCCGGCCCCAGATGACGCCAGCGTTCTGGCAGACCTGGAAGGAGTTTGAGATCCGCCACGGCAACGAGGACACGATCCGGGAGATGCTGCGTATCAAGCGCAGCGTTCAGGCCACCTACAACACGCAGGTCAACTTCATGAGCTCCCAGATGCTCAAGGCCACCTCGGGCTCCACGGCCGCCGGTGAGGAGAGCGGGAGAGGGGGAGAAGGCGGGGTGGGCAGGAGGAGGTGGGGGAGTAAATGATGCGATCTCTCACTCTCCCTCCCCCTCACAGACCTGGCTGCGGGGCAGAGTGGTGGGGATGACATGAAGATGCTGGAGCAACGGGCGCAGGAGATGGCTGCTGAGGCGCAGCAGGACACGCCCCGAGCCAAGGACAAGATCCTGTTCGTCAGGTCAGACACAGGACCGTCACCAGAGCACGAAGAAGTGTCCAGTCGAGAGGAGGCCATTCGCCCCATCGTGCTCGTTTGGTGTCCATTAATAACTAAGTGATCAAGGATCCTATCCAGTCTGTTTTTGAATGATCCCAAATTGTCTCTTCAGCCACATCGCTGGGGAGTTTGTTCAGATTGTGACGCCTCTCTGTGTGAAGAAGTGTCTCCTGTTTTCTGTCTTGAATGCCTTGAAGCCCAATTTCCATTTGTGTCCCCGGGTGCGTGTGTCCCTGCTGATCTGGAAAAGCTCCTCTGGTTTGATGTGGTCGATGTCTTTCATGATTTTGAAGACTTGGATCAAGTCCCCACGTATCTCCTCTGTTCCAGGGTGAAAAGGTTCAGGTCCTCAGTCTCTCAGTAGGACTTTCCCTTCAGACCTGGAATAAGTCTGGTTGCTCTCCTCTGAACTGCCTCTAGAGCAGCGATATCTTTCTTGAAGTCTGGAGCCCAGAACTGTCCACAGTATCCAGATATAATGATCATTAACTGTGATATAGATGATGATAAAGATGTTGAGCTGTGCCCTCTGTAACACGCGTGTTGTCCCGTGTCTCTGGTGCAGGAGCGACGCGTCCCGCAGCGAGCTGGCGGAGCTGGCCAAGCAGGCCAACCCGGACGAGATCGACATCGGGGACGAGGATGAGGACGGGGACGAGGACGGGGAGGGAGGCCAGGAGCCCGACGGTGAGGGGGCGGGGTTGGGGTGCTGCATAAGGTGTTACTGCGGGGGTCAGAGGTCATGTAGGGCTTGGGGTCTGGGAAGATGTTCTTCTGCTCCCTGTTGGAGAGTGAAGCAGCGGCCGTGCGTGGGGTCGAGAGACGGACAGACGGGGACATGTAACTGACAATGAGCAGAGAGTGTTTCTGCTCCTGTTTAACTCTCTCTGTCTCTCTGTGCAGAGGTGCAACTGGAGCAGAAGAGCGTGCCGTCCGCAGTGTTCGGGGGGCTGAGGGACACCACTCCACCCCGGGACTGAGCAGGACCAGAGGGCCGCAGAACCAGCAGTCCGGGCCCCTGCTGCACGTAGCTCGGCCCATCTCAGCCCACGCAATCCGCAGGCCTGCTGGGAAACCCCCCCCAACCCCATGCACCGGGAACGTCAACGCACCCCCCGTCACAGGAGCCGCCAGCCGTAACATCTGGAGCGGCTCGGACTGCTGTGCACGCGGAGTGTCTTTATGTCCGGTGTGGCCCGGCTCAGGGAGGCGGAGGTTAAACCGCAGAGCTGCGTTACAGACATAGCCATTGGAGCCACGACACAACACCAAGCATACACTGGAGCAGACCCCAACACACGCATTCTGACAACTGGGTGCCGGGCTGGGCCGGACCGGGCCTGGGGCAGACGACACTCATTCCCTGTGTGGTGGGACTGGGAGGGGGGCGCTGTGTCTTCATAGTGTGGGTGGGGGGTTGGGTGTCCTGGGGATTCGTGTCGGAGCCCAACTGTCACCGTTTTGTGCGTTTTATTTAGTTTCCCCCCCCCTTGTTGTTGTTCCTGCTCTTTCTGCAGAGACCCCAGCGTGACCCCCACCAGGGGACCCGGGTCGATTAAAGTGGGGGGGGTAAGTCTGCATCGCGGGCTGGGGGGTGCGAATACATCTGTCCAGCAGTTGTTGTTTTGTCAGCTTGTAATAAAAACTCTTTCCTGGTTTTCTGTTGTATTAATAATACAGACGTTGATTTGGAGTCCAGAGCCGCCTGCAGTATCGGCTCCAGCCAGGAGAGGCCGCCACGCTCCGCCAGTTTGAGCGGCGCTGGCGAGAGAGAGGGGCCGAGTGAAGGGCAGAGAAGCAGCGTCTGCAGCCTCTGAACTCAACACTGTTAGTGTGTCACTGCCTGCGCCACTGTGTAAACTGGGTCATTCCCTACATACACACGCGTGATCACGCCAGCACCGAGTCCGCACACACGGCTCGTCTGGGCATTAATCGATCGTTAGGCCATGGGAAGGTGTGTAGGCCAGGCTTTGTTTTCATTCAATATTATAGAGTTGTTTCATTAAAGATATAATAGTTCTTAAAGAAAGACGGTTTCAAATAGTTCGTTTTAATGATTCTGGAGTATTTAGAAAGGGTTCTCCCCCATTTTATGTATACAAAGAGTGTGTATATTTGTGCTCATTCACTTCCCCTCCTGCCGTTGTGCACAGTGTGTAGAGATGACGTCCCGGTGGAGGCCACTTCCAAGCGCTCTTGTTCTTGAAGCGCAACAAAGACCTGCACTGAGAGACACGAGACCTCGATCGAAGGGGAAATCATTTCTCTTTAATAAGATTAAAATATTTCTCTTGTAATCCTCTTACAAAATTACCCAGCAAGATGTAAAGATGTTTTTGGGTTAAGATATCATGTGAGTGCTGAGCCTACTGGGAGTTCAAATTCCAGACCTTGGGGGGTATTAAGTCCTGAGTGCCTCCACAAATTGAATAATTATGCATTTCGATGAGCAAGGGAGGTTGAGCAGTACACCCCGGAAGTCCTCGAACAGACTCCCGGACCTGTCGAGCACTTTTACGTGATGTTGGTGAAAGTTAAAGGTCTGAGGAATGATGGCGATGCCTCCCACTAAAGGCAGTAAAAGCAGAACGCCAGCCTGCACTGTGAGAGACTTCTGCTTCCCAGGTCCCTGTGCAGTCGACGTGTTTGTTTAACAGGCGACCTTTGAGACGGGTCAATGTCACGCTGTGGTGTTTACCTGCACACTCACTCACACACACACACACACACACAAAACACCCTCACACACACTCACTCACTCTCACAGGATCACACTGACAGACTGTATATAAACAATATTCTGATTACAAATTAATAATAATAATTATAATAATAATACCCATCTGGCCAGCAGTAGTACAGTGGGAAAATAATGAGCAATATATTAAATGGGTCAAAGATGGGGCTGTGGACACTTTTCTGGCAACGTCAGTGTGTGTCTCAGAGGGTTTCAGAAGCCATTTCATCCCTTTATGTGCGCTATATCCACCGAACTGTAACAACGCACGTCTTCATCCCAGGTACCCGCACAGCCCCGCACAGTCCCCCACCGCACAGCACAGCCCCGCACAGCACAGCCCCGCACAGTCCCGCACAGTCCCGCACAGCACAGCCCCGCACAGCACAGCCCCGCACAGCACAGTCCCGCACAGCACAGCCCCGCACAGCACAGTCCCGCACAGTCCCGCACAGCACAGCACAGCCCCGCACAGCACAGTCCCGCACAGCACAGCCCCGCAGCCTCACCTGCCCAGCGGGAGCAGCAGCCCGGCGGCCGCGTCACACGCCAGGGCCCGCCCCTCTACTCCCCACCCTGCTCCGCCATTGGCCGGCGGCGGCTTGAGTGACGGGCGCCGGGAGCACCTGGGCTGTGGAGGCGGGCGGCGCTCCGGAGACACCAGCGGATCCGCGGCGGAGAGCAGGAGCAGCAGCGCTGGAAACATGGACGCCGCACAGTGACACCTGCCCTGCCGCCCCACCGCCGCCGTGCACCGCCGGACACACGGACAGACAGACACACGGGCGCCGTCTGGGACTCTGCTCAGCGGACCCGGATTGAAAGGCAGCCGCGTCCCCCCTCCCCTCACCTGGATCCCCGGCCGCATCTGTCCGCCTCATGACCCTGCCTTGAGCCGAGAGCCAGCGACCGACTCCCGGCGCCCCTCAGCTCTGCCCCCGGCGCCCATGGAATAGCTGGCCGGCCCCGGTTTCTATTTTTCCTTCCATTTTTGTTCGCGATCCCCCTCCCTCTCTCCTCTCTCCCTCTCTCTTCCCTCCCTCCCGGCTCCCGGCCCTGGTCTTGCTATGGTGGATTCAGATGCGATGAGGAAGACGTTCCTGGTGCCGGAGATCAAGCCTTTGGATCAGTACGACTTCCAGCGGGCCCGGGTGTGCGCCAGTCTGGGCTGGCTGCTGGCGAAATCCTACGGCAATGCAGGTAGGGGAGCCTTCATCACCCTTCTCCTCCTCCTCCTCCTCCTTATTACTGTTATTATTGTTGGTATTAACCCTTGTCTCGCCTCTCCCTGCCTGGGTCTGGCCGGTATTGTCTGACACCGCGCTGACACCCCGGGCCGGTGCCGTTCGTGTGGAGGTGTCGGCTCGGCTCGGCTCGGCTCGGCTCGGCGGTGTGTCACTGTGTCACTGTGTGCGTTGGGTTGCTGTATTGTCTCCGGTGGCTTTGTGTCCCGGAGGATCAGCGCTTTCTCGGGCACAAAGGACACGCATGTTCCTGGAGACGGGACACACATGTCCTTGTGTGTGTGTGTGTGTGTGTGTGTCGCCGTACACGCGTAATTGACCACCTACATAATTAACAGCTGCCAGTTTGCGTTAAGATGGATCTAGATGTGGAGACAGCGGCGGATTCAGTGTGTAGACGGTGTGTTAGATGGTGTGCTGTCATTTTTATATCAATAACCGTCATCCTTGCGTCATTCTTTTGTTACTTTGTTGCGTTCTAATACCTGGCACTCGATACTCGATTCAGCGATTATTAGGCTGCTGTTAATTGATTAATTGGTGGCTTTAGACGGGAGCTGCGTGTTGCGTGATGGTGAACGTGGCTGTGTTGTTGTGCTGCGGGGGATGTGGGTGTGATGATGTGTTACAACCTCGACATTTTAAACACCAATCCTTTGCCGAGTTTGAGGCCTAGGCTGCGATATTATCCCTTAATGCCGCCCGAGTGTGTCCACAACGCACCCTGTCCAGAGGTGCACATATGGTAGCGATTTATTACACACACACACACCCCAGCACAGCACAGCAGGACAACAGGCATCCCCAGCAACACGCCTTGCTAATCATGTATGTATGTATGTATACAGGCTACATATCAGGGACGCGGGGCTGTGACAGATGGATCGGTCAGATTTGCATAGAAGGAAAGGGTAGATCTAAACTGCGGGTTCAAGACCTAATCCCCCCGCCCCAGTCGGCCCCTTTGTTAAGCAGAGCGGCTTCCCTGCTCGGGATCAGAGAGGAGGTGTTTTTCCTCTGGGCTCTAGCAGAGCATCACGTCATATCTGTTTATGTCTTAGTGTTGTATCTCTGCACGTCACACACTGGTTTAAAAGTGTTGTTGTGATGATGATGATGATGATTAGCGCAGTAATCCTGACCCCTCTAAAAACCAGAATGTTTCCTCGGGGAATGGCAGGTGCGGCGGTGGCAGGACATTCAAAGGCCTCCTCCTCTCCTCTCCTCTCCTCTAATTGATCTGTGTTTCATTGGGGATCACCGCCACCACCCCTCTCTGTCCCAGAGCTGCTTTATGTAACGGGAAATCCTAAATATTAGGCCACAGGGAGATGTTCACCACCTCCTACCAAACTCTGAGCGCACACTGGCGCTGGGCAGGTGACGGCTGCTCTCAGAACAGGAGAGGGGTCTGAGGCTTAAATATCAAGCACTGATTTTGTTTCACAGACGGGACACACACACACACACACACACACAACACGGGCCGGCGGTTTGGGTTGGTGCTGTGGTTTACACTATGCTGATAACTCCAACATGTGGCTGCTGGGACGATCGTACTGATGATGGGATTCGTTTGCACGTTTTTAACGCAGACTTCCGCTGACCGGGACATTGCGATTGGTCTGCCCAATCCCAGAATGAGAGCCGCCCCAGTTAGGACCCCCTCGAAGGCTGCGACCGCACTGTGCGTCTCGCTGCCGCTATTGATCTGTTTTGCTAAGATGTCCAGATGTTTAACAGGCGGCCGGCCCGCCGCCCTCCCCTGAGCTGGTTAACGTTAAATGACTTAAAATCCTCCGGGATCAATGAGCTCGATCGGCGCTCCTGTCGGACTCGACAGCTCCCCGCCGTGTGGCTCAGAGTCCCTTCTGTGCAGATGGGAGCAGGGCTGTTTCGTCTCTCGCACTGTGCCAAGAGGATGAGGTCTTTGTTGTGTTTGGCCTGTGTGTTTATCCCTCGGGTTGGTGGAAATGTGGTGGGCTTTGAGGCCTAGTCCCAGCCTGAAAAGCCTGCCGGTTAGCCACAGGAAGAAAGGCTTGGAAAATGGCAAATCAATTCCATAAAAACCAAAAAGCATCCTTCAAACGCTGGTTTACAATATTATTTCCCCAATATTGAAGTTTTTGCCCAGTAGCTGTGATTGCACCCCTTGGGCTTAGATGTTTTGTCAGCAAACGAGCGGAACCAGAAGAACCAGAGGAGTGTCCCAGCCGCTGCTCGGCTCCGCGCAGTGTAGGGGCTGGGCTGGCCTGCTGCCCCGGGACGGGAATGTGGCGTGGGATCCCGGGATACATGTTGCTGTGTTCTGGAAATTACACATGCGCCAGATGGGGCGGGGGGGTGGGGGTCCGTGAGGATAGGCTAGGAGACGAGACGGGTTACGGGCGGCTGGTCGAGGCCTCCTGGCTCCTCGGGAGGCCTTCGATGGTGGCCGGTCTTGAACACAGGTTTGTCCTGAACCAGGTGGATTGTGTGGCGGCGCTTTGTGCTGCGTTGTTTGTGTTGTTTGCACTGTATTGTATGGACTTCGTGTGCGAGGTAGTTTGTGTAGAAGCTTATGTAGCAGACCTGGTGCTGGGGCAGTTCTAGGTAGCCGAAACCTCCCCAGAGAGTCACCGTGTGGCCGAGAGGGGAGCGGGAGGCGCCGAGGCCTCGAGACCCACACGGCTCTGCTGCGGTCCGCTCATCTCGCAGCGCGCTCTCTGGGCTCCATCAGGGAGTCCCGTCCGTGAGATCGATCGAGCCGGTTCCTCTGGCACTCTGTTGCCTTCCTGACAGGCCGGCGCTCCTGTGGGGGAAGCGGCGGTCGTCAGTCTGGCCGGTTCCTCTCACCGGCCTCTGCTCTGGTGTCTGCCTGAGCTTCGCGTCCACTCCGGTCGGCATCCATTTTTTGTTTGTTTCTGGTGAAGCAAGGGCTCGGTGGGTCCCAGCTAGCTTCAGTGCCGGTCGGGGCACGGCAGCTCGAGTGGTGCCCGAATCAAGAAAGGCAGACCCGCGGCTGCTCTTGTTCCTGCCCCTGCTGATGTCGCTGTCGTCTCTGTAGGACGCTTCAAGGCGTCGCCACAGAGCGCCCCTGAGCTGCGTGACGCGTTCTATTATCTTTTCCATTTCTTGTTTACAAAAGCAAGGCCGGTGGAAGAACCTGCCAGACTCGTCTTGTGTAGCGTTCCGCAGACGCCTTGGCCTTGGCACGGCTCCGGCACAGAGCTCTGGAGCACTGTCTGTGCCCCCCCTCACTGGGACGAGGAGGTGGGGATCTGCTCAGACGTTCAGGGTCACGCTGCGTAGAAAGAAAGCGCCGTGTCTGTCTAGAGGATCTCGCTGAGCCAGGTCTGCTGCCGAGGTCCTTCCTGACGGCACGGCCAGCTCTTCCCAGAAACATGACTGGGCGTGATGACGTCATCACTAGCAGCCCAGGAGAGGAATGGGGCACACCTCGCCTCCGCAGATGTCAGCTGCTGTTGTGCACTTATTTAATTACTGTCCAGTCAGGGCCGGGTGCTTTTTGCTGAGTCCTGAACAGTGGATGTGATTGGTGTACGTGCAGGGTCCGCCTGAGCTCACAAATGCTTCAGTTTTTCCTTTTTCTTTGTTTTCTTTGTTTAGTTTTTTCCATCCCCTAAAATGTCAATTTCTTAGTGACCGTGCTGGCGCTGCGTTTCTGTGCCGCAGCGTGGCAGGGGCCTGTAGTGTGCCCATCGCGCCCGTCTCGCCCGCCAGAAAACACCTCACTGAAGCCAACGGGCTGCACTGTTTGTTTTGTGTATGCTTGCTTTTCTTTCATTTTTTCCTTTCCTCTTCCTGCCTCCCTCCCTTCCCCCTCCTGTCCACCTTTCTTTCTCTTTCTCACTCTTTCTCTTAAGTGCTCCGAGGGCAGTAAACACAGGGGCGTGGGCTCCGAGCCGTGCAGCGTTGGGGACGTGGCCTGTGGTGGCAGATTGCCCTGCTGGCCCTAAACATTTGTTTACTCTGGTTAACGGTCAGCTATTTATTGACGAAATTGAATAAGGCGGATGTCATATAAGAGGTGTGCGTGTGCATGTGCGTGTGCATGTGAGTTGTCCACCCGAGGCATCGTGTCCAGTTTAAACATTGTTAAAAGGAAATGCACGGCTGGAGAAATGTTTGGTGTAACGATTGCACAGCCTGGCGGCCCATGGCCTTCGGGAGAAAGAGCTACTGTTCTGTCCTCTATTGAATTACCCGCAGTCCTCTGATAGACTGGGATCGTTTCCTCATCCACATTCTCTCTCTCTGACTGTTTTATTCTCTCCCTCTCTCGCTCTTGGCAGTCGAGTCCTCGGTGAACACAGCAGGGCATTAGAAGTGGCCTGTAATGAAATGAGATAAGATCAGGGCTCTGGACTATGTAGGAGAGCTCTCTGCCACCCCACCCCCCCATATATCTAGCTCTCTTTTCTCTCTCTCCCTCCCTCAATTGTCACTGTAGGTGTCAACTGTCTGACTCTCTCTTCCCTTTCTCCCTCTTTGCTGTCTCTCTCTCCTCTCTTTTCTCTTGGTCTTTCTCTGTGGCAGTGTCTAATTAGCTTAATTAGTTCGTCCCTCCCCCCCTCCCTTCCTCTCCTCGCTCTGTTCTTTATCCTGGCACTGACTAACACTGGGGCTCCATTTACTGACTTTCTGTTTCTGTGTTCAATCCTCTGCTTGTAGAAATCCTCAGAGTATCTGCCCCACATTTACACACACGTATATTCTAATGAAATGAAGGGTGTGAATAATTTCCATTACCTCTGTATGTTTAAGTACATGCCTTCATATATATGTGTGTGTGTGTGTGTATGTATGCGTCAGTGAAGTAAAAACCTGCCAGAGTCACACTGAGAAAATGACTCAGCCGCTAAGCAAACAAAGGCAAATGTCGCTCCATTAAACTGTTAGTCGCTCCCGCCGGCACTGAGCAGAGCCGCCCGACGGGCTGAGCGAGTGACGGCAGTGTTGACATGCGGTTTCTGTCCGTGGCGTGTTGGGGTGCAGGGACGGTGCTCGGGTGTCGCTGTGTTTGTTTCTGGTTTGTCCTGCTCCTCCGTGGTGCAGAACAGGACTGGCCGGCTGGATGTTTGAATGTTTGACTGCATACCCGGTTTCGGTTCCACCTCGCCTCGTGGCTTTCCCCTCTTAAGCTGACTACCATAATAATGAGAGAGTGCCGGCCGGGGCGGTGTCTGCTCGGGGTGGGGCCCGCCAGTGCTGCTCCGTGGGCTTGGGCAGAGTGGGAATGCGGTCGGCATTAGCGTTTCAGCGAACAATAATCCTGTCTAATGCATTGTTTTTATAGCGCCCCGTCACCACAGAAGCATACACAACAGTACAGTACAGTCCGGTACACCGACGTCCACTTCAATAAGCGCCACACTGCACCAAGGCGCCGTGCCTAAAAGCAGCTCTCTGTTCCAGTTCATCCCAGAGTTGCTCTTTGGGCCAGGCTTTGGCCGTTGCTGAGATTTCCTGAAAGCAAATTCCCAGGGGGAAGCCCGGAGCGGCCGCCCGGAGCTCAGACCCTATTATTTTTGGACGGAACTTCAGTCCAGTGGTTTTGGCAGAGCCGTCAGGAAAGTAAACAAACGCCCTCTGCTGGGGCCAGGGCCATCCAATCGCGCTGTACAGTGAGTCGGACGCTTCTGACATTAGAGCCGGGAGTCTCGTGCCATTTCACTGGAAGGCTACAGCTGGAGAGCAGCTTTCTGTTTTGACCGGGAGACGGGAGACAAGTGGCGGTGATCGTGCCGGTCTCTTGCCGTGACCCACGCCGGCACAGGGTAGACTGCATTGAAGAGCTCAGGCCTTCAGAATAACTCCCAAAAATGCAGGGTGGTGGGGTACGGATTTTAGCGTCGCACCGCCAGTGGGCTACAGAGAGTTGTGCCACACTTATTTCCTCCCCTGGCACCCTGTCCTAATCCGTCGGGAGTGTAGATTAGAGAGGCCGTTTTGCTGGCGGACCCAGTTGAGTGTTGCAGGTGCCAGGGCTCTGACACTGATCTCGCTGATGAAGCAGAAGGCAAATATGTATTTTAATACTATTTGAACTCCAAGTGTCTTATCTATGCAAATGTATTCTGCATGAGGCACCAAGCTCATAACACATCCAGTGTCTGGTGTCGGCTGGTCTCACTCACAGGTGCCGGCAGACCGAGACCTGGATTCAAACCTGTGCTGTGGTAAATTAGGGGGCCTGTGTTGTTGTAGTTATTATAGTTATGATGAAGATGCCTTCCTCCGAGGTGACTGACATGGTTTCACTTACAATGTTCCACGTAGGCACAATCTTAAGTGTAATAAAACCACTTTCCCTCTAACCCTCTCTCCGGGAACACAATGGAGGTATTGTCAAAACGCACAATTCTTTGCACTTCCCTGAGCCAGGGCCGATCCGGGCGAACAAGAGGCGCGGAGTAAACGATACTGGCAGCCCTGAGCGCAGTGGGAGTAGGGTGCGTGAGATGCCATCGCGGGCGTGTTGCAGTGGTGTCGAGTGGTGCCACACGGACAGGAGCTGAGGCCGGTTGTGGGGACGCTGTGCTGTAAAGGAACCTGACTGGGTCTCGGCGGGGCCTGCGATCCATCCCGAAGGATCCGGATCATGCCTCGGCGCCGCTTCCTGTCCCGTTCGTGTTCTCGTGCTCTGAGCTTCCTTGCAGAATCGAGCTTTTTGATCCCGTTCCTTTGTTTGTTTTCGTATGTAAATTCCTGTCACGTGCACAGGTTGTTTTTATGTTTGATGTGGATGAAAGCGAAGGGAATCCAACGGCGCGGTGTTGAGTTGTAGTCCCCGCTCTTCGTTGGCAACTGGAACGCCACGAAGTGCCACTCGGCAGGGGGACAGGGTAACGGCACGGGAGTCGGGGGGCCTACAGTATCAGTGCACAGAAACCCAGAGGCACAGAAGGGATTCCAGCCAGTGCAGTCGGTCCCGCTCACGGGTCGCGTGGTACCGGCACGGAGGTGTTGCCGCGTCTGGAGCGGTCCTGGGCGGGGTCCAACCGATGTGTGGGGGTACAGAGCTCACACGGGGGGGGAGACGAGACAAATAATTGATGTTACTGCCGTCATTTGACGACGCCCCCAAAGTGGCATTGTAGCGATCTGTGTCTCCTCCTGTTCTTCTTGTCATTTGGGGGTTTGTGTTTACAAAAGTTAAACTAATTCCATCCGACAGGAACCCTTCCTGCATTCTGAAAGCTCAGGCGCTCCGTGTTGGAAAGCCATGTTGACCTTCGACCCCCCCGTCAGGAAGTACACAGATGGGAAAGAGAAGCAAAACAAACAGCCTCCTTCACTTCCCAACCTTCCTTTTTTCTTTTTTAATCGCCTGCTTTCTATTTATACTTTTCTCACCCCCCCTTCTCTCCAGCACCTCCCTCCCCTTCCTGTCTCTTCCTACTTTCTCCCTCAACTCCTTCCTCCTTTCCTTTGGGTCTCTACCTCCCCCTCCCCCGTGGTGGTCCCTGCTGTGCGTCTGTGATCCTGCAGTCGGCTGACCGCACTGAGCGCCACTCACTCAGACACCATCATTGTGTCTCCCCTGTCTAGCCCTGCCTCTGTGTGTGTGTGTGTGTGTGTATAGCATAGGATTAAGGAAAAGCAAACAGGCTTTCATGGGCATTGTGCTCCTCTTTCACTCCTGTAGAAAAGGGGAATTAACTCATAAAAATATAACATAACTGCAGGCTTAAGATTCGCCGTGTGTAAACGACACAAACTGCGACAGCTCGTCCACGCCAGGTCTGGTGACGGTGTCATGTCGGGATGAAACCAGGAGCTCATTAAATCGGCTCTTTGGAGGACTTAAGTGACCCAAAGCGCCATCGATCGAAGCCACGAGTCGAGTCCCTGTGTCCGAGTTGCAGTGTAATTGCAACTGAAGGAAAAGCTAATTAGAAAGAAATGGGGCCTCAAAAAAAAAAAAAAAAAAAAAGAGAAATGTAGTTGAGATTTTCAGTTTGCAGAGACCCTGGTTCTGCTGCTCAGCCCACGCACACGCGCGCATGAGAATGACGTCACCGTCTCTCTCCACTTTCGTGTCGGACCAGTTCAGGGGATGGTTTGCATGCTGATTTGCATTCCTTCTGTGGAGTACTTGTGCGTCCCTATATTTATTTATTTATATTTTGTAATGTGTGCGCTTATAATATGAGTTTGGCTCTGTGTGTCTGGACTCATCCGTTAGGGGCAGCGAGGAGAGTCTGTGCACGCGTGTTGTCTCACACGTACACACACACACTCTCACACATGCACACACCTCCACAGACGCACACTCCGGTAACTTCACACCCCTCTCCCTCGTTTTTCACTCCCCCCGCTTCTCTGCTTGCCACCAGAATGGGCTGCTGTTCCCTAATTTCCCAAAGGCTCCCTCTCACCTGCCTCTGTTCCCGGGGAGGAGCAGTGCATTGTGGGAAAGGTCAGCCCAACTTAGGGTGTTTTTCTTTTGAGGTGTTTCTGAAGGAGAGAACAGTCTCTCTCGCTGTCCCCCCAGGACTGGGGTGTTGGCTTTGTGACTCTGCTGCCGTGTTGTTTCTTTGAATTTCTCACTGTGGGGTGTGGAGCTGGCTGTGGGACAGTGGCACGGGTCCACCAGAGTCCAGTCAGGCAGCAGTCCAGTCCAGTCAGTGACTCTGCAGCAGTCCAGTCCAGACCAGTTCAGTCCCTTAGGTCGCTGCCTCTACAGGACAGCATTAAAATCACAGTAGCGGAGAGGGGAGAGGTGAAGGAAAGCAAAAAAAAAAAAGATTATTTCAGAGCACCGACCCCCTGGTTAACCCGAATTAATGTGCAGCCGAGTCTCTCAGAGGAGACAAGGCCTCTTTGTCTGCAGCATTGAATGTCTCTCCCCTTTAAATGCATCTTTTTTTTTTTTTTTTTTTTGTTCCGTCTCGGACAGAACCATGGTGATTGAAAATGTAAAATGATTAAAAAAAAGGAACTGGTGCGTGTCCCCCCCACCAGGGCTTCTGTGGTTCATGACTGTCTGGTCATCCCCCAAAATTGGCATCTTTGCTCTAGTGCCCTGTGGACAACAGCTCAAAGCCCCTCCGCAGTGGCTGACATGTCATCGGGACACTCTCTCTCCCTCTCTCCCTCTGTCCCTGCGTGTCTCTCTCTGACACACACACACACATTTTAAACTTGCCGTATATGTAGGGACTTCCCATCCACTCACTACATTTTTATTTGACAGTTTTCCTGTCACGCAAACTCCACACGAACAGAATCCTCGCAGGGCGAAGGTCAAAGAACCGGAACCACAAAACGCAAGACCCGTTTGGGCAGCATCAGTGTGTTGCTGTGTGAGATGGAGAGAGGGGGACGTGGGGATGATCAGGCCACAGCTTCTCCAGAACGACTCCTGACAAGGGAAAGAAATGGGAGGATAAGAAATGCAACTTCTTTTCTGCTTCCTTGTGGGACAAGGTTTTGCCCTGACTCTCGCATTTGTGTGTCAGTGGACTGGCCTGTGTGGGTGGGGCGGGGGGGATGGGGGGTGTTTGAGAGGGTAGTCAGGCAGGCAGAGCAGGTTCTTGGGGAGTTAATGGTGTGTGCGAGTGTGTGTGTGTCACCGCAGTCACCTGACGCTGCGCCCCGGGGACGGACTGTGTGTGAATCACAGGCAGGTGACACGGCATGGCGGGGAGGATGTGCCCGTGAGCGGCGACTGTGCAGGTGTGATCCTCCCCCGGGAGATGCAGAGAAACCGCACAGCGAGACTGGGATCATAAATACAAGTAGATGTGTATATTTCTGTTTCAGATTTGTGAGCTGCATCCAGACCCCACGTGTACGTGTGAATGTACGCTGCCGTGTTCAGATATCCCCCATACGCACGTGGGGAAACCATTTTAACAAATGACCCATCTGACAAAAATACATAACAAACATACAAACACATACATGGTGATGTTTTAGCTCTAAGTGCAGACAGGAGGGCTTTTATTTTTGTAATCCCTTGGATAAAGTTTTTCTTTGTGTGTATATATACACCGATCAGCCATAACATTGTGACCACTGACAGGTGAAGTGAATAACACTGATAATCTCGTTATCATGGCACCTGTCAGTGGGTGGGATATATTAGGCAGCAAGTGAACATTTTGTCCTCAAAGTTGATGTGTTAGAAGCAGGAAAAATGTGCAGCGTAAGGATCTGAGCGACTTTGACAAGGGCCAGATTGTGATGGCTAGACGACTGGGTCAGAACATCTCCAAAACTGCAGCTCTTGTGGGGTGTTCACGGTCTGCCGTGGTCAGTACCGATCAAAAGTGTCCAAGGAAGGAAAAGCGGTATCTCAAATTGCTGAAAAAGTGAATGTTGCTTCTGATAGAAAGGTGTCAGAACACACAGTGCATCGCAGTTTGTTGTGTATGGGGCTGCGTAGCCGCAGACCAGTCAGGGAGCACGGAGCAATGGAAGAAGGTGGCCTGGTCTGATGAATCACGAGTTCATGGTGTTGACTTGGCCTCCAAATTCCCCAGATCTCAATCCAATCGAGCATCTGTGGGATGTGCTGGACAAACAAGTCCGATCCATGGAGGCCCCACCTCGCAACTTACAGGACTGCTGCTCGTCTTGGTGCCAGATACCACAGCACACCTTCAGAGGTCTGGTGGAGTCCATGCCTCGACGGGTCAGGGCTGTTTTGGCGGCACTATATTAGGCAGGTGGTCATAATGGTATGGCTGGTCGGTGTATGTGTGTGCTGTGTGTGTATAGATGTGCTATGTGTGTGTATATGCATTCTCGTCTGTGTACTGTGTGTGCTGTGTGTGTGTGTGTCTGGCCTCCTAATCTCCCTGGATTATCCCTGATGACTCCTGGGTCTGGTGTCTCGGTGTCTGTGACTCGGTGTCTTGGCGCTGCGCTGTGTGGATGTGGGTCACAGGGGGTAGGAGGACAGTGGTGATGGGGGCATAGAGAGGACGTAGCGTCCCTCAGGGCTTGCAGCGCTGTGGAAACCCCCTCCCATCGCATCGCTTAACCCCTGTAGACGTGACTGCTCAGCTGGATGATGGAGACCCGTGAGCCCGGGGGTGTCCTGATGCCTCTGTGTTCACTTGTGATTGATGGAGTCGAGTGTGAAGGCAGGGCGGCTGTCTCTCTCGTCTCCGTTGGGGCCGAATCCTGCCGCGTGTGTCAGGACGGCTCAGTGTGACAGGCAGGGCGCTCCGTCCCTCTGCGTTGCTGGCTGTCTCGCGTGGTCCAGGCGTGATGTGTAGTTCTACTTTCTCTCGCACTCTGTCTCTGTCTCTCTGCATTTTCAATCACTGCTTCAACCAGTGCAGGGAACCAGCCGGCCATGCGGTCAGTCACTATTGCGGTTATGATGCTCCTTATTCGCCTACCGTTGAGCAGACCCCCACATCGGGCCATGGAGCCCAGTGAACTCTGGGGCTCGTCAGGTGTTTTTGTGTGGTGTGGGGAGATCAGGACTGACCTGCTTTTATGCATAGTCCTCTCTCTCTGTGCTGAAATCGATGCCGGACAGCCTGGAGACGTTGCAGCCCATGTGGCTGCAACGTCTCCAGGCTGTCCGGCATCGATTTCAGCACAGAGAGAGAGTGCACACACAGAGTATGTATATAGAACACCATCTTAAATCTGCCCTTTGACCTCCAGCTAATCTCCTGAAGTTGACCGATCAGACGCTTAACCCTCCCCGTGAACACTCTCTTACTTCTGGGAAAGTTACAGAACACGCGTGTGTGTCAGAGTAAAGGGGAGCCGTCCCGTCCTCGAGTCCAAGGCTGCAGCTTGGGACGTCCCTCTCCCTCCGACTGGGACTTTATCTCTCACTCCCTCTTTCTCATGAACAAGGTGGATGTGACCTTCCCTCAGTAATGTCTCCAGCAGCAGTCTCTTTCCCACGGGAAACGCAGACCGGCGGACCCCTGAGTCGGTTCTAATTCGCAGCCCTGTTGTCGGCCGTTGTTGTTGGGGCGACTCGGTTTTCACAAGAAAACATTTCCAAGCCTTATAAAGTGCAGTAAATACAGGCAGCGCACATGCTACACGAGCTGACGGGCGTGACAGAGGTCTGTCCCAGGCGTGTGCCACGGGGTGGGGGGGGCATCGGAGATGTCATTGTAAGAAGGTCGAAGTGCTGACTGAACAGAAGTGATCAGGGGCGTCAGGAAGCAGAGTTTAACAAGAGTGTGATGAGAGCAGGAGTGCGGAGAGGTATAGCTCAGGCTGCTGTATCGTGGTGTGTGGGGTGATCTTGATTTGTATGTTTTATATACACGTGTCCACTGTGTGTTTTCTGGCGTTCATTTGATTCAACTCCTGACTGTGTAGCAGGGCCCTCTGCAACTGAGGCTTCCCTGTGTGAATAAAGGGTGATTGATCGATCGATTAGTGGGGTTTTTGGGCTGATCTCTGTGCTGTGGGGAGCCTGTAGGGACTGACTTGGAATGTGCGTCAGTCCACGTGGAGATCCTTCTCTACACCCGGAGCAGCTACAGCACCGCAGGCCTAGAAACTCGCTCGGCTGGCTGAACCAAACACGCACACGCGCACGCACGCTGCTTTGCTGGGAGTGCGAGGTTTCAGTTACGCCCCTGTGTCGTCAATCCCTCCTCGTCATTGATTCCTGTTGTCGCTGCATTCTTGCCTCCTAATGTCGTGTTTAACAACAAGCACGGCCCGTCTTTCGCACAATATTTATTTTTGTAAATGTATGTTACGTCACGCCTCTCAGACGCCCGACAGTGTACCACATTCCACGTTTAGATGCGGCACCGTTTTCTCTCGTGCCGTCCTCCGGGTTACACCGGGGAATTTTGGTTTGTTGGGCCTGGTGCCGGGACCCTCCCTTCTGCCCTGGAGGCCGTTTCATCTTCACTCTCTCCTACCATCTCCTCTAAATTGGTTAATTGGTTGATGTACTTACCCACTCTCCCTCTCTCTCCCCTGTGCAGAGAACGTGCCCGAGGAGCTCAGAGAGCCCTTCTACAGTGACCAGTATGAACAGGAGCACATCAAGCCCCCGGTCACGCGGCTGCTGCTGTCCTCGGACCTGTACTGCCGGGTGTGCGGGCTGGTCCTGGGGGGCGAGGGGGGGGCGCCGCGGGACAACACCGCCCTGCTGCAGCTCCTGGCCTGCAGGGGGGTGAGCCTCCAGGAGCAGGATGTGCCCGTGACAGAGGCCGACCTGCGGCACAAGCCCATCAAGATGGTGAGTGAGACCGTCTGACCCGACCTGCGTAGATTAGACCACCTTGGTCCTCCTGTGGGGAGAGGCTGGTACCTCCCTCTAGACTGTCTCTGTCTCTGTCTGGACTGTCTCTCTCTCTCTCTTTCTCTCTCTGGACTGTCTGTCTGTCGGTCTCTCTCTGTCTCTGTCAGTCTGTCTGGACTGTAAAGGTCGCAGAGAGGATCACACGCTGGGAGCAGGAGCTGGCCGTGCTGCCAGGTGGCTGATGGGATAGCCCCCAGGGGTGGGCGGCTGGAGTTAATTCCACCGGGATGAGCCTCTCTGGGAATAGGAGGATTAGAGAGGGAAAACTGGGAAAGGGAGGGATCAGTGAGGGGGGGGTCTGGGCCGGACGAGCAGAGATGTTAGAGTGCGTTAAGCAGAGCGATGGTTTATAGTCCAGACGTCTGGCGCTTGGCTCTGGAGAGACGTGTGTTTAAACTGGCCCTCCTCTCCTCTCCTCTGTCTTTTTTCCTCCGACTTTCTGGGTCATGGCCGTGTGTGTGGTGGGGGGGGAGGCGTCGCCCAGCCGTGCGGTGGTTCGCTCTCTGTCTCGCAGTGATCTGTTGACTGATGTTAATACGGCCGGGCTGTTCTCCCGCTGGTCGTGACGAGAACCTGCTCTCCTCTGTCCGAAGCGCAGTCTTGTTTTTTAATGTAAGTGTAAGCACCCCCAGCGGCCTGCCGTTGTGGACTGTAGAGGAGTGTCGCCGGCCTTTGCTGTGATCCGGTGGATTGGCGTCGGGGCTGCCGGGTCATCGTGAGGTCGGCGTGCGTGTGGCTCACAGAGGCGTCCGTGCGCTCAGCTGTTTAGCTTGTTTTATTTGTGTGTTTGTCTGTGTGTGCACATGTACTTGTTACGGGTTTGTCTTGGAGGCTTCACCGTGACGCCGGGGACTCGGATCGGCCATCGACCTTGTTGTCAAAAAAATAAATGCAACCTAAAAAATGTAAACTATTTAAGAGGTTTGGCTGGGAAATCCATTAATCCCTGGATTTACTTCTTAAGGGGAAACTGGTGTGATTGAGGCCAGGGGGAGGGGGCTGACTGGGCCGGGGGTACGTGTGTGTGGGTGCCCCCCACCCCCAGCTGTGCTGCCCCTCCCACCCCCCCGTTTAGGCTGTGTGGGGGTGTTTGTCACTCTCGCCCTGATGATGTCATCGTTATTGTCGTTGTGAAGCTCCTCTCAATTGACAAACTGACTGCAGAGTCCACAGTCCCTCTGCATGTGGGTGTGTTTGTATGCATGCCTGTGTCATGGCTCTGCGTGTGCATGTGCGCTGGTGATTCTCACGAAATTCTAAATTTTAAATGATATTGACCCACACATTTTTATTGGAGTAAGCTTAGTAGGGTCTAAAGTCACTATAAATGCAGTAACATTTCACAAGCACATGAGTGGGACATGTTTTTTTAATTACTATGATAAAAAGTAGCTCTAAGCTAGCTATTGTAAAACAAAATATAATTATTTACTTTATTAATTTATTTTATTTTCAAAGATTGTCATTACCGAAATATACCTCAAGAATGCGATCATAACATTTGGGATAAGTCATGTTTAATTACTTTCCTTACCACATGTTGAGTTCCTACAACAGTTTAACTCATAGTGTTGGTCTATATTATGGAAAGCGTTATTGAAGGTGCAGTGAAGGATTATATGACTTCACATTTTGGTAATGAGTGAATATTCCAGTAATGAATGTAACTGCGTAGCCTATGTAAAGAGCAATAGTATTTGATTCCATGTTTCATGTAAATCAGATGGCAGTGTAAAATGTATAGATATGGTGCAGCATTAATATCAAAGCATAAAGCACTAGAAATGTTTCTTGAATTTAAGTTAATCAGGAGTGGCTCCTGCCGTAGGCTATACAGGCGGGCACCTAGGCCAACATCCATCCAGGGGGTTGGTTTTACTTGATTTTATGCCTAATATTGCCTTCTTTTGAATTAATATAAATATGATAATTAATTTAGTAGTTAAGACTCCTAGAGCCTCCTCTGTACAATTTACTCTCGTAATAAATCTAAATATCACGACTTTACTAAAAGCTGGCATTTGGGGTTGCCAATCCAAAATCCTGCCTTTAAAATTAAAGTCGGCCCTGAAATTAATAGTACTACTATAAAAATGTGTGTGTCATGGCTCTGGTGCGCACGCGTGTGTGTCATGGCTCTGTGTGCGTGTGTGTGTCATGGCCGTGTGGGTGAGCTGCAAACAGGGAGCTGTGCAGGAAGCGCAGATATAAGTGGGTCACCAGCAGCAGTATTATTGGTTGGACAGGGAGGCAAGCCGGGGGTGTAAACCGCTTTGACTGCGCAATCTCCGTTGCTCCGCCCCCGGGGGTTTAGTAGAGGGAAATGGAGGGAAACAGACACTGTGAGATGGGTGGATGCAGAAATATGGAGGGCGATATTGTCAGTGTGAGATATGAAGGGAGAGAGCGAGGGAGAGTGGGAGAGAGACAGCCAACACTGTTGATTCACCACAGACCACCTCTCCATTAACGCTCCGCCCATCCGCCTCTTTCGGTGGTCTCTAGTGGAGTCGCCGCCTGCTCCGAGCCCGGCTCCACGGGGCAAGGACTGGCAAGGACCCCGGCTCTTGCCCGTCGCTCTGGGGCTGTTGGTGGCATGCGCTGGACAGATGGGGGTCTGTGGCCTGCCATCGTGTGTCCAGCCCCCACCACCTCAACACACGCTTACGCTGCGATGATGGACAGATTTAAAAAGGATGATCACTGACAGCACACCCTGCTGTAGACACCCCTCCCCTCCCAGACTGCAGCTTAGGGTCTCCAGAGCTTAATGGGAAAGTAGTGCATCATGGAGACCATTAATCTGTGCCTCCTCGTTTGCAGCACAAGCTTGAAGGCTTGAACTTGATTTAGTAATTATTTTGGTATTTTTGTATTGGCAGACACCCTAACTGTGCCCTGCTGTTGAGTCCTAGAGACAGTGTGTATACAGTGCGTGGGGGTGAGGGAGAGCGTGTATACAGTGCGTGGGGTGAGGGATCAACATTCAACATTGTTCGAATCGGTACAGACAGCGAGGCGAGAGGGGGTCGTGTTTCTGGTTCTGAGCGCCGAGCACAGTCTGAAACAAAGGACGTTCACAGCAAGCCACCGTCGAATCCCTCGTTATGCTTCGTACGTGAGAAACAAAGGACGCTTTGATCCTGATCTGGAGCACCTCGGATTACATGAAACCGCGCCAAGAGCCAGCCGGGCACTTCTGAGCACGGGGCCGGGCCAGTTTAACACCATGATGATTTAAAGGCCTCATCAAACCAGCAGAGCGGTGAAATGGCAGGACGGGCCGACCGCGGAGACAGTGCCGGTAAAGGCCATGGGGAAGTGCAGTAATGAAGCGCATATCTGACGAGGAGGCCAGTGCGAGCCCCCCCTGAGCTGCTCCTCCTGGGCTCGGCTCTCTGATCTCTGCCCATCTGAGTCCGGGGGGCTGGCGGGATTATCACGGAGGGGGTGTGTTAGTGAGAGTCTCGGGCTTGCATCGCTTTGACTGCGGTGACGGAGGGGGGGTTGGTTCGCCAGACGTGTCTCAGGATGGCAGTCGAGATGCCATGATGGATTGTGCGGCATCGGTGTGAGTCAGGAGAGTCACGTCTGAGTGTCTGAGCGCAGTCTCTCGAATAAGGGCAGGGTCTGGTGTGGGGCACTGTTCGCCCTTGCGATCTTTACACCGGCGGCTCAGAAAAGAGCAGTTGGCCGCACCCCCACACAACCATTCCAGTCGTGGCTTCCGCAGTCGCACTTGCCTGTAGGGACAGTCGTACGGGAGACGGACAGACACACGCCCAGGGACAGACGGACAGACCTGTGTTCCTGCTGCTTCACTTCCTTAGAAAGATGCGGAGTCTGGCGGAAGTTTGTGTGATCTACTTTCCATGGCTACCGTACAGGCATTTGAATTTGTCGTCGTTGTTGTTGCTTCGTGGTTTTTTTGCTCTTTAAATAAATGAAAGGCTCTTTGTTTTAGGGGGGAGAGATGCTTTTGCAGAACTGAAAAACCCCGGACGCTTCAATAAATGTTTTTTTTTTTAGTCGTTGTGAAAGTGAGGCCAGTCCTGGGCTGAATGCTTCGTACTACAGCTTCTGATTGGTTCGGGCGGGAACACGGGCTGCCTGTGCCATTCTTTATTAATTAACGGGAGATAAACAGAGACGGTGCTGCAGTAAGAATGGCCAAAAACACAAAACACACAAGCTGGGGGGGATATTTAGAGACGCAAAAAATGTTCCAAGCCTTCATCTGTTGTTTTTATGGCGCTGCAGCCGGACTAAATTTAGCCGTGGTGGCTTCGGCCTGCTCGCAATGCGCTCGTCTCTCTCTACGAAGGCGGCTTTAAAAGTCTGGTCTCAAGGCGTCCTGTCGTGTCACACAGCCACCCTGTGGAGGGATGGACAGGGTCACCTCACAACCCCCCCTCCGAGCAGCCGCCTGGCACACAGACTTGGAAATGTTCCTGTTCTTTTCTCTTTATTCTGTGTATCCTTTTTCCTCTCTCTCTCTCTCTCGCTGTCAAAGCCAGACCTCATTAGGCGCTCTTGTGATTTGGCTTAGTGCATTCTGGAGGGGGCCGGGGGACGACAGTGCTGGCATGCACCCCACCCCCACTGAACAGCTCCCTGACCCCCTTTTTCCCAAATTACTTTCAAAACATCACAACAGTATCCAGAACCCGCACACGCAAGGTCCATTCATTAACTGGGAATCCCGCTACGCACAGAAGCTCGCGTCCTGTACAGTTCCCCTGGACACGCACACACTGACGCCTGCGCACACTGACACGCACACACGCACACTCATGTATTGACTCTCTCCCGTCTACCTCCTGCTTTCTCTCTGTCCCTGTCACCCGCCCCTCCTATCTCTCTCTCTCTCTCATATTTAATTGAATTCAGCTGCATGTGCCCCTCCAGACCCAGTTGCTCAGTTCACTGGTCCCGTCTGTGTATCGGCGGGCCTGAGCCGATCTGCGCGGACAGCCGGAACGGCCACGGTGCTCAGACGCACTGTGTGGGCCCTGGGAGGAAGTGGCTCTCCCGGAATCTCCATCTGCGTTCCGGAACGCTGAGCCTATCAGCCAATCACGGAGCGAGGAGTGGCTGGGTTAATGATTATTAAGGCAGCGCTGAGTACAGAGGTTATCCATTAGCAGGGGATTTCACAGAGGGTGGAGGGTGGGGGCATACAATCAGTGTGTGTGTGTGCCTGTGTGTGTGCCTGTGTACACATCATGGTTCTACTTATCAGAACAGCTCAGTGACGTTCTCCTTTTTCTGCCATGCGTTTTTTCTTATTGTGACATAGTGCTGTTTGTTCAGTAAGGCTGAACCCAGTTAACATTCCCCCCCAACCCCAACACTCTCTCAGTTCCAATCAAGGGTACTTTCTTGGCGTGAAAGTCAGCCGTGTTGTTGAAGCGGTGTACACCTTAAAATACAATCTTTGTGTCTCTCTCTCTTGGTGTGCGTCTCTGTAAGCCTGGATAAGAGCCACAATGAAAACGCACGTCTCTTTAATTCGTCATCTTTAAAGATCTACCCAAACGCTCACCTGCGCTCAGCACACGATCATCGCTGTCCGCTGCACACCCCCTCACCCCTTCCCGGCTGGATCAGGATGCGTTTAAACCTCACAGCTTCTTAATGGCATTGAGGAGCTCAGCGCGGCTAATCTGGAGATGATGCGGGAGAGGTTAATGAGACTAGGGAAGGGGGGGTGGAGGTGAACACCTGGTCCACATGATTCAGGGCCCCCTAATTACACACTGGATCAATCTGGATTGTGCTTCAAACACAATATACACACACACACACACACACACACACACACTGCTTGAAAGGTACAAGTGAAATGTAATTTTTCTGTGTTTTGATGTGTTGAAGAGTGTTGATGTGTGTGTAAATCTAGTGCAGTTTTATTTGAGGGATCGCTGTATTGAGAGAGTATGTTGGAGTGTGTGAGTGTGTTGCTGTGTGAGTGTGTGTGTGTTGGCATGTGTCATGCTGTGCGAGTGTGTTGCTGTGCGAGTGTGTGTCTGTGTGGGTGTGTTGCTCTGCGAGTGTGTGTCTGTGTGGGTGTGTTGCTCTGCGAGTGTGTGTCTGCGAGTGTGTGTTGCTCTGCGAGTGTGTGTCTGCGAGTGTGTGTCTGCGAGTGTGTGTCTGCGAGTGTGTGTCTGCGAGTGTGTGTCTGTGTGTGTGTTGCTGTGCGAGTGTGTCTGTGTGGGTGTGTTGTAAATGAACTCTGCCTTGCAGTGGCTCGTCCTTCCCGCTCCAGTGAGCGCTGTTTCTCGCCTGTGACCTCCAGACTGCTGACTCAGGGGAGTGCTGTGGAGGGCTGGCGACCCCTAGTGGCAGCTTCTACAGTTCAGTTCCTGCGTGTGTGACACAGTGTGCTTTATTACAGTGTGGGTCGGTGTGAGTCTGAAGGAAAAAAAAAAAAAAAAAACGAATTTCTATTTAAAACCCCAACATGTTTTCAAGACCGGGAGGAGCTTTTCCCGGGACAGCTTGGTATTCCGCACACTGCTGCACAACTCGCCGCCACCCCGCAGGAACACGAGCCCTCCTGCCTTCTCCCGGTTCGGCCCGGCTCGTCTACGATGCGCTGCGCCTCCATGGTTCTGACCCCTCCCCTCTCCTCTCCTGTGATTGGTCGCAGGGCGCTCACTTGGCGGTGATTGACGGGCTGATGTCGCTCTGTGCCATGGAAACGATGAGCGCTGCCAAGATGCCCAGCGGACTGGAGAAGTTCGGCGGGGGCAGCCAGTGGGAGAACGCCGTGCTGTACTGGGTCAACAAGGTGAGCCCCGCCCACAAAGCCCCCCCACGCCATCCTTGCGTTCACAGCCGACTCCCTCATCGCTCACGGAGCCGCCGTGTGTGCGTCTCCGTGTTGCTCTCTGTAGTGCGTGACTTGGTGTGGTTGTCGTGCTGTCGGCCCGTGTGGCTCTGTGTGTGCGTGTGTGCGTGTGTGCGTGCGGTGCTCCCTGTGTGTTGGCGTGCCGGTCTGAGCCGCTGTGTTGTGTGCCGTTGTTCGGTAGTGTAATCACCTTCTGAGGGAGACCACCGAGAGGGAGCAGCTGCACCGACTCCAGCCCGGCTCAGAGCTGGCCCCGGCCCAGCCCTCGGTGAGTGACCGGACAAATGCGCACGCACTCTCTCGCACACGCACTGAGCTCCCTGTGCTGCATGCTCAAGCAAGGACAAAAGGAAAAGAAAAGGGAAAAAAAGAGACAGAACTAGCTTGTCTTTAATGCTGTTCCCTTGTGTCCAGTTCACTGACATTTGTGTTGCCCTTAGTGTTTATACACACACACACACACACACACACACACACACACACACTCACTCCCCAGCCTGCTTGTCCACTATTGGAGTGACCTATAGCTCTGGACCTCCGGCCGCTCAGGGTGACCCCGAGGAGCAGGATGGGCGTTGACTCTGCAAGTGCATGCCTGAGACACAACTCCCAGCATGCACAGCAGAGGAAGCAAGAAATGGCAGAACAAACACTCGCAAATTACTCACCACTGTAGAGCTGGATGGCATGTGGGAAGAGACGGTCCGCCTCCTTCGTTGTGTGGGAGCGGGAGTGTGAACGGTTTCTGTGTGGGATTTCTCTTGCTGCTTCTAATGACTGTCCTCTCTCTCTCCTTCGCCTCCTCTTTGACCTCTGACCTCCTGACCTCTTGACCTTGCCCCTTGCTCCTCTGTGACAGTGCCCAACCCGCTGGTACTGGAAGCTGGTTCCTGTAAGTGGCTGTTCTCTCTCCTCTCTCTCTCTTCTCTCACTCCTCTCTCTCTATCTGCTGAAACAAACAACACTGTTATTCCCCCCTTCCCTTGTGCTTCCTCCCTGGTAAATATATATATTTCTATAGCTTTGTTTTATTTTATTTTAATTTGTATTGATTTATATTTGGCAGCTGTCTTTGCCCTGTGCCGGCCCGGTGTTTTGTGTTAGACGCTGCTGAGAGGAAGGGGGTAGTCGGGGAGGGGTGGTTGTGGGGGGTTCAGGGAGGGCCTGTACTGTGGGGTTACAGTGTAGAATTGTGCATGATACCATTTATAGACTGTTGCAAAGCCAAGGATGCTGGGATATCCCTAAATACCACCGCCCCCCATTTCCCCTCTATACCTGCAATCCTAAAGTTAGGATTTTTAAATAATCACCACCACTTAGTAGTAGTGCGTCAGGATTCCCCAGAGGACAGCATATGATTCGCTTTCCGCAAGAACATACAGACTGGTAACAAATTAAAGGAAAAACCTGAATAAATTAGTGGAGGAATATAACGAATGCAGATGTCTCCAAACAGCTGTACTGCATGACACAATTAAGCAATTAACATCCCATCATGCTCTGTGCATGTATACAAATGCTGAGCAGCCCAGTTGACCTGGATTTTGGATCAAGATGGCAAGAGGAAAGGATCTCAGTGACTGTGAAAGAGGGGTCACTATTGGGGCACGAATGGCAGGAGCTTCAGTCACAGACGCTCAACTGGCTCGTGTTCTGGACAAGTGGGCGAGTGCATGTGTGGGACACCAAGAGAACGGGACAGGCCTGACTGCTGGACCCTACAGTGAGGGGGTCCGGAGGCTCTGTTACGCTGTGGGGGGCATTTTACTGGCATGGTTTAGGTCCACTTGTCCCCTTAGAGGGAAGGGTCACTGCAAATCATGACAGTTATTCTGAGTGATCTCCTTTATCCTATGGTGACACATTTCTCTCCTGATGGGAGGTTCTCTTCCAGGATGACAATGCCCATCCACAGGGCACGAGGGTCACTGAATGGTGTGATGAGCATGAAAATGATGTGACTCATATGCTCTGGCCTTCAGTCACCAGATCTCAACCCAATTGAACACCTATGGGAGATTGTGGACCGACGTGTTAGACAGCGCTCTCCTCCACCATCATCAAAACCCCAAATGAGGGAATACCGTTTGGAAGAATGGTGTCCATCCCTCCAGTAGAGTCCAGAGACTCGTAGAATCTGTGCCAAGAGCATTGAAGCTGCTCTGGGGCTCGTGCCCAACACCTCACTGAGACACTGTATGTGGGTTTTTATTTAATTTGTCACCCGTCTGTATATAGTTTAATATAAACCACCTCTGTAAACGTGCCACAGTGTTTCGGACTCTTGTGACCCCCGATGCCGTCACCGCCGTCTCCAGGAGGCCAGAGGCAAATCCCACTCAAACAGCACCTCTCGAGCTGATGCCCAGTCCAGCCCCATTGCTTCCGAGACGTGTGTTTCCCCCCGGAACCTTTTTACCTCTGCCACGCAATCCCAGCATCCATTGCTTCATCTGAGCCTGTTTTGGGAGACATTCAGTATAGTTCCCTAGCATCCCAGTCGGCCACAATGGGATAAGTCATCAACGCCTGACATCCCCTGTCTCTTAGACCATCAGCAGTGGCTTTGCAGGGACACAGGTAGAAGAGTAAAATCTGCATTTTTTTTTTTTTTTTACAGAACTGTTAACGTGGCAGCACATACATACGTACATATACATAGTGTATATAGGCCTCCAGTCCACAGTGCCTCATAAGCCCATAACCACAAACTTTTGTGAACTGGGACAACACAAATTATCTTCAAAAAGATCATTTAAAACATTTTATAAAACATGCAGGAGAAAAAATGGACCCCGGCCTCTTACTTACATCACGTTCTCACTCAGCCAATGAGATGGTCTAAGAGACAATGGGGGGAGGGGATAATAACAGGTCGTGTCACAGTTTTTCATATGTGAAATGGGGAGTGGCTTTAACGGACCCCGCCCCCACGGCCCTTCCCTCGGCCACTCCCGCCCCGACCCCCAGCCAAGGGGGGAAGCCGCATGCCGACGTGGGCGCTGCTCTCGCCCCTGTGATCTGAGCAGCGCCGTCTGTGCCCTGGCATTTACGCTTGTCCTTCTTTTGCCATTTGCATCCAGCATGCCATCGCTTTTTGTTTGAAGGAGTCTGGGAATAAGCCTCCTGTGGTAATGTATCAAATAGTTTCTTCCACAAATACAGTAAGACTAAATATGTATATGTATTTTTTTTTTAATTCTAATATATATATGCACTAATATATATATATATATATATATATATATATATATATATATATATATATATATATATAAACACAAAAACACGTCCATTCTAGTTTTGTATACTTTTCTCATTATTTTATTTATTCTTCCTTTGAGCACTTTTATTATTTTAATTTGAGTTGAATTCTTCCTTTTGTCCGAGGGGATGATGCCGTAGTCGCGCTCTGTAGATGGAGAGTTAGTGCCGCGGTGTGCGATTCTTGACTGTAGGAAAAGGGCGGATTTGCAGGAAAGGTGCGAAAAACGAGCGAAGAGCGGGTGGGGGATCCTCGCGCAGTATGCGTAGTGTAGTACGTAGAAGCGCAGTCGAGAAGTTAGAATCGACAGTGTAGGTTGTAGCAGAGGATATTGGAAGAGGAAGCTTGAAAATCTGTTTAATCACAGCCCATGAAAACCGCCCGACCTTTGGTACTAATCTGGCCTCAGCTGTGGTAACGCAGAGTTCACGAGCAGTGGGGCCGCGTACGAGTCCGTCAGCCGTGTCGAAATGCAGCCCCCGGCACTCTCCACAGGAGGCTTGCTGGCATTCGCCGGGAGGGCAGGCCAGATGTAGTCGTGGGGTCCCTGCACACGCTAACACACCTGTGCGTCTTAGCGTCCGTGTCGGACACACTCGGACTGGCTTTACCGCTCTGTGTCGTTGAGCGAGCTGCGCCGCAATGTGGAACCCGTGGTAGCCGTAATCTAAGATAACATTG
This sequence comes from Amia ocellicauda, assembly GCF_036373705.1. Taxonomy (NCBI): domain Eukaryota; kingdom Metazoa; phylum Chordata; class Actinopteri; order Amiiformes; family Amiidae; genus Amia; species Amia ocellicauda. Next base: position 1,159,503 of record NC_089856.1, read on the forward strand.
TAAAAAACAAATGAGAAAACAGACACCCACAAGCACATGAAGGGTTTTGTTTGCCGGCGGGGTCTTCGTGCCCGTGTGGCTGCGCTCATGTAGCGCCGGTCTGACGAGCGCAGCTCCCCGTCTCCCCCCTGTGGAGGGGTAACTCGTTGGCTTTACTGTAGTGTTGTTTTTCACCCGTTTCTATCCTGGTTGGACTGCGGTTTCAGCCCGCTTACCGTGCTCTGCTACACTGGGGCCCGGCTATCGTATAGTGCCGTGAACATGCCCCAAACACGTCGTGGTAAGACAACCCCCTCTCTCTCCACCTCACCTCTTAGATTTTATTTTCCTTCGTTTTTCCTTCTTTTCGGTTGGTTTCTGCACCCGTTTCTCGCCCGCCTCCGGAGCCCCGGACACACGGTCGCCGTCACTGCATCGTCCTGTCTTGTGCGCTTGCTGCCTCCCGGACTGTCTGTCTGGTTTCCTCCTCGCTTGCATGACCTCGGGGGCTGTGCTTGGTTGACTTCTGAAAATTTTGTTTCTTCATAATAACAATAATAACTGATGATAATTTTCACGTCTTGTTTTTGGGTTAATTTCTAATGCACTTCCTCTTTTTTTCCTTCGATGTTTTATTCTGTTTGTTCTGTTTGACAAGTGACCTTGTCTGGCCTCTGCGTCCTGTGCTGCTGTAGTCTGAAGTAGTTGTTTCTTTATTTTAATTTGTATCCATTATGTATTTTTTATGGTTTTCCTTGTTTAAAGTTGTCCAAGTGTTTGGCTGGCTTCCGTTCGTGACTTGTGGAGGTCTTTTGGAATTGTTTTGGAAATTGTAATTATTATTTTTAACTTTGGGCAGGAAGGACTTTTGTCATTCTAGTGTGATGCTAGCACATAATACAAATTTAATAATTCAATACATCATTCTGGCTGATTTGTTTTCTTATTAAAAAAACAAAAAAAACCTATTGATCGCATATAGCCCCTCCTGTACGATGCATGATAAGCATCCATGCATGATAAGAGTAACAGCTTTTCGAATGATCTTGGAATGAAACGTCAGATCCCCAAGACTGACTGTACACAGTCTGAAATGGTTAAACACCCCGGGGAAGCCAATCAGTGTTGCACGGCACCGTGGGCTTCGGAGTCTTGCGCAGCAACTATTTCCTTCCCCACCTCCAGTGCAGGTTGGGGGGGGTCTCCCATCTGGTCCCGAGGAGAGACAGCGCTACCATGTGTCCCCCTGAAGCCAGGACCCCCACTCCTGTGTGTCTGCTGGGGTCTTCTATGTTTATTTTTCTTGCTTTCCCTCTGGCCTTTCCTACCTCATCTCCCTTCACTTTGTGACTGTCCCCCTCTACTGGGGGGACGGCGGGATGGGGGACGAAGGGGGCTGGAGGAGCACTGATGTTCGGCTGTGACATTCAGGGGCTGGACTGTGTTTGTCAGTGCAAAGCAAGATAAATGAATATATAGTATAATGATTACAAAAAATATATATTTCTGCAAAATGGCTGCTGTCAGTAGGAGGCGGGGACACAGTTCCTCTTGTCCCCCAGTTAGTGGCACACTTCCATCCGTTTTGTTTCTTGCTACAGCTGGCTTACTATTTGGTTAATGAACTAACATGACAATTCAATAATTAAAGGGGGCTGGTTGTACTCGGAGACCCAATTTTTTTTTCTTGGGTTGTATTTGACTGTAAAATGCCTTAGACATTAGCTCAAAAATCTAGAGGAATCCGCAACCCCTGACCCCCAGCCTCGCTACAGACCTCCCAAGCACCACTCACCCACTCACTCTCCCTCCCTCCCTCCCTCCCTCTCTCTCTCAGATCCGCTACAGGAAAGACAAGATGCTGCCCAAGCAGACGCCCACGTTTCCCCTGGTGGCCAGTGTGAAGGACCTGTCTAACGGCTGTGCCATCGCTGCCCTGGTGCACTTCTATTGCCCCAGCCTGCTCAGACTGGAGGGTGAGATGGAGGACTTTTGTTGTTGTTTTGCCTGTCCTGGTGTGTGTCCGGCTGAGCACAGTCGACAGAAGTCGTGTTTTGGCTCTGGTGTGTAAAACAACGAGCTCTCGGCATCATGCCAGGCCGTAGCCGCGGTCCTGTGCTGTGGACGTCCGTGGTCACGGCTTCCTGTATCCTCCCTCTCAGATGTCTGTCTGAAGGACACCATGTCGGTGGCGGACAGCTTGTACAACCTGCAGCTGATCCAGGAGTTCTGCCAGAGCTGCCTGAACAGCTGCTGCCCCCTAGCCCTGGAGGACCTGCTCTACACCCCCCCCACACTCAAGGTAGGCCGACCTCCCGTCTCCACCACGGGGCGCTGTGGACTGGGAGCCAGCGCTGTGTAGACTACAGTATAGTAGTGTAGTGTAGGGCCCAGGCTATAGTCAGTGCTGGACCACAGTGTAGTAACGTATAGTCTGGGCCCAGACTGGATCATGTGGCGTTTGTGTGAACCCTGAGTGTTTTCTGAGCTCTCGGCTCCCAGAATGCACTGCAATGACCTGTGACTTCCTGACAGCTCAACATCATGGCCTTCATGGCGGAGCTGTTTGGCTGGTTTGAGGTGAGGAAGCCGGACTTCGTTCGCCCCAAGGAGCCCGTGGACCTGGAGGGTAAGTGGACGCCCACTCCTCCGCCTCTGTGGTTGATGTGGTTGACTCGAGAGTCCAGAGCAGGAGACGAGATCTGATTGGCGTTTTAGATCCACCGCATCTGGTCAGAAAACGAGGAGCCGTCAGTTTTTGTTTAAAATAGTTTTTATCTCTTCGTCGGCACAAAGTCTCCCCGTCTCGGGGGTTCAGTAGATTTTGCGGTTAAGGGCAGGAGACCTAGCGGTGGTTGTGCGAACGGGTCTGCGGTCCCACCTCAGTGCTGGGAAGGCCTGTGCGTCTGTGTCTTCATGGCTTCTTGTCTTGCTGTTTTGCCGCAGACCCGTCCGGACTGAGTGACTGCACAACCCCAACCAGCGCCAACAGCAACAGGTAGAAACACTGATTGTTTTCCTCCCCTCCTCTCCCCTCCCTTCCTCTTTGTTGTCGTCCCCCCACACACCCCACACGTGTGCTGTGTGTGTGAGAGACACGGAGGCCGTGTTCTCCAGAGCGCGGTGCCGGGCTCTCTGTGACGGGCCGTGTGTGATATCACCCCCGGTCTGACCCGCTCTGTCGCTCTGTGCTGTTTCAGTGCCTCCCCCGCCTTCGTCTTCAAGCAGCACTTCTTGCCCATCAGCTCCCCCCTGTCGCCGGGCGGCGGGTCAGGTGAGCGACGCCGACGCCTCAGACGCTGCTGGGACTGTTGGGGTCTGTGTTCACACACACATCTGTACATGTAGACATGTTTAAACACACAGCCTGGGGCGCTCGAGTCAGGAAGTCATCTCTCTCTCTGTCTCGTGGCAGGAGCGCTCACTCAGTCTACCTCAATGCCACACGTGGAGGGAGTTGGCAAGAGCTGGAGCAAGAAGCAACTCAGGTAAGAGCACTGTCTCCCTCTCTCACTGCCCCCGTGTGCGTGCTCGCTCCTGCGCTCGCTCTGCTTCTTTTCCTTCAACATTTTCCATTACAAACAAACATTAAAGTTCTCGCCCCCCCCCCCCAGCCGGCCCCTGTCCTCTGCCGTCTCCTTCAGCATCCCGTTCGGCCTGGACAGCGACGTGGACATCGTCATGGGTAACCCGGTGGCCATCACGCGCTCGGTGAGCTCCGACAGTCTGGCCCCCCCCGCCGCCCGCGCCACCTACACCCCCCCCGAGGAGCTGACGGGCTTCCCAGTCAAGGCGGGGGCCGCGGTGCCGGCGCAGGTGGGGCAGAACGGGCCCCTGGTCACCCCGAGAGCATCCTGGGGCACGCAGACGCCCCCCGTGAAGATGTGTGTGACGAAGAAGAGGAGAGAGGAGGAGGAGGAGGAGGAGCCGGAGGACCTGGGCGGGCCGGAGGAGGGTCTGGAGAACGGGCTCCTGGATGACGGGGGGCTGTACGGCGACCTGCCCACCATCGAGGAGGCACTGCAGATCATCCAGAGCGGCGGCAAGAGGGAGCCCCGGCTGCGGCCTGACGGGGCCCCCGATGGTTTCTACCTGCACTCGCCCGATGAGCCCGGCAACTACCGGCACCACAGCCCGGGCCCCCCCTCGCGCCTCAGCTCCTCTGCGCCGTCCCGCTCGGGCCTGCTGTACCGGCCGGTGGGGGAGCCGCTGGAGCGTGACCAGAACCAGAACCAGAACCAGAACCAGAACCAGAACCCGCGTCGGCCACGCCGGACATCCGAGGGCTCGCGTATCTCCCGGGATGATGACTCCGTCTTGCGGGACGGCAGCGTGGACTCCGACGCCTCTGAGGACACCCCGCCCCGGGCGCCCCCCGGGGCCACCCCAGCGGCCAGGGAGGGCCCCAGGGAGGAGGCCCTGTCCTCGTCCTCGGACAGCGGCGTCCGGATGACCAGCTTCGCCGAACGCAGGAAGAAGCTGGGCCCGCCCACACCCGCCACGCCCCCGCCTGCCGAGTCGCCCGAGCCCCTCATGACCAGCTGGGCACAGAGGTCCCACCAGCAGGAGGATGGGGGCGGAACGGGCGAGGGCGAGGACAGCCCCAGCAAGAGCCCAGCCCTCAACACCGAGATGTCCCAGCTGGGCGCCCGGCTGGAGGAGAAGCGGCGTGCGATCGAGGCGCAGAAGAAGCGCATCGAGGCCATCTTCGCCAAGCACCGGCAGCGCCTGGGCAAGAGTGCCTTCCTGCAGCTCAAGAAGCAGCAGCGCCCCGGGGGCGAGACGGAGGCCGAGGGCGAGACCAGCGTCTCCAGCACCGAGGATGACCTGAGTCGGCTCACCCTGGAGGAGCGGCTGGCGAAGATTGAGGACGAGGAAGAGGAGGCAGACGGCGGGGCGCCGGGCCAGGGGAGCGACGGTAAGGCGGGCAAGCCGGCTGCACGCTCGGAGAAGCAGGTCACCTTCTCCCCGGAGATCAGGAAGCCGGCAGTGGCAGCGGGAGGAGGAGGAGAGCCAGAGGAGGAGGAAGAGCAGCCCCAGCTGGGCGAGTACAACCGCGCCGTGTCCAAGCTGAACGCGGCGCTCAGCTCCCTGCAGAGCGACATGCAGCGGCTGTCCGAGCAGCAGCGCCAGCTCATGGTGAAGAAGAAGCCGCCCGCCACCCAGGCCTGGGTCATCCCCGCCAAGCACCCCGCCCCCCGTGTGTCCCGCGAGCCCACCCCCCGCTCCGTCGCCGGCCTGGCCTCCTCTTCCTCCTCGCCCTCCCCCTCGCCCTCCCGGAAGATGGCCCCCCACACCGTCTCCACCCCGCCCAAGTCGCCCCAGCTGCCCCAACGCAGGGCCCAGTCGGCGCCGCCAAAGAGCCCCAAGCACAGCCGGCCGCTGGACCTCAAGTTCCCGCCGCTGACCCGTGTCCTGACCCCGCCCCAGAACGTGGACACCATCCCCCACCTCCGCCGCTTCTCACCCAGCACCTGCCAGGTCCAGACCGCCTCCTCCTTCAGCATCGGCCAGTCCAAGAGCCCCCCGGAGCCCCCCAAGCCCGCCGGGCTCCCGAGCCGGCCGCCGCACGAGGATGACTCCTCCGAGACGGGCTCCAGCGAGGACCCCGCCTTCCCGGGGCTGGAGCTGGAGGGGCCGTCTTCCGGGGCCCGGCCCCATGGCCTGTCCTCGGTCTGGTCATCCTCCTCCACGCGGCGGGAGCGGGGGGGCGGCAGCAGCTCGGGGGCGCCCTCGGAGTGCTCCTTCGAGAGCGACCCCCAGCCCTCGCTCAACGGCAAGCGCAGCAGCCTGATCGAGATCTCGCTGGCCTCCCTGCGCACCGACGAGGGCGAGGACGGGCCCGAGGCCTTCAGCGACTCCATGAGCGACAACACGGAGCCCGAGGGCCAGAGGAGTGGCGTGGGCTTCTTCTACAAGGTGAGAGCAGACGCGCGCGCACGCACACACACACGAACACGGACACCAGTGCACACAGGCAAGGAACCATCGTGAATTATTTGAGTTTTTGAGTCGTTTGTTCACTGCTTCATGGGCCCAGAGAGATTTAGAGGGAGGGAGGGAGGGAGAATGTGAGAAGGGAAAGAGATGGATATGAGAGGGAGAGGTAGAGGTAGTCCCTCTACCTCTCCCTCTCATATCCATATCTTTCCCTTCTGACAGGGAGCGTGGGAGGAGTAGAGGGTGACACAGACGGCGGTGGGGGAGGTGCAGACACCAGGGGGTTGATCTTGCTGGTGCCCATAATCTCACCCTCACTCCTCAATAATTCACAGCGCAGGCCATCAATAATTCACCGCTGCCCTACTTTGAGAATTCTTTCCTTCTTCTGCTCATTTCGGAGCGCTGCCGTTTCCTCAGGTGGCCGATGGGGGTGTGTCTCTACTTACAAACGGCAGGGAGATGCAGCCCTGTCTGTGTCCATCCGTATGTCAGTCTGTCCCTCGTGACGAGGTGGCGGGAGGGGGTCTGTCTGATTCGGTGATCGTATGGCATGTCTGTCAGTAGCAGGACGAGACACTCTGTCCGTGTCTTGCGCGTCAGTCGTGATTTAGGTCCAGAGAGCTGATGTGTGTGTGTCCGTGTGTCGGGCAGGACGAGGTGCGGCCGGAGGACGAGATGGCCCAGCGCCGGGCCGCGCTGCTGGAGAAGCAGCAGAAGAGAGCGGAGGAGATCAAGAAGCGGAGGCAGTGGCAGGAGCAGGAGAGGGAGGCCAGGTGAGACGCCCGGCGGGCCGACGGCAGCGCTGAAGGACAGGCGGTTCACACGCGTGCTGCTGGCCTGTTGGGGCATGTTTTCATTCACACCTGCTCACACGGCCCTGTCCCACAGCGGCTTACCCTGACTGACTGACACTAACCTGTCCCTACTGTGTGACTGACTGACTGACTGACTGACACACGGGAACAGGGCTCAACTGACTGACTGAGCGCACTGATGCACACACTGACTGACACACTGGACCAGAGCCCTGACTGACCGCCCGACTGGACTGACCCGCCCGTCTCCTCCCTCCCTCAGGCCCTCCACTGCCGAGGACCCCACGCCGCCGCCGCCACCCCCCGCCCCCGAGGGCACCCCCCAGCGGCGCGGTGACTTCACACGGCAGGAGTACCAGCGGCGGCACCAGCTCAAGATCATGGAGGACCTGGACAAGGTTCTGCGGCAGAAGCCCACGACGGTGCGCGGTGTGAAGAAGCAGCGGCCCAAGACCGTGTTCCGGGACGACTCGGTTCTGGCGCGCAGCCCGGTCAAGGGCTTCATGGGTACGTCCAGCGACAGGAGCGCTCGGCCTGAAGGACAATTTAGAAACGACCCAGTCGGTGCTTTTTATTTTAACCACCTCCTCCTCCTCCTCCTCTCTGTGCTGCAGGTTCGAGGCTCAGCAAGGTCTACTCCCACTCCACGCTCTCTCTGTCCACCATGGCCAACGACACGGGCAACTCCCTCTCCGTGAAGAAGTCCCCCAGGTGAGCGAGGTGCAGGTTACCCACGCTGCCACTGTGCTGACGGCACTGGGTCTCTCTCGCTCTGTCTCTGGATCGGTAACCAGCAGGCAGACACGGCACTACACATCAGTCAGGGTCACTAACCCCGTCTGCCTCTCTCTCTCTCTCCGTCTTCCGTCTGTCGTCTGTCTCTCTCGGGTTGACCTCTCGCCTCTTCCTCTGTTCTCCTCAGATCTCATTCGCCCTCGGGCCTGATGTCACCCAGCCGCTTGGCCAGTCAGAACGGAGAGAAGGACTGGGAGAACGCCTCCACCGCCTCCTCTCCCGCGTCCATCCCAGAATACACCGGTACGGAGCCGCGGGACGGATCTCGGCATCGGGGGGGGGCAGCTTTTCCGTGTTACGTTGATGATGTTTGTGATGTTGCGAATGACCTTCAACATGTGTCTCCGTTGTTTTAATCTGATGCGCCCGGAGGAAACGATCGATCGGGTATTGATTGACACGCTGCTCTGACCCTGTTAATCTCGCTCTGCCGCGCCCCCCCGTAACCCTGTCTCCTCTCTGCCCCCCCCCAGGTCCCAAGCTGTACAAGGAGCCCAGCTTCAAGTCCAACAAGTTCATCATCAACAACGCCCTCTCCCGCTGCTGCCTGGCGGGCAAGGTCAACGAGCCGCAGAAGAACAAGATCGTGGAAGTGAGTGTGTCGCTCTCTCTCTCTCTCTCTCTCTCTCTCTCTCTCTCACACTCGCCCTCTTTCTCGCACTCACACACTCTTTTAAAAAATAAAAATAAAAAAATAAAAAAGAGAGAAGTTTGAAATGGACAGTGTGTAACCGTCTCCCCCTCTCTCTCCTGCATCCCCCTCTTCTGTCCTTCTGCCTTCCCCCCGGCTCCAGGAGATGGAGAAGAGCAAGGCCAACCACTTCCTGATCCTGTTCCGCGACTCCTCCTGCCAGTTCCGCGCCGTCTACACCATGAACCCCGAGACGGAGGAGATGACCCGGCTGACGGGCATCGGGCCGCGGGTCATCACCAGCGCCATGGTGGAGGCCATCTACAAATACAGCTCGGACCGCAAGCAGTTCACCGCCATCCCGTCCAAGACCATGTCCATGAGCGTGGACGCCATCACCATCCAGGGCCACCTGTGGCAGAGCAAGCGGCCCACCACCCCCAAGAAGCCGGGCACCCCCAAATAGGGCCCCGAGGGACCCCTCCGACCGAGCGGGCCGGAGGACGGTCTGCACGTCGCGTCCTTCCCCCGCCGTCTCCGCTCCCCTCGACCGCCGTCCTGCTCTGTCCTTCCCTCTCTCTCTCTGTCTCTCTCTCTCCGTCCGTGGCGGGTTGTCGGAACAGAAGACACGAGGGAAGCGATGCCCGTCTGGCTCTGGCACCGAGAGCCGTCACTGAATGTACCTTACAGGCCAAATAGGGCGAGGATTTTTATACTCTACTCATTTTTTGTGTCTCCCCCACCCCAGAAGGGACACAGACGCTGGGGGTGGGAACGGATTTGTGGGGTTGGGGGGGGGTGTTGCTATGTGTTTAAAACCTACAAAAGCAAAAAATTCCTCATCGAGGAGCGATTGTCCGACTGTCCTGCCGGCCTGGTCCTCTGGCCTCGGTGTGTGTGTCGAGGTATTTTTCGACGTGTTTATGGAAGAGCGAAGAAGAAAGGAAGACGGAAGGAATCACACTGGGGGCGTGGGGGGGTCTTTCAAACACTGAATTCCACTCGAGACTTATTTTTCTTCCTGATATTTTTATTCTGTGCGCAAGGATTTTTTCCCTCCTCCTCCTCCTCGGTCTCTAGGCTCACTTTGTCGAGTGGTAGACGGCGGTACGCGTGTTCGAAGACACGGGAGGATGAAGTAACACGTATGTTAATATATTAGCGGTGAGTGAAGGCTACTGTCGTTAGGAATCGGATGATCTGTATATAGATGAAGGCTGTGTAGAGACGATTCCTGTCGCGTTTGTTTTTTTTGTTGCTTTTCTCAATGATTTGTATGAACTGGAAACTGCTTTGTAATCTGTAAGCGAGTGAAATGCCTGGCACGAGAGAGACGAGGAAGGATGGATGGATGGATGGATGGATGGATGGATGGATCGTTAAAATATTTAAGCTGGGAGTTGTTCTTGACTGGGGGGTTATAAAACAGAGAAACAAGACATACAAGACAGTGGACACAAGGTCCCGATTCCTGTCACCCTTCAGAGCAGCTGAGAGAGAGAGTGTTATTATTGTGATAATGAAGATGATGTTTTGTCATCACTAAGCTGCTCCCCCGCTCGTCTCCAGCCCTGGCCCTCAGCCCCACAATCTTTCCTGTTTTGTTGACGTCTCTGCTCAGCGGTGACGCAGCCTGGTGGTCTGCACTAACAGGGCTGAGGAGTCGGGGGGCTGCCGGCCGTGTCACAGCGGCCCAGCGCAGGGGACAAGAAGTGAACAGGACACTGACGCTGCGCTTCACTGGGGCCCCTTTCATTTAGTATCATTGATTCAATTTGATTTGAAGACGGAGCTGGTTGAAAGGCCCGAGCGCTGCAAGGCCTTCTGGGGTTTATCTGAATCATGAACTGCTTAATTGGGCCACCGATTATTAGGCTTAATTAGTCGAGTTCCTGGGATGGGAGGGGGCTAGCGATTGATGTGGACAGACCTGTGCAACCCGCAGGACTGTGACCCCCCACACGCACACGAATCGGCTGTCCTGTTCGCGTGGCTCCTGGAGTACAAACTCTGTCTCTCAAAATACACTAAAAGAGAGAAGATACAGATGCACACAGAAAAGAAAAAACTGAATACATTGAACCCTTCCTGTCGGCCCGAGTGCTCTGGCCCGCAGCGTGGGGGTGACCCTGCAGTGGACAGCAGCATCCTGGAGGGCCGGGGGCAGTGTGTGTTTGTGTTTTCGCGGACTAGGCGGGAGGGGGTTGTGTGCAAGTGTGGTTCCTGGGGGCCATTATTTTCAAGAGCGGGGGGGTGGGGAAGTCATATTAAGCTAATTAATTAAATGAAGGTTTGAATCGAGTAACTTGGCCCTTGAGTTTGAATCGAGGAGCAGAGACCCGGCTCTCGGCCTGCGCTGCCTCACACTGGGGTCCAGACACGGCCCCCGGGAGCCGGACAGGCAAAGGAGGCAGAGTATTGTCCCCCGTCCCCCCCCAGTAGAAGCTGCGGCGCCGGCTCCCTCCGGGTCGTGTCAAGCGCCTGGCTGCACGGCCCCCTGGGAGAGCAGCAGTTTTCTCGCCCCCGTGCGAGCCCTGCCCCCACTGAGCTGCGGCTGTTAGTGCGTGAGAGCGTGTCTGGGGGGGCGGTGCGTGGAGAAGACTGTGCAATCCTACTGTACAGAGGTGGCTCTCGGAGCGAGGCCTGTATTTATTGAAGAGTGGGAGGCGGGGGGGCGGCCGATATGGTTTTCCTTTAACATGTTTTGTTTTATTATGATTTTTTTTTCCCCACCCAGATTTTATTATTTATGTTGGATACAGAGTTGATTCACGATGATTTGATTTCTGTAATGTGTATATCAGTTCTGAGTAAGATGATGATATTATTTCTGCTCTGTGCATGAACTCGACCGTTTTGTTTGGAATTGTATATATACCTGCGTACAGGTGCGCCTGATCCGGAAGAGACAGAAAATAAAATCCTTTTAAAATAAACGTGGACTGTTTTCACTGCCTCTTTCATATCCATCTGTTGATTCAAAACTGGTCATGAATACTATTTTATTCTGCGTATTGCGTTATTAATTTCTGCCTGGTGCTTTGGTGCGCTGGAGATGCTGTGAGGCCCCGGGGACGAGTCGAGCGCAGAGACGGCGTCCCCGGCCCGTGCTGAGGGACACTCCGCGAACGGATTCAGACACAAACCAGAAAATGCAGACATCCCTGAATAAATACACAATTAGATGGATCTTGTTTTGACAGTTGTTTTTAATCGTCGTGATCCATATTGAAAAGGATAGCAGATCACTTATTACATTCTTTTATTTGTTTCTGTCTGTCCGTCGTTGCTGTGTTCTTGGTTCTGCTGGTCGTGTGTTTTCTCCCGGAGTCGGGCAGTTTTCAGACGGGTCGGGCAGTTTTCAGACGGGTCGGGCAGGGCCGCGTCAGGGTTACAGGAGGACCCGGCTCAGTGTCCCGGACCGGTCCTGCTGTCCCCCCAGCCCCTGCCTCCTCTTCTCCTGGGAAAACAGTCCAAATAGTCCCCAGGGCTGGGCTGTAGCATGTGGAGCCGTCCTGTCCAGTGAGGTAGCTTGTATCTGTCTAGCCCAGCCTCTCTCTCTCACACTCTCTCCTCTGTCACACTCCCTCTCTCTTTTCTTTCACACACACACACACACACACTCTCAGTCCTGCCGCGTGTGCAGCATCTCGGTGAGCAGTGAGTTGCAGGGCAGGTCCCCGTGCAGGTGTCTCCGGTACAGGTACTCCTCCACCTGCAGGCTCAGGCTGCGCACCTCCGGCAGCTTCAACAGCAGCTGGCCGAACTTGTCGGCCTGGCGCGGGTGCGAGAGGACCGTGTGCTCCATCAGGGCCCGGTTCACGCGCTCCTGCATCGTCTCCACCCGCCCCGCCTCGCGCACCGCCTTTGCGTCTGCGGAGGGAGACGACAAACGGTGTGCCCGATTGCCTGGATTGAGGTTTGTTATGTTATAGGTTTATGACCCCCTCCCCAAGATGTGTGGTCCAGTCCAGTCCAGTCCAGTCCAGTCCAGTGTGTGACTCCGCAGCCGTCCAGTCCAGTCAGTCACTGCACATAGACACACACACACAAATACAAGCCCTTACCTGGATTGAAGAGCACAAGGTATTTGAGACACATGAACTCCTGTCTGTCCAGCTGCAGGGTCCTCAGTTTGGACGCCAGGTCCTGCCCTCGGGACACCAGGCTGGACAGAGTGTCCCCCGCCTGGGACAGCACTGTGGACACGTCAATCTGGGATGGACAGTAGGAGCGTGTCATTTTGGGTTAATCTGATACTGTTTAATAACCCCACCCTGTTGACTGTCCGGCTTGGCTCTTGTTCAGCGCTGCCCCCCCTTGTGGACACTGGCTGTAGCTGCACCTTTAGTAATTTTATTTGATCCTATTTCGGGTTTCTACACCAGCACTGCTCTGTCCTGCACCCATCTGAGAAACCCTGTTCGCTGCACCCATCACCTGTGACGCTTATATCTCAAGTCACCCGCAACCTAAACGAGGCGGCCAGGTCCCAGGGGGCAGACAGAGGCCTTTTCCTCCGTTTCTCAGCCGACTGCACCGCCCCCCTGTCGTGAGAAACCTGGACCCGCATCCCCGTCTACGAGAGACTCCGAGCCCGGTCTCCGGAGGGGCGTCGCTCAGACTGCTCCTGAGGCTGAGGGGTGTACCTGTTGTCCGGTAACCAGGTATATGCTGTCTTCCTTCCCATGAGCCACCTGTCTGAAGAGGTGATCCAGGACGAGCAGCTCACTCCAGCAGCCCTGAAGCAGAGCCATCTGGTCCTCTACCTGGGGGGGGGCAAGGACAGAGAGGGTGGGAAATGGTGATGGACAGACAAACAGAGAGAGACATAGTGTGTATGGCGGGAGTCTCTCTCTCTCTCGGCTCAGCAGATACAATCTCGGCAGCACAGGCTATTCAGAGGGACTTAGATAATATTCAGTTGTGGGCGACACCTGGCAGATGAAATTCAATGTGGACAAGTGCAAGGTAATACATGCAGGTAACAAAAATGTCCCTATAATTACACTATGGGAGGAACAGAACTAGATGAAGTAACGCATGAGAAAGACCTAGGAGTCTATGTGGACTCCTCACTTTCTCCATCCAAACAATGTGGGGAAGCAATAAAAAAGACAAACACAATGCTAGGGTATATTGTCAAAAGTGTAGAATAGAGAACAAGGGCAGTGATGTTCAGACTGTACAATGCACTAGTTAGAGCTCATCTGGATACTGTGTGCAGTTCTGGGCTCCACACTTCAAGAAAGATATCGCTGCTCTAGAGGCAGTTCAGAGGAGAGCAACCAGACTTATTCCAGGTCTGAAGGGAAAGTCCTACTGAGAGACTGAGGACCTGAACCTTTTCACCCTGGAACAGAGGAGACTACGTGGGGACTTGATCCAAGTCTTCAAAATCATGGAAGGCATCGACCACATCAAACCAGAGGAGCTTTTCCAGATCAGCAGGGACACACGCACCCGGGGACACAAATGGAAATTGGGTTTCAAGGCATTCGAGACAGAAAACAGGAGACACTTCTTCACACAGAGAGGCGTCACAATCTGAACAAACTCCCCAGCGATGTGGCTGAAGAGACAATGTGGGAACATTCAAAAACAGACTGGATAGGATCCTTGATCACTTAGTTATTAATGGACACCAAACTCGATTGGACACTTTCTTATGCTCTCTCTCTCTCTCTCTCTCTCTCTCTCTCTCTCTCTCTCTCTCTCTGGTGAGAGGTTACCTGTAGCTCCTTGAAGGAGGGGCAGCTCCGGGCCCACTCCACCAGCCCCAGCAATGTCAGGTCGGCCATCTTGCACATGATGCCGAAGGTGTTGAGCCGGTCGTGTTTGCCCCGGCTCGCCCGCTCCCTCTGCAGGCTGGACAGCACGCGCGCGCACATCGCCGGCTCCTCGGGCTCCCAGCGCAGCAGCTCCGACAGCAGGCCGGGGCCGGGGCTGGCGGAGGGCGGGGGGGCGGGAGGGCATGGGGGTAGCTGCGGGGCGGCTGGCAGTGAGGCGTACGGGTACATTTCGGCCTTGGCGGGGCTGAAGCCGGGGTAGCCGGTGTCGTACTGCTGCGGGGGGTGGTAGCTGGAGTGGATGGGGTGGTCCCGGATGGAGGGGCAAGAGGAGCAGTCCTGGAGCCCCGAGACCTCGCGCTGCCCCAGGGACAGGCCCGGCGTCTGAGCGTCTGTCTGCGATGGGCCGTACAGAGGCGGGGGGAGAGGAGGGATGTGGAGGGGGTGGGCGGCCGTGGCAGATACGGCCTGCAGTGCCGTCACCAGGCTGTGCGGTTCTGCCGGGAGTTCCTGTTTGGGCACGTAGGTGCTGCTTTCGTAGGCGTGTCGCTGCAGCTTCATCTGCCGGTCTCTGCGGTACAGCGGGCCGAACTTGTTCCGACCCCCCCTCATCCTGTCTGCCCTGACCGCTGGGGGGTCAAATAGAGAGAGAGAGAGAGAGAGAGGGAGAGGGAGGTGAGCGGACGGGTGCGGTACAGGACACGCCGGAGGATCAGTCATCTGTCTTCTGACGTGTAAAGACTGTTTGGCCCCAGAACAGGACCTCGCTCTGTGTTTTGGTCCTGATCTGATTGTATTGTACAGTGTGTTTATTTGTAATAATGTAATCGGTGCTGTGGAAAGGAACAAGAAAGAAAGGTGTACGTCTGTGTGACGACGGTGCGGCGGCGCTCTGGGCCGTCTCGGGCCCGCGGGCCTCACCCTCTCGCCTCATGCCCACCCTCAGGCACTTCTGGAAGCGGCAGGAGGGGCAGCGCTTCCTGTGCGCCGTGTCGACGGGGCAGTTCTGGCGCTCGGGGCAGGTGTAGCGCTTGTCATTCTGCACGGTCCTCTTGAAGAAACCCTGCGGACGGGAGAGAGGGAGAGGGTGTTCCCTGTGTGTTATTACTGATCCAGACTCTGGTATCTCCCTCCCTCCTTCTACCTTTCTCTCCATCCTTCCCTCTGCCCCCATGTCCCCCCGGATCCCCCAGCCCTCACCTTGCAGCTCTCACAGGTCAGCAGGCCGTAGTGGTATCCGGACACGCGGTCACCGCAGATGGGACAGCCCTCCCTGGGGGGGGCACCTCCTGCACTCTCCCTCTTCAGCACCAGAGCTGGGGGGCACAGAGCGCATCACTCACCCTTCATGTCTCCATCCACCCACCCCCCCCCCGTCAGCCTGTTCTCTACTCTCTCTATCGATGCATCGACATCTGTATCTGTCGAAACACATCTGCACACTGTACCACACTATACTGTACTGCACTGCTATTCTGTGCTCTTACTGTATAAGTGTCCAATCGAGAGGAGGCCATTCGCCCCATCGTGCTCGTTTGGTGTCCATTAATAATAAGTGATCAAGGATCCTATCCAGTCTGTTTTTGAATGTTCACAAATTGTCTCTTCAGCCACATCGCTGGGGAGTTTGTTCAGATTGTGACGCCTCTCTGTGTGAAGAAGTGTCTCCTGTTTTCTGTCTTGAATGCCTTGAAGCCCAATTTCCATTTGTGTCCCGGGTGCGTGTGTCCCTGCTGATCTGGAAAAGCTCCTCTGGTTTGATGTGGTCGATGCCTTTCATGATTTTGAAGACTTGAATCAAGTCCCCACGTAGTCTCCTCTGTTCCAGGGTGAGAAGGTTCAGGTCCCTCAGTCCTGTACTGCACTATTACACTGTAATGTCTTGCAATGTGCTGCTCTGTACTGTAACTGTACCTGTACTGTACTTTCCCCGGGCCCGGGTCCCTGTGCCGTGATTTACAGCCCTTGGTCTGACGTTACTAAGCAACAAAGCTTTTTAAGGCCGATCGAGTCGATACGCGCTGGGTTTATGGGCAGGACAGCGGGAGAGAGGGCCCTGCTCTTGTGTAACCGCTGCCGTCTTGGCACAATCAAACACTGCACCTCAGGGTGTGTTTTCCCAGAGAGAACAACAACACGACTGACAGTACAGCGGACAGGGCGATAGTGACCGACGGACATCAGACACGGACAGAGGCGTTCAGGATCCAGACACGGAGATGGACTGATAGAGGCGGACGTGGACAGATGGAATGACAGACGAACAGAGACAGTGAGACGTGTTGATACCCTGGCACAGACAGAAACATACACACACACGTATGTATGTACATATACATATCGACACATTGACAGAAAAAGATCCACAAAAACAGATCAGCACACAGACACACTATGAGTCACAGACTGACCCCAGGGGCCCGATCATGCCAGCGTGTACAGTGACTCGAACCCTGGACCCTGTGTCAGCTGTGCCAGTCTGCCCAGTGCTGTTCTCACTGGGGGGGGGTGTCGGTGTGGCTACTCACACGTGGACGGGTTCTCTGATGGCAGCGACCAGTCCGGCCCGAGATCCCCGGGCAGGAAGGTGGGCAGGTCCGAGGGAAAGTCGCTCATTTCGGGAGAGGAGCCGCTGGCGAACCCCCTATCCTGGAGCTCATAGCAGAGAGACGCAGAGCGAGAGAGCGAGGGGGAGGACACCGGGAGAGGGGCGGACAGAGAGAGAGAGAGGGAGAGGGAGGTGGGACACAGTACCTGTCAGAGGCTGTTGGCGGACTTTGCTCCCACTGAGGGGTCATAAACCCGCACTCCGCCCCGGGCACGAGCTGCAGCACATGGCAGGAGCCTGATTGTGGGGGGGGGGCACCACCGTGCAGTCGGCACGCCACTCAAACTCCACACAGGGAATCAGATAAGGGACGAAGCCCGGTCCACTGTGTCCACGCTGGGCCTGCCCTCGGTCAGACTGACCCTGGGGAGCGCCGGCCTGGCCGCTGTGCTCTGAGCAGGTCAAGGGCAGTGTCCTGTGGGAGAGCAACTAGTGGGGACACCAGTGACACACCAGGACCAGAACCAAGACCTGTGCCGTGAGCTTAAGCCATCAAATCACTCCTTCTCCGCCAACCAGGGCCCGGCTCGATTATCTCGCCCTGCGCGGCTATTGACGTCACAGACAGATAGCGCCGGTCCAAGGGTGTCTGCTTATCTCTGCCTCCCGTCTCCCTCCCTGCCTCCCGTCTTAGGACCCACTCAAGGGACCTGTACCGCTTCAGAGCTGGGAACAGCTGACGAGGCTGAAACAAGACCGTCCCGCGTTAGTTCAATTAAGGACTCTGCTGAATCGGAACCCAGCAGGCGAGGACAAACTGGAGTGATTTATTTTGACACCCTCAGCACTGGCGGTTCCACTGGTCAGATGGATATTCTCCGCTGTGCTTCAGGATGCTGTCTTCTGCTGGTCACCTCCTTCCTCTGCTTCTCCAATAACGGACACTGAAAAGTAGAAACATAAACAGAACTCACAGTGTAGTGATTGGAGCCCCTTTTTTTTAATTAATCTGACAACCAACTGCCTGGAGCCAATCCTTTCAGGCAATTAAATAATTAAGCCCTTCCCAAGACCTGGATCGGACTTCTCTCAAAATGCAGTTGTGTGCGTGTGCATGTGTGTATGCATATGTGTTCTTGTGTGTGTGTGAAGGAATTGTTTCTCTGGGATCAAGCGATCTATTGTCCTCATTACAAAAAAATGCAAAGTGAGGACAAACTATAGCAAACGTTCCTCTTGCCTCCCAGTAAACTGCATCCCCTCTCTGTATGTCTCATAGTGTACAGAGTATCCATTTCTGCTCCACTCTTTCTTTCGTATTCTTTCGTTCTTTTTCTATCCCTCCTCCTCCTGCCCTTCCACAACAGGCTGCAGACCACTGTGAGGTTTCTACTGCACTGTGTTGTTGATTGTTGTAAACAGCTGGTCTATCTGTAGCTCAGATCTGGGGGTGGGGGGGCACTGAAACTGTAGCTTTTAGTTTTGACAGGACTGGAGGGGGGGCTGTTTGGATATGCACAAGTGGAGAGTTACTGAGACGTGAACAACGATCATGGTCCCGAAAGTTAGTCATCTGCACCGTTATTTCAGAGGGAATACATACACCGATCAGCCATAACATTATGACCACCTGCCTAATATCGTGTAGGTCCCCCTTTTGCTGCCAAAACAGCCCTGACCCGTTGAGGCATGGACTCCACTAGACCTCTGAAGGTGTGCTGTGGTATGTGGCACCAAGACGTTAGCAGCAGATCCTTTAAGTCCTGTAAGTTGTGAGGTGGGGCCTCCATGGATCGGACTTGTTTGTCCAGCACATCCCACAGATGCTCGATTGGATTGAGATCTGGGGAATTTGGAGGCCAAGTCAACACCTTGAACTAATGATTCATCAGACCAGGCCACCTTCTTCCATTGCTCCGTGGTCTTGTTCTGATGCTCACGTGCCCATTGTAGGCGCTTTCGGCAGTGGACAGGGGTCAGCATGGGCACCCTGACTGGTCTGCGGCTACGCAGCCCCATACGCAACAAACTGCGATGCACTGTGTGTTCTGACACCTTTCTATCAGAACCAGCATTCACTTTTTCAGCAATTTGAGCTACAGTAGCTCGTCTGTTGGATCGGACCACACGGGCCAGCCTTCGCTCCCCACGTGCATCAATGAGCCTTGGCCGCCCATGACCCTGTCACCGGTTCACCAATTTTCCTTCCTTGGAGCACTGACCACTGCAGACCGGGAACACCCCACAAGAGCTGCAGTTTTGGAGATGCTCTGACCCAGTCGTCTAGCCATCACAATCTGGCCCTCGTCAAAGTCGCTCAGATCCTTACGCTGCACATTTTTCCTGCTTCTAACACATCAACTTTGAGGACACAATTTGTGTATCGGTGTATCTGCCAGTGGGATGAGCTAATTGTATTTTATTTTTCCTGAGAATATCCCCCAAAACATGACCTGGTTTGCAAATCCTTCCGCACCATAGAAGTCTCTTTTTCGCTGAGCTCGGCGAAAATAGACTCACTTTATGAACCTCATGGCGTTGGCCTCTGAAGACCAGGTTTCTGCTCCCTGGGTCTGTGTACCTCCAACAAAACAACACAAACAAACCAACACCTCTAGTTTGACCCCCTCTGGAGACTCGTGCTGTCAGTATCTGCTCATCGCGAGGGAGAACTTAACGTCAGCGGGGGGTGGGCGTATGTTTGGGTTTGGTTTTGTTCTCCACATCCTCTACAGCAGATCTTTTGACAGACCCCGAGGGAGAGTCATTATTAGCTGACAAAGTGCCAGACCTTCGCAGACTCGACTTTCCTGTCCGAACACAACATGTTCTCGTCCGGGAATTCAACCCCAGTGCTCTGGCTTCACAGTACTTAATTTCTGCCCCTGTTTAATATATATAGATATATATATTTGAAAAATGGGATGGAGTGAATCTGGGAGAAATGGCACGCTACTGAAAGGAAATCTACCCGTTGCCTGAAGAGAAAAGTATTCGATCAATGCATCGTACCTGTGCTCACTTATGGCAGTGAAACCCGGTCACTGAAGGTGAACATGATACAGAAGTTGGAAACCACACAAGGAAGCGGGGAACGGTGTCTGCTCGGAGTGACAAGAAGAGACAGGATGGATCCAAGAACAAACAGAAGTGCGTGACATCATCGAAACAGTGAAAGTGGCAATGGGTTGGGGTGGGACACACTGCAAGAGTAACAGACCCGAGACAGACAAAAGAAGCTGCAGAACTGATTCCAGGAGATGACAGCACACCCAACACAAGGAAAGCAATAGACCAAAACGAGAGGAGACATCTTGGGGAGGCCTTCATCCAGCAGGGGATTGCTATAGGCTGATGATGATGATGATGATGATATACTGATCTGACGGTGCAGTGCTGTATTCCTGTTTCCAGAGAGCTCAATTCCTTTCAGTATGACTGTTTATTTGCTGTACTGTCGTTGCACAAATGTAGCTCCAAGTCATGCAGCATCAAAGACAGTGGACAATTGAAACTCCTGTCTTGGCCAAAAAACAAACACAAACTCCGGCACGTATCAATTAGGCTGCTGTGCTTGCGCCACTGATCACTGTGGTTACTGAGACAGTAGAGAACGGCCGAGCTGCACTCAGCGGGGAATGTCACTCAGTCACAATCCCACTCCCGATTCCCCCTCCGGCCCTCGGCCATGACTGCGGCCCTGAGCTGCAGCACAGTGCTGTCCATCCCGCACCATCAGCTTAAAGAGAGAAAACAGTGCCAGGGTGACTTAGCACAGTGAACAAGCCGTCGACAAGAAAGAGTCAGAAGCCCAATAAGCTGGATCCCCAACAGAAATCACTTGGAAAAGTACTGTTTGCTATATCTATCAATATAGATAGATATAGTTCTGGCACAATGTCCACAGTTCCACTATAAACACTGCTCAATTATGACTGTAGTTCAGGACAGTGTGGCGCCGGGACCAGGGCTCTGAGCTGGACAATGTCACATCAGCAACACGCTTCAGTTAGTGTGTTCTTTCTTCCACACACGTGCCGGTGACAGAGCAGTGTTTATAGTGGGACTGTGAAAACAGTGGAAATGAGGCCGCTGTAGCCCCGAGCACCTTTTCTTTTTCTTCCTTTCTTTCTCGCTCTTATTGTTGGGTTTCAAATGATGGAAACTGGCCGGCAGGCAAACATGACCCTTTGTCACACAGGTATCCAGGGAGAAACTCTTTCACTGCAGCGCTGCAGGTTAGAAGTTTGATTATTGAAACTGTTATGATTTTTTTAACCCTTAGCACACCCAGCATAACAACCTTCACACATTATATGTTTTATTGTCATGTCTGTTAGATGTGTGTGACACAGACCCCACACTGGGATGTGAGGGGTTAATACTATTTTTTTCTTTTGCTCACAACATAAAACCACAAGGAACTTTTGTATAAGTTAATCGGTGGTGTGAACGGGGTCTCACTGTAAAAGAGATGTGAGGATCTGGCTTTAGAAATGACATCTCATAAATAAGAGACAACCTCCACACAACCTATTCACTTAGTATGAATGACACAAGGTCAGGATTAGACACAAACACCTTTCTGTTGAAAAAAGCGTTTATGTTCGTTACATTTAACAATCCTCCCCCTTTCTCTGCGTCTCACAAGGTGTCGGTCCAGGAGCCGCTGTAACTGACCTGCAGGAGCCGATCTGTGTTGTGTTCGCATGCCGGTTATACGGAATGAAACTATTAAACTCAGGTGTAGACCCCGAGACACTGACCCACTCGCATTCAGTGTCCTGAACCGTTGCTGGCAACTGATGACTCTGAACAGGATGACATTCATACGCAAGACAAGAGGTGCAGGACCGTGTGGAATTGCTCCTCTGTGATTGGCTGGTTTCTCATATAGGATTTATAGTAAGTGTTAAATGTCATAATCTAATTCCTTTGAAAATCTATGTTTGTGTGTATCTTTGTGCATCTGTGAGAGTGCGTGAGTATGTGTGTGTGTGTGTGAGAGAGAGAGTGAGTATGCGTGTGTGTGTGTGTTTCGATGTGTGTGTGTGTGAGAGAGTGAGTATGTGTGTGTGTGTGTATCAGTGTGTATCAGTGTATGTGAGTATGAATGTGTGTGTGAGTGTGTGTGTGTGTGTGTGTGTTTGTGTGAGAGAGAGTATGTTTGTGTGTGTGTGTGTGAGTGTGAGTGTGTGTGTGAGTGTGTGTGTTTCGATGTGTGTGTGTGTGTGTGTGTGTGTGTGTGTGAGTGTGAGTGTGTGTATCAGTGTGTATGTGTGTGAGTGTGAGAGTTGAAGATGTTGATGCCAGAGGCTCTCCCTGTGTGTCCCAGTGTGGTTCCCAAGCGATGTTTTTGCACATGCAAAATAAGAGGAAAATTGAAACATTTTAAATGCAAAAATCTGCTTTTGTCAAAAGTCTTTCCTCTGGAGGGTCTCACTTCACCGGCACACAGATATCTGACCACCTCAGCGGCCGATCGACTCCCGTCACTATGAGCAGCAGTGGCAGCAGCCGCATCAATACCATCAGCGCTGCTGGAGGAGACAGAAACAGGGCCGTGTCTCCACAGGAGCAACAAGTCTGTGGGTTCCTCACGAGAAACGGCAGAGATCTAACAGTGTAAATCACTTGCAAATGTCCCTCTTCCACAGGGGTCTCTGTGTGTCTGGTGAGGTGAGGCGGGGGTCTCTGTGTGTCTGGTGACCTCTTCACAAAATCACATGAGACTGTAGGGGGAAGAAAATAAAGTACAAACTTGCAAAATCGACAGGAAGGGATTTGTTTGTTTTCGCGACCGATCTGTGCCTGCCACCCTGGTGCTCTGGATCATTACTCGCTGTCAGGAGTTCAAACTGTTGTGTGTGTGTGGGGGGGTGGAGATCAGTTGGGTGGTTTAGCGCTGTTGGCCCAGTCCTGACCAGAGCCCCCATCAGGTGCAGAGGATTGTAACCCCCCCCCAGAATAATTGTAAGCACATTACACCACTTCATGTGTTTTGTCTCATGTTTAGCTGCAGTTCTGAGGGGTTCGAATGGCTTCACAGCAGTGCTGACCTGCAGAGATTCCTGCTGCAAACCCATACAGATGCAACCCCCCCGCTGTGAGAAAAACCCTGCAATGCTGACACCAGTGATGAAAATATGACATACCCACAGGCATCGTCCTTTAGGCGGCGCAGAGTTTGCAAACCAAATTAAACTTTTATAAAAAAGATAGATATTTGTTTATTTCTCTGGGGGGGGTTTCTGAGGTGCCGGGTGTGAGAAGCCCCTGTATAAACTACTGCTGCTCCGAGGCTGCAGGCAGTGGCTCTGGATCAAAGCTTCACTAAGATGAGCTCATGCTCCACACGTGACGGGGGTGAGGGGGAGGCAGCATGGACACCAGATCCAATGTGTGTTAGTACAGTGCTCGGGGGCACCCGGGGTATCGGGGCAATCACAACGGCGCTGTTCCTCTCTGCCACGGGAGGCCAATGACACAGCCCTTATG